>NC_133059.1:3279000-3591000 GCF_048771995.1 Taeniopygia guttata | reverse complement strand
AATCCCCAAAACTCCCTCCAAAAATTCAAAATCTTCCCCAAAGAAACCTCAAAAAACTCAAAATTCCCCCAAAAAACCCCAAAATCCCTCCCGCAAAACACCAAAATCTCCCCCAAAAAACCCAAAATTCCCCCAAATCTTCCCCAAAAAACCCCAAAACCCCAAAAATCCCCAAAATTTCCCCAGAAAACCCCAAAATTGCCCAAAATTTCCCAATTTCCCGCAGGTTTCACCATCATCATCGAACCCTTCGACGATCGCACCCCGAGCGTCTCCAACCCCGTCCTGCACTTCAGGTTTTGGGAGATTTTGGGGATTTTTGGGGTGATTTGGGGATTTTTGGGGTTTTTTTAGGTTTTGAGAGGGGGTTGGGAGTTTTTTGGGGGAGGTTTTGGGGGGATTTTGGGGTTTTTGGGGGGGATTTTTGGTTTTTTAAGAGGGATTTTTGGGGTTTTTGGGGGGAATTTGGGGTTTTTTTGGAAATATTTTGGGGTTTTTGGGGGGGATTGGAGAATTTTGGGGTTTTGTTGGGTTTTGAGGGGATTTTTGGGAGTTTTTTGGGGGGATTTTTGGGGTTTTTTTGGGGGGATTCTGAGGGGATTTTTGGGGGGATTCTGAGGGGATTTTTGGGGGGATTTTTGGGGTTTTTTGGGGGGAATCTGAGGGGATTTTTGGGAGATTCTGGGGGGAGTTTTTGGGGATATTTGGGGGATTCTGAGGGGATTTTTGGGGGCATTCTGAGGGGATTTTTGGGGGATTTTTTTTGGGTATTATGAGGGGATTTTTGGGGGTATTCTGAGGGATTTTTGGGATTTTTTTTTTTCAGGGGATTTTGAGGGTTTTTTGGGGGGATTTTAAGGGGATTTTTGGGGTCCCCCCCAGCTGCCTGGACGCCTCCATCGCCATCCGGCCGGTGTTCGAGCGCTTCCAGTCGGTCATCATCACCTCGGGGGTGAGACCCCAAAAATGCCCCAAAATCACCCCAAAAATCCCCCAAAAAATCCCCCAAAATTACCCCAAAATCACCCCAAAAAATCCCTCAAAATTACCCCAAAATCACCCCAAAAATCCCAATAAAATCCCCCAAAATTACCCCAAAATCACCCCAAAAAATCCCCTCATCATCACCTCGGGGGTGAGACCCCAAAAATGCCCCAAAATCACCCCAAAAATCCCCAAAAAATCCCTCAAAATTACCCCAAAATCCCCCCAAAAAATCCCTCAAAATTACCCCAAAATCACCCCAAAAATCCCAATAAAATCCCCCAAAATTACCCCAAAAATCCCCAAAAAATCCCCTCATCATCATCTCGGGGGTGAGAGACCCCAAAAATGCCCCAAAATCCCCAAAAAATACCCAAAATATACCCCAAAAATACCCCAAAATCCCCCCAAAGAAACACCAAAAATCCCCCCAAAAACCCCAAAATCCCCCCCTCATAAAACCCCAAATGCCCCCAAAATGTCCCTAAAAAACTCCCAGATTTCCCCTAAAAAGCCCAAATTCACCCAAAAAAACCCCAAATCCCCCCCAAAACCCCAAAATCCCCCCAAAACCCCCCAAAAAAACCCAAATCATCCCACAGGAACATTCTAAAATCCACTCAAAATCCCCCAAAAACCCCCAAATCCCCCCTCATAAAACCCAAAATCCCCCCAAATCCTCCAAAATCCCCCCAAAAACCCCAAAGTCCTCCCTCATAAAACCCAAAATCCCCCAAAATCCCCCCGAGAACCCCAAAATCCCTCCCGAAAAATCCCAAAATCCCCCCAAAAAACAAAATTCTCCCCAAAACCCCCCTAAAATCCACTCAAAACCCCCCAAAATCCCCCCAAAAAAACCCAAAATCCCCCCAAACCCCCCTGACCCCCCTTTTCCCCCCCAGACTTTGTCCCCGCTGGAGTTTTACCCCAAAATTTTGGGGTTCCGCCCCGTTACCATGGCAACCTTCAGCATGACCCTGGCCCGGGAGTGCCTCTGCCCCATGGTCAGGGGGGATTTGGGGGGATTTGGGGGGTCCTGGGGGGGATTTGGGGGGTCCTAGGGGGGATTTGAGGGGAATTTGGGGGGTCCTGGGGGGTCTGGGGGGGATTTGGGGGGTCCTGGGGGGGATCTGGGGAGTCCTGGGAGGAATTTGGAGGGGATTTGGGGGAATTTTGGGGGTTCTGGGGGAGATTTGAGGGGAATTTGGGGGGTCTTGGGGGGATTTTGGGGGAGTTTTGGGGGTCCTGGGGAGGATTTTGGGGGGTCCTGGGGGGGGTTTGGGCAGGTCCTGGGGGGGATTTTGGGGTTATTTGGGGGGATTTTGGGGGGTCCTGGAGGGATTTTGGGGGATTCTGGGGAGGTTTGGGGGGATTTGGGGGGTCCTGGGGAGATTTGGGGGGTCCTGGGGGGGTTCTGGGTGTCCTCGGGGGGATCTGGGGGGTCCTTGTGGGGATTGGGGGGTCCTGGGGGGGATTTTGGGGGTTCGGGGGGGGATTTGAGGGGAATTTGAGGGGACTCTGGGGGGTCCTGGGGGGGCTTTAGGAGTCCTGGGGGGAATTTGGGGGGTCCTGGGGGGGATCTGGGGGGTCCTGGGGGGGGATTTGGGGGAATTTGGAGGGGTCTTGGGGGGGATTTGGGGGGATTTTGGGGTTATTTGGGGGGTCCTGGGGGGAGTTTGGGGGTTCTGGGGAGGTTTTGGGGGTCCTGGGGGGGATTTGGGGGGATTTTGAGGGTCCTGGGGGGGATTTGGGGGTTCTGGGGGGGATTCAGGGGGTCCTGGTGGGATTTTTTGGGGGGTCCTGAGGGATTTTTGGGGGGGTCTCAGTGGGATTTTTTGGGGGGTCCTGAGGGATTTTTGGGGGTCCTGAGGGACTTTTTGGGGGGGTCCCGGTGGGATTTTTTGGGGGGTCCCGGTGGGATTTTTGGGGGGTCTCGGTGGGATTTTTGGGGGTCTCTGTGGGATTTTTTGGGGGGGTCCTGAGGAATTTTTTGGGGGGGTCCTGGAGGGAGTTTTTGGGGGATCCCGGTGGGATTTTTGGGGGGGTCTCGGTGGGATTTTTGGGGGGTCCTGAGGGATTTTTTGGGGGGTCTCGGTGGGATTTTTTGGGGGGTCCTGAGGGATTTTTGGGGGGTCCTGAGGGATTTTTGGGGGGTCCCGGTGGGATTTTTTGGGGGGTCCTGAGGGATTTTTGGGGCTCCTGGTGGGATTTTTGGGGGGGGTCCTGGTGGGATTTTTTGGGGGTCCTGGTGGATTTTTGGGGGGGGTCCTGGTGGGATTTTTTGGGGGGTCCTGGTGGGATTTTTGGGGGGTCCCGATGGGATTTTTTGGGGGTCCTGGTGGGATTTTTTGGGGGGTCTCGGTGGGATTTTTTGGGGGGGGTCCCGGTGGGATTTTTTGGGGGTCCTGGTGGGATTTTTTGGGGGGTCTCGGTGGGATTTTTTGGGGGGGGTCCCGGTGGGATTTTTTGGGGGTCCTGGTGGGATTTTTGGGGGCTCCTGGTGGGATTTTTGGGGGGGTCCTGGTGGGATATTTTGGGGGGTCCTGGTGGGATTTTTGGGGGGTCTCGGTGGGATTTTTTTGGGGGGTCTCGGTGGGATTTTTTGGGGGGTCCTGGTGGGATTTTTGGGGGGGTCCTGAGGGATTTTTTGGGGGGTTCCAGTGGGATTTTTTGGGGGTCCCCCCCCTTTTTTTCCCCCCAGATCGTGGGAAGAGGCAACGACCAAGTGGCCATGAGCTCCAAATTCGAGACCCGCGAGGACATTGGTGGGGATTTTTGGGGGAAATTTGGGGTTTTTTGGAGAAATTTGGGGCTTTTGGGGTCTGGGGGATTTTGGGGAGGGGTCTCAGAGGGATTTTGGGATTTTTTGGGGGGATTTTGGGTTTTTTTGGGGGGTTTTGGGGTGACCGTGAGCTCCAAATTTGAGACCTTTGAGAACATTGGTGGGACTGGGTGAAATTTGGGGGAATTTTGGGATTTTTGGGGGGAAATTTGAGGATTTTGGGGTTTTTGGGGTCTGGGGGATTTTGGGGAGGGGTCTCAGAGGGATTTTGGGGTTTTTTGGGGGGATTTTGGGGGAATTTTGGAGGTTTTGGGGTGACCGTGATCTCCAAATTTGAGATCTGCGAGGACATCATTGGGGCTGGGGGAAATTTGGGGGAAATTTTGGGATTTTTGGGGGGAAATTTGAGGATTTTGGGGTTTTTGGGGTCTGGGGGATTTTGGGGAGGGGTCTCAGAGGGATTTTGGGGTTTTTTGGGGGGGATTTTGGGGGAATTTTGGATGTTTTGGGGTGACCGTGATCTCCAAATTTGAGATCTGCGAGGACATCATTGGGGCTGGGGGAAATTTGGGGATTTTGGGGTTTTTTTTGGGTTTTTTTGAGGGAATTTTGGGGTCTTTCAGATTTCTGGGATTTTTGGCAGTTTTGGAGTTTTTTTGGGGGTCCCAATAACCCCAAATCCCCCCAAAATCCAGCAGTGACCCGAAATTAGGGGCAGCTGCTCCTGGAGCTCTGGGGAGGGATTTTGGGGGGATTTTTGGGGTTTTTTTGGGGAATTTTTGAGTTTTTTGAGGGATTTCTGGGGGGATTTTTGGGATTTTAGAAATGTTGGGATTTTTGGGGTCCCAAATAAGCCCAAATCTCCCCCAAAATCCAGCGGTGACCCGGAATTACGGGCAGCTGCTCCTGGAGCTCTCGGCCGTGGTCCCCGACGGCCTCGTGGCGTTTTTCACCAGTTACGTTTACCTGGAGAGCACCGTGGCCTCGTGGTACGAGCAGGTGGGACCCCAAAAACACCCCAAAAACGCCCCAAAAACACCCAAAAACATAGCCAAAAATTGCCCCAAAAATACCCCCGAATCGTCCCAAAAATACCCCAAATTCCCCCCAAAATACCCCAAATTCCCCCACAAAATCACCCCTAAAATACTCAAAAAATACCTTAAAAAATACCCCCAAATCACCCCTGAAATACCCAAAAACATAACCAATAATTGCCCCAAAAATAGCCTCAAATCACCCCAAAAATATCCCAAATTCCCCCCAGAAATCCCCCCAAAATCACCCCTAAAATACCCAAAAAATACCTTAAAAAATACCCTCAAATCGCCCCAAAAATACCCCCAAAAATGCCGACAAAACACCCAAAAATAGAACCAAAAATCCCCCCAAAAATCCCCCCAAAAATACTCCAAAAAATTCCTCAAAATCCCCAAAATTGCCCCAAAAATATGCAAAATACCCCGAAAATGCCCCTAAAAATACCCCAAAACTGCCCCAAAAACCCCCCTTGAGACCCCCAAAAATACCCCAAAACTGCCCCTGAGACCCCCAAAACTGCCCCAGGAGCCCCAAAATCCCCCAAATCCCCCCAAAATTCCCCAAAATCCCCCCAAATTTCCCCAAAATCCCCCCCAGGGCATCCTGGAGAACATCCAGAGGAACAAACTCCTCTTCATCGAGACCCAGGACGGGGCTGAGACCCCAAAAATCCACCCCAAAACCCCCCCAGAACCCCAAATAACCGCCCCAAACCCACCCCAGGACCCCCAAAATCTCCCCAAATCCCCCCAAAATCCCCCAAAATCCCCCCAAAATTCCCTCCAGGGCATCCTGGAGAACATCCAGAGGAACAAACTCCTCTTCATCGAGACCCAGAACCCCCAAAAACCCCCCTGAGACCCCAAAAATCCACTCCAAAACCCCCCCAGAACCCCAAATAACCACCCCAAACCCACCCCAGGACCCCCAAAATCTGCCCAAAATCCCCCCAAAATCCCCCCAAAATCTCCCCCAGGGCATCCTGGAGAACATCCAGAGGAACAAACTCCTCTTCATCGAGACCCAGGACGGGGCTGAGACCAGCGTGGCCCTGGAGAAGTACCAGGAGGTGCTGGGCGGGATTTTGGGGGGATTTGGGGGTCCCGGGGGGGTTTTGGGGGTCCTGGGGGAGAATTTGGGGGAGTTTTGGGGGTCCTGGATGGAGTTTTGGGGGTCCCGGGGGGGTTTTGGGGGTCCTGGGGGAGAATTTGGGGGGATCCCGGTTGGAATTTTGAATTCTTGAGGAGTTTCAGGGCAGATTTGGGGGGTCCTGGGGGGATTTCGGGGTGATTTGGGGGTCCTGGATGGAGTTTTGGGGGTTCTGGGGGAATTTTGGGGTTCTGGATGGAGATTTGGGGGTTCCTGGAGGGATTTTTGGGGTCCTGGATGGAATTTTGGGGGTTCCTGTGGGGAATTTTGGGGTTCCTGGGGGGGATTTTGGGGTCCCGGGTGGAATTTTGGGGTTCCCGGATGGAATTTTGGGGTTCCTGGATGGAATTTTGGGGGATCCTTGGGGGTGAATTTTGGGGGTTTCTTGGGCTGAAATTTTGGATCCTGGGGGGATTTTTGGGGTTCCCGGATGGAATTTTGGGGTTCCCGGGTGGGATTTTGGGGTTCCCGGGTGGAATTTTGGGGATCCCGGGTGGAATTTTGGGGTTCCCGGGTGGGATTTGGGGTTCCTGGAGGGAATTTTGGGGTTCCCGGGTGGAATTTTGGGGATCCCGGGTGGAATTTCGGGGTCCAGCCCGGGTGGAATTTTGGGGTTCCCGGGTGGAATTTTGGGGTTCCCGGGTGGAATTTGGGGATTCCCGGATGGAATTTTGGGGTTCCTGGGTGGAATTTTGGGGTTCCCGTGTGGAATTTTGGTGTTCCCGGGGGGATTTTTGGGGTTCCCGGGTGGGATTTTGGGGTTCCCGGGTGAGATTTTGGGTTTCCCGGGTGGAATTTTGGGGTTCCCGGGTGGGAATTTTGGGGTTCCCGGGATGGAATTTTGGGGTTCCCGGGGTGGAATTTTGGGGTTCCCGGGTGGAATTTTGGGATTCCCGGGGTGGAATTTTGGGGTTCCCGGGTGGAATTTTGGGGTTCCCGGGGTGGAATTTTGGGTGTTCCCAGGAGGGAATTTTGGGGTTCCCGGGTGGAATTTTGGATCCTGGGGGGATTTTTGGGGTTCCCGGATGGAATTCTGGGGATCCCGGGTGGAATTTTGGGGTTCCCGGGTGGGATTTTGGGGTTCTTGGATGGAATTTTGGGGTCCTGGATGGAATTTTGGGATCTTGGGGGGGAATTTTGGGGGTTCCTGGGGGGATTTGGGGGGTTCCTGGGGGGATTTTTGGGGGTTCCTGGGGAATTTTGGGGTTCCTGGGTGGAATTTTGGGGTTCTCGGGTGGAATTTTGGGGTCCAGCCCGGGGTCCCCCCAAACCCCGCAGGCGTGCGAGAACGGCCGCGGGGCGGTGCTGCTCTCGGTGGCGCGCGGGAAAGTCTCCGAGGGCATCGATTTCGGTGAGATTTGGGGAATTTTGGGGAAATTTGGGCAATTTGGGGTTTTGGAGGGGTTCAGGGTGGGGTTTGAGGGGAATTTGGGGTTTTTTTGGGGGGGGATTTGAGGTGAAATTTGGGGATTTTTGGGGGGTTTGAGAAGAATTTTGGGTTTTTTGGGGGGATTTGAGGGAGATTTTGGGATTATTTTGGGATATTGGATGGGAATTTTGGGATTTTTTGGGATATTGGATGGGAATTTTGGGATTTTTTTGGATATTTTACGGAAATTTTGGGGTATTTGATGGGAATTTTGGGTTTTTTTGGGATATTTGATGGGAGTTTTGGGGTATTTGATGGGAATTGTGGGGTTTTTTTGGGGATATTTGAGGGGAATTTGGAGATTTTTTTTTTTTTTATATTTTATGGAAATTTTGGGGTATTTGATGGGAATTTTGGGATATTTTTTGGATATTTTACGGAAATTTTGGGGTATTTGATGGGAATTTGGGGATTTTTTTGGGATATTGGATGGGAATTTTGGGATTTTTTAGGATAGTGGATGGGAATTTTGGGGTTTTTTTTTTATATTTGATGGGAATTTGGGTTTTTTTGGGGGGGGATTTGAAGGGAGTTTTGGTAGTTTTGAGATATTTGATGGGAATTTTGGAATATTTGATGGGAATTTGGGGGTTTTTTTGATATTTGACGGGAATTTTGGGGTTTTTTGAGGGAATTTGAAGGGAATTTTGGTATTTTTTTGGATATTTGCCAGGATTTGGGGGTTTTTGGTCACTTTTGGGGTCCCTGACCCCCCAAATTTCCCCCCCAGTCCATCACTACGGTCGGGCCGTGATCATGTTCGGGGTCCCCTACGTTTACACCCAGAGCCGCGTCCTCAAGGTGAGGGGGTCCCCAAAATCCACCCCAAAATCCACCCCAAAATCCACCCCAAAATCCACCCCAAAATCCACCCCAAAATCCACCCCGGGGTCCCCAAAATCCACCCCAAAATCCACCCCAAAATCCAACCCGGGGTCCCCAAAATCTACCCCAAAATCCACCCAAAATCCACCCCGGGGTCACCTGGGGGGGAAATCAAGGGATTTTGGGGTTTTTAGGGGGATTTGGGGGTTTTTAGGAGGATTTTGGGGTTTTTAGGGGGATTTTGGGGGTTTTTTAGGATTTATTGGGTGCACACCTGGGGGGGATTTTGGGATACCTGAGGAGGTTTTGGGATACCTGAGGGGGTTTTTGGGGTACCTGAGGAGGTTTTTGGGATCCCTGAGGAGGTTTTTGGGGTACCTGGGGAGGATTTTGAGATACCTGAGGGGTTTTTTAGGATCCCTGAGGGGGTTTTTGGGGTACCTGAGGAGGTTTTTGGGGTACCTGGGGTTACCTGTGCACACCTGGGGGATTTTTTGGGGTACCAGAAGGGGATTTTGGAATACCTGAGGAGGTTTTTGGGGTACCTGAGGAGGTTTTTGGGGTACCTGAGGAGGTTTTTGGGATACCTGAGGGGGTTTTTGGGATTTTTGGGGGCCCCAGGCCCGTCTGGAATTCCTGCGGGAGCAGCTCCAGGTGTGAGAGAACACCTGAGCTGGGGGTACCTGTGCACACCTGGGGGGGATTTTGGGGTACCTGAGGAGGTTTTTGGGGTACCAGAAAAGGATTTTGGGATACCCGAGGAGGTTTTTGGGGTACCTGAGGAGGTTTTTGGGATACCTGAGGAGGTTTTTGGGATACCTGAGGAGGTTTTGGGATACCTGAGGAGGTTTTTGGGATTTTTGGGGGCCCCAGGCCCGTCTGGAATTCCTGCGGGAGCAGCTCCAGGTGCGCGAGGGGGAGTTCCTGACCTTCGACGCCATGCGGCACGCGGCGCAGTGCGTGGGGAGAGCCCTGCGGGGAAAAACGGATTATGGGCTCATGGTGTTCGCTGACAAGGTGGGTTTGGGGTCAATTTGGGGGATTTTGGGTCACTCTGGGTCACTTTGGGTCAGTTTGGGGTGAATTTGGGTCAGTTTGGGGTAAATTTGGGTCAGTTTGGGGTAAATTTGGGTCACTTTGGGTCAGTTTGGGGCGGCGCAGTGCGTGGGGAGAGCCCTGCGGGGAAAAACCGACTACGGGCTCATGGTGTTCGCTGACAAGGTGGCTTTGGGCTGAATTTGGGGGATTTTGGGTCAGTTTGGGGTAAATTTGGGTCACTTTGGGTCACTTTGGGTCAGTTTGGGTCAGTTTGGGCGGCGCAGTGCGTGGGGAGAGCCCTGCGGGGAAAAACCGACTATGGGCTCATGGTGTTCGCTGACAAGGTGGGTTTGGGGTGAATTTGGGGGATTTTGGGTCACTTTGGGTCAGTTTGGGTCAGTTTGGGGTAAATTTGGGGCAGTTTGGGTCAGTTTGGGTCACTTTGGGTCAGTTTGGGTCAGTTTGGGGCGGCGCAGTGCGTGGGGAGAGCCCTGAGGGGAAAAACCGACTATGGGCTCATGGTGTTCGCTGACAAGGTGAGTTTGGGGTGAATTTGGGGCAGTTTGGGTCACTTTGGGGTAAATTTGGGTCAGTTTGGGTCAGTTTGGGGTAAATTTGGGTCAGTTTGGGGTAAATTTGGGTCAGTTTGGGGCAGTTTGGGGTAAATTTGGGTCAGTTTGGGGTAAATTTGGGTCAGTTTGGGTCAGTTTGGGGCGGCGCAGTGCGTGGGGAGAGCCCTGAGGGGAAAAACCGACTATGGGCTCATGGTGTTCGCTGACAAGGTGGCTTTGGGCTGAATTTGGGGGATTTTGGGTCACTTTGGGTCAGTTTGGGGTGAATTTGGGTCACTTTGGGTCAGTTTGGGGTAAATTTGGGTCACTTTGGGTCAGTTTGGGGCGGCGCAGTGCGTGGGGAGAGCCCTGCGGGGAAAAACGGATTATGGGCTCATGGTGTTCGCTGACAAGGTGAATTTGGGCTGAATTTGGGGGATTTTGGGTCACTTTGGGTCACTTTGGGTCAGTTTGGGTCAGTTTGGGGTAAATTTGGGTCACTTTGGGTCAGTTTGGGGCGGCGCAGTGCGTGGGGAGAGCCCTGCGGGGAAAAACCGACTATGGGCTCATGGTGTTCGCTGACAAGGTGGATTTTGGGGTGAATTCGGGGGATTTTGGGTCACTTTGGGGTAAATTTGGGTCACTTTGGGTCAGTTTGGGTAAATTTGGGTCACTTTGGGTCAGTTTGGGGTAAATTTGGGTCAGTTTGGGGTAAATTTGGGTCAGTTTGGGTCACTTTGGGCCACTTTGGGGCTTTTGTCAGTTTGGTGCGGTGCAGTTTTTCCCTGTTTTTTCCCTATTTTCCCCATTTTTTCACTGTTTTCCCCCATTTCCTCCCATTTTTTCCCATTTTTCCACTTTTTATCCCCATTTTTTCCCAATTTCCCCCATTTTCCCCATTTCTTCCCATATTTTCCAATATCCCCCCATTTTTCCCCTCCTTTTCCCCATTTTCCTCCATTTTTTCACTGCTTTTCCCCATTTTTTTGCCCTGTTTTTTCCCCGTTTTCCCCATTTTTTCACCATTTTTCCCCATTTTTTCACCATTTTTCCCCATTTTTCCCCGTTTTTCCCATTTTTGACCGTTTTTTCCCCGTTTCGCAGCGTTTTGCCCGCCTGGACAAGCGCTCCAAGCTGCCCCGGTGGCTGCAGGAGCCATTTTCCATTTCCATTTTCCCCATTTTTTCCCCGTTTTTCCCCATTTTTTCCCCGTTTTTCCCCATTTTTTCCCCGTTTTTCCCCATTTTTTCACCGTTTTTCCCGTTTCTGACCGTTTTTGCCCCGTTCCCGCAGCGTTTCGCCCGCCTGGACAAGCGCTCCAAGCTGCCCCGCTGGCTGCAGGAGCCGTTTTCCATTTCCATTTTCCCCATTTTTTGTCCGTTTTTCCCCATTTTTTCACCGTTTTTTCCCATTTTTTCGCCGTTTTTCCCCATTTTTCCCCATTTTTCCCATTTTTGACCGTTTTTGCCCCGTTTCGCAGCGTTTCGCCCGCCTGGACAAGCGCTCCAAGCTGCCCCGCTGGCTGCAGGAGCGGCTGCCCGAGGCCCACCTGAACCTGACGGTGGACGAGGCCGTGCAGGCGGCGAAACGCTTCCTGCGCCAGATGGCCCAGCCCTTCCGACAGGTACGGATCCACCGGATCCCCATCGATCCCCATTGATCCCCATCGATCCCGATTGATCCAACCCAATCCCCATCGATCCAACCCAATCCCGATCGATCCGAACCAATCCGGTCACACCCACCCCCGCCCCGAGCCCTGAAACCGCCCCCAGCCCTTACGGCAGGTAGGGATCCACTGGATCCCGGCTGATCCCAATCGATCCCGGCTGATCCCGATCAATCCTGATCGATCCCAGCCAATCCTGATCGATCCCGGCCAATCCCGATCGATCCGAACCAATCCAGTCACACCCACCCCCACCCTGAGCCCCAAAACCGCCCCCAGCCCTTCCAGCAGGTAACCCCAGATCCACTGGATCCCACCCAATTCCAATCGATCCCAACTGATCCAGATTGATCCAACCCGATCCTGGTCGATCTGACCCGATCCAAATTGATCCAGGGGGATCCCATCACAGACAACCCCCCCTGAGCCCCCAGAAACCCCCAAATACCCCCCAAATTATACCAGATCCCCCCAAAACACCCCCCAGATCCCTCCCAGACCCCCCTGGATCCCCCCAGGGTGCCCCAGATCCCCCCAAATTCCACCAGATCCCCCCAAATCTCACAAGATCCCCCCGGGATCCCCCCCAAACACCCCCTGGATCCCCCCCAGATCCCCCCAGGGTGCCCCAGATCCCCCCAAACCCTCCCTGGATCCCCCCAGATTCCCACCAGACCCTCCAGGGTGCCCCAAATTCCACCAGATCCCCCGGGATCCCCCCCAAACACCCCCCGGATCCCCCCCAAACACCCCCCGGATCCCCCCCAAATTCCACCAGATCCCCTGGGATCTGCCCCCAAACCCCCTGGATCCCCCCCAGACCCTCCAGGGTGCCCCAAACCCCCCCGGATGCCCCCAAATCCCCCCAAATCTCCCCAAATTCCCCCCAAACCCCCCGGGGATCCCCCCAACCCCCCGGATCCAGCGGATCCCGACGGATCCCCCGCAGGAGGAGCAGTTGGGGCTGTCGCTGCTGACGCTGGAGCAGCTCCGGACCCCGGAGGCGCAGCAGCGGATCCAGGAGATCCCCCAGCAGCTCTGAGAGACCCCCGGGATCCACCCAAGGGATCCCAGCGGGATCTGGACCCCCCAAAAACAGCTGGAAGAGGAAATTGATCTCTCTGTGGGATCCAGTGGGATCTGGACCCCCAAAAATGCCAAATCGGGACCGGATCCCTTTGGGGGAGGGGATCTGGAGCCCCCAAAAACAGCTGGAGGAGGAACTGGATCCCCAAAAATGCCAAATCGGGACTGGATCCCTCTGGGGGAGGGGATCTGGCCCCCCCCAGCGGGATCTGGACCCCCAAAAAACACCTGGAGGAGGGACTGGATCCCCCCCAGGGATCCAGTGGGATCTGGACCCCCAAAATTGCCGGAGTGGGAACGGATCCCTTTGGGGGAGGGGATCTGGAGCCCCCAGGTGGGATCTGGACCCCCAAAAACAGCTGGAGGAGGAACTGGATCCCCAAAAATGCCAAATTGGGACTGGATCCCTTTGGGGGAGGGGATCTGGACCCCCCAAAAACAGCTGGAAGAGGAAATTGATCCCTCCGTGGGATCCAGTTGGATCTGGACCCCCAAAAATGCCAAATTGGGACCAGATCCCTTTGGGGGAGGGGATCTGGAACCCCCCAGGTGGGATCTGGACCCCCCAAAAACAGATGGAGGAGGGACTGGATCCCCAAAAATGCCAAATTGGGACCGGATCCCTTTGGGGGAGGGGATCTGGACCCCCCCAGCGGGATCTGGACCCCCCAAAAACACCTGGAGGAGGGACTGGATCCCCCCCAGGGATCCCAGCGGGATCCACTCCCCCCTCCCCCCCCCCGATCCCCCATTTTTGTCACCCCCCCCAATAAAATCAGATTTCCCCTCCCCCCACGGCTCCGCCCCTTTTTAAACCCCGCCCCCCCAGAATCCCCTCCCCCATCCCAAAATTTGGGGGTGTCACCCCCCCCATAGACATTTTGGGGGGGATCCACTGGATTTATTTGGGGGGGGGGGAAGGGTTAATATTTTAATTAATTTTTGGGGTCGTTCCGTGCCTCAGTTTCCCTCCCCCCCCCCGGATATTTTTGGGGGAGGGGCGTTTTTGGGGTTCCCCCCCCCCTCGTCCCTCCCGTGCCCCTCCCCCACCCCCCCCCCCAAAATTTGACACCGGATCCCCCCCCCGGAAACCGGAGCCGACCTAAAAATACCGGGGGGGGGGAGGGGGGGGGGGGGGGAGGGGCGGGGCTGGGGGGGTCCCCTCCCCCCCCCCGGGAACTGCCCTGAGCCAGCGGATCCCCCCCGACCCCCCCCCAAATTACATTTTGGGGGTTCCCCCCCCTCAATTCCTACCCAACCCCCCCTCATTCATTTTTGGGGCTCCTCGACCCCCCCCCAATTAAATTTTGGGGTTTTCTGACCCCCCCCCCCAATTAAATTTTGGGGGTTTCTGATTTTTCTGACCCCCCCCCCAATTAAATTTTGGGGTTTTCAGACCCCCCCCCAATTAAATTTTGGGGTTTTCTGACCCCCCCAATTAAATTTTGGGGTTTTTTGACCCCCCCCCAATTAAATGTTGGGGTTTTCTGACCCCCCCCCAATTAAATTTTGGGGTTTTCTGACCCCCCCCCCCAATTAAATTTTGGGGTTTTCTGACCCCCCCCCAATTAAATTTTGGGGTTTTCTGTTTCCCCCCCCGCCGTTAATTCCGGTGTATTTGGGGGGGGGTCCCGTTTTTTTGGGGGGTGGTCCCGGTATTTGGGGGGGTCCCGGTATTTGATGGGGGGTCCCGTTAATTTGCGGAGGTTCCGTTATTTGAGGGGGGGTCCCGTTATTTAAAGGGGTCCCGTTATTCGGGGGAGGGTCCCGTTATTTTGGGGGGGGTCCCGGTATTTGAGGGGTGGTCCCGTTATTTTGGGGGTGGTCCCGGTATTTGGGGGGGGGGTGGTCCCGTTATTTTGGGGAGGGTCCCGTTAATTTGGGGGTGGTCCCGGTATTTAAAGGGGTCCCGTTATTATTTTGGGGGTGGTCCCGTTATTTTGGGGGTGGTCCCGTTATTTTGGGGGGGGTCCCGGTATTTGAGGGGGAGTCCCGTTAATTTGCAGGGGTCCCGTTAATTTGGGGGGGTCCCGTTATTTAAAGGGGTCCCGTTATTTTGGGGAGGGTCCCGTTATTCGGGGGGTGGTCCCGTTAATTTGGGAGGGTCCCGGTATTTAAAGGGGTCCCGTTATTTTGGGGGTGTTCCCGTTATTCGGGGGGTGTTCCCGTTATTTCGGGGGAGGGTCCCGTTATTTCGGGGGTGGTCCCGCCCCCTCCCCGCGGCCCCGGGGGGCGGCAGGTGCCGCGTGCCCCCCCCCCATCCCCTCCCCCCCTCCCGGTGACACCGGACACCGGGGGGCGGCTCCGGGGGTCCCCGAGGGTCTCCCGCGGGCCGGGGGCGGCCCCGCCAGGGCCCGGCCCCGCCCGGTTTGGGGTCCCCCCGGAGCCCCCCGGGCCTGGGGGGGGTCCCGGGGGGGATAAAAGCGCCCCTGGGGGGTCCCGGTCCCACCGTTCCCCCCCGCGCCCGGTACCGGCCCGACCCCGACCCGACCCGGCCCCGCTGAGACTGAACAGGTACGGCCGGGACCCCCCCGGGACCCCCCCCGGGACCACCGGGACCACCGGGAGACCCCCGGGAGACCCCCGGGACCCCCCCGGGATCCCCCGGGACCACCGGAACCCCCCCCGGGACCCCCGGGACCCCTCCCCGGGACCACCGGGACCACCGGGACCCCCCGGGAGACCCCCGGGACCCCCCCGGGACCACCGGGACCCCCCCGGGACCACCGGGACCCCCCCCGGGACCACCGGGACCCTCAGGAAGGGTCGGGACACCCCCGGGGTCACCGGGACTGGGATTTGGGACCGGGACCGGGACCGGGACAGGGTCCCGACCCCCCCCGGTGACATCGGAACCGAGATTTGGGATCGTGACTGGGACCAGGACCGGGACCGGGATTTGGGACCGGGATTTGGGTCCGGGACCGGGACCGGGCCCCGACCCCCGCACCGGTGTCACCGGAACCGAGATTTGGGATCGGGACTGGGAGCGGGACCGGGACCGGGATTTGGGACCGGGATTGGGGTCCGGGACCGGGACCGGATCCCCCCCCCGGTGTCACCGGGATCGGGACCGGGTCCGGGAGTCGGGACCGGGATTGGGGTCCGGGACCGGGACCGGGACCCGACCCCCGCACCGGTGTCACCGGGACCGGGATTTCGGACCGGGATTGGGGTCTGGGACCGGGATTCGGGACCGGGACCGGGACCGGGTCCCGACCCCCCCCCCACCGGTGTCACCGGGACCGGGATTTGGGTCCAGGACCGGGAGTCGGGACCGGGATTTGGGACCGGGACCGGGACCCGAACCCCCCCGGTGTCACCGGGACCGGATTGGGGTCCAGGACCGGGATTTGGGACCGGGATTCAGGACCGGGACCGGGATTGGGGTCCGGGATTGGGACCGGGGTTCGGGACCGGGATTTGGGACCGGGACCGGGTCCCGACCCCCCCCCGGTGTCGCCGGGACGCCCCCCCCGCCCCTCCCCCCCCGCTATAAATAGCCCCGACCCGAACATGGAGCGGAGCGGGGCGGCCACGCCCCCTTTAAGGACACGCCCCCTTAAGGACACGCCCCCTGAGGGACACGCCCCTTGATGGACACGCCCCTTGAGGGACACGCCCATTTCGGGACACGCCCCCTGGATGGACACGCCCACCAGGACACGCCCCAGAGTCGTGTGTCCCCCCCACCCCATGTCACCAGTGTCACCTGGCTGTCCCCGTGTCCCCACAGTGCCACCATGTCCCCGTGTCCCCATGTCCTCACAGTGTCCCCACAATGTCCCCTCAGTGTCCCCTGTGTCACCATGTCCCCTGATGTCCCCATGGTGTCCCCATGATGTCCCCATGTCTCCATTCCCACCATGTCCCCACGGTGTCCCCTGGTGTCACCTGGCTGTCCCCGTGATCCCCCGTGTCACCTGGCTGTCCCCGTGTCCCCACAGTGCCACTGTGTCCCCATGTCCTCACAGTGTCCCCATGGTGTCCCCATGGTGTCCCCTGTGTCACCATGTCCCCCGATGTCCCCATGGTGTCCCCACCATGTCCCCATGGTGTCCCCATGACGTCCCCATGTCCGTCCCCACGGTGTCCCCATGGTGTCCCCACGGTGTCCCCACCATGTCCCCATGTCCCCACGGTCTCCCCACAATGTCCCCTCAATGTCCCCATTCCCACCATGTCCCCACCATATCCCCATGGTGTCTCCATGTCCCCACCATGTCCCCATGTCTCCATGGTGTCCCCATGTCCCCATGATGTCCCCACCATGTCCCCACGGTGTCCCCATGTCCCTGCAGTGCCACCATGCCCTTCAGCAACACCCACAACAAGTACAAGCAGAAGTTCTCGGCCGAGGAGGAGTTCCTGTCCCCGTGTCCCCATTCCCACCATGGTGTCCCCACGATGTCCCCACGGTGTCCCCACGATGTCCCCATGTCCCCGCAGTGCCACCATGCCCTTCAGCAACACCCACAACAAGTACAAGCAGAAGTTCTCGGCCGAGGAGGAGTTCCCGGACCTCTCCAAGCACAACAACCACATGGCCAAGGTCCTCACGCCGGCGCTCTACCAGAAGCTGCGCGACAAGGAGACCCCGAGCGGCTTCACCCTCGACGACGTCATCCAGACCGGCGTGGACAACCCCGGTGCGTCCCCGACCGGCCCACCCGGGGGGTCTTCAGCCCACCTGAGGGGTCATCAGGCCATCCAAGGGCTCTTCAGCCCACCCATGGGGTCTCCAACTCATCTATGGGGTCATCAGCCCATCCATGGGGTCATCAGGCCATCTATGGGGTCTTCAGGCCATCTATGGGGTCTCCAACTCATCTATGGGGTCATCAGGTCACCCAAGGGGTCATCAGCCCACCCATGGGGTCATCAGCCCACCCAAGGGGTCTCCAAATGGTCCATGGGGTCATCAGGCCATCCATGGGGTCATCAGGCCATCCATGGGGTCATCAGCCCACCCGAGGGGTCATCAGCCCACCCATGGGGTCATCAGCCCACCCAAGGGGTCTCCAACTCATCCATGGGGTCATCAGGCCATCCATGGGGTCATCAGGCCATCTATGGGGTCTTCAGGCCATCTATGGGGTCATCAGCCCACCCATGGGGTCTCCAAATGGGCCATGGGGTCTTCAGCCCACCCATGGGGTCATCAGCCCATCCATGAGTTCTCCAACTCATCTATGGGGTCATAAGGCCACCCGAGGGGTCTCCAAATGGTCCATGGGGTCTCCAACTCATCCATGGGGTCTTCAGCCCACCTGAGGGGTCATCAGGCCACCCATGGGGTCATTAGGCCACCCAAGGGGTCTCCAAATGGTCCATGGGGTCATCAGGCCATCCATGGGGTCATCAGGCCATCCATGGGGTCCCCGGGCCACCCATGGGGTCTCCAACTCATCCATGGGGTCATCAGCCCACCCATGGAGTCATCAGACCATTCATGGGGTCATCAGGCCACCCATGGGGTCTTCAGCCCCAGTCCCAGTCCCATACTGGTCCCAGTAGCCCATCCCAGTCCCAGACTGGTCCTGGTGACCCTGGTGACCCCGGTGACCCCGGTGACCCCCGGTGACCCCGGTGACCCCGGTGACCCCGGTGACCCCAGGCCACCCATTCATCATGACCGTGGGTCGCTCTCCAGTCCCATACTGGTCCCAGTAACCCATCCCAGTCCCATACTGGTCCTGGTGACCCCGGTGACCCTGGTGACCCCTGGTGACCCTGGTGACCCCCGCTGACCCCCGGTGACCCCGGTGACCCCGGTGACCCCGGTGACCCCTGTGACCCCAGTGACCCCAGGCCACCCGTTCATCATGACCGTGGGTCGCTCTCCAATCCCGTACTGGTCCCAGTACCCAATCCCAGTCCCATACTGGTCCCGGTAACCCCGGTGACCCCTGGTGACCTCCCGGTGACCCCGGTGACCCTGGTGACCCCGGTGACCCCGGTGACCCCAGGCCACCCGTTCATCATGACCGTGGGTCGCTCTCCAATCCCAAACTGGTCCCATACCCAATCCCAGTCCCATACTGGTCCTGGTGACCCCTGGTGACCCCTGGTGACCCCCGGTGACCCCGGTGACCCCCGGTGACCCCGGTGACCCCAGGCCACCCCTTCATCATGACCGTGGGTCGCTCTCCAATCCCATACTGGTCCCAGTAGCCCATCCCAGTCCCATACTGGTCCCGGTGACCCCGGTGACTCCGGTGACCCCTGGTGACCCCCGGTGACCCCTGGTGACCCCGGTGACCCCGGTGACCCCGGTGACCCCAGGCCACCCGTTCATCATGACCGTGGGTCGTTCTCCAATCCCAAACTGGTCCCAGTAGCCCATCCCAGTCCCATACTGGTCCCGGTGACCCCCGGTGACCCCGGTGACCCCCGGTGACCCCTGGTGACCCCGCTGACCCCCGGTGACCCCGCTGACCCCCGGTGACCCCGGTGACCCCGGTGACCCCCGGTGACCCCAGACCACCCGTTCATCATGACCGTGGGTCGCTCTCCAATCCCATACTGGTCCCAGTACCCAATCCCAGTCCCATACTGGTCCCGGTGACCCCGGTGACCCTGGTGACCCCCGGTGACCCCGCTGACCCCGGTGACCCGGTGACCCCAGGCCACCCGTTCATCATGACCGTGGGTCGCTCTCCAATCCCATACTGGTCCCATACCCAATCCCAGTCCCATACTGGTCCTGGTGACCCCGGTGACCCCGGTGACCCCTGGTGACCCCGGTGACCCCGGTGACCCCGTGACCCCGGTGACCCCAGGCCACCCGTTCATCATGACCGTGGGCTGCGTGGCCGGGGACGAGGAGTCCTACGAGGTGTTCAAGGAGCTCTTCGACCCCGTGATCCAGGACCGGCACGGCGGCTACAAACCCACCGACAAGCACCGCACCGACCTCAACCACGAGAACCTCAAGGTGGGACCCCAAATCTGGGCGGAACCCCAAAATTTGGGGGGTTCCAAAATTTGGGAGGGTCCCCAAAATCTGGGAGGGCCACCAGAGGTCTCAGGAGGGCAGGAAGGGGTGGTGGGGCCACCATGGGGTGATGCCCCTCAAAGCCACCGAGAAGTGCCAACCTCAACCAGGAGAACCTCAAGGTGGGGACCCCAAATCTGGTGGGGAACCCCGAAATTTGGGGGGGTTCCAAAATTTGGGAGGGTCCCCGAAATTTGGGAGGGTCCCCAAAATCTGGGAGGGCCACCAGAGGTCTCAGGAGGGCAGGAAGGGGTGATGGGGCCACCATGGGATGATGCCCCTCAAACCCACCGATAAGCACCGCACCGACCTCAACCACGAGAAGCTCAAGGTGGGACCCCAAATCTGGGGGGTTCCGAAATTTGGGGGGTTCCAAAATTTGGGGGGGTTCCAAAATTTGGAGAGGTCCCCAGAGGTCTCAGGAGGACAGGAAGGGGTGATGGGGCCACCATGGGGTGATGCCCCACAAAGCCACTGATAAGCACCGACCTCAACCACGAGAACCTCAAGGTGGGAACCCCGAAATTTTGGGGGGGTTCCAAAATTTGGGAGGGTTCCAAAATTTGGGAGGGTCCCCAAAATCTGGGAGGGCCACCAGAGGTCTCAGGAGGGCAGGAAGGGGTGACGGGGCCACCATGGGGTGACCCCACAAAGCCACCGATAAGCACCAGCCTCAACCACGAGAACCTCAAGGTGGGACCCCAAAATTTGGGGGGTCCAAAATTTGGGAGGGGTTCCAAAATCTGGGAGGGCCACCAGAGGTCTCAGGAGGGCAGGAAGGGGTGACGGGGTCACCATGGGGTGATGCCACTAACCCACCGAGAAGCACCGCACCGACCTCAACCACGAGAACCTCAAGGTGGGACCCCAAATCTGGGCGGGAACCCCGAAATTTGGGGGGTTCCAAAATTTGGGAGGGTCCCCAAAATCTGGGAGGGCCACCAGAGGTCTCAGGAGGGCAGGAAGGGGTGACCCCACAAAGCCACCGATAAACGCCAACCTCAACCACGAGAACCTCAAGGTGGGGAACCCCAAAATTTGGGGGGTTCCAAAAATTTGGGAGGGTCCCCAAAATCTGGGAGGTCCCCAGAGGTCTCAGGAGGGCAGGAAGGGGTGACAGGGCCACCATGGGGTGATGCTCCTCAAAGCCACCAATAAGCACCGCACCGACCTCAACCACGAGAACCTCAAGGTGGGGACCCCAAAATTTGGGGGGGGAACCCCCAAATCTGGGGGGGTTCCAAAATTTGGGAGGGTCCCCAAAATTTGGAGAGGTCCCCAAAATCTGAGAGGGCCACCAGAGGTCTCAGGAGGGCAGGAAGGGGTGGTGGCCCCTCAAAGCCACCTCAGGAGGGGTTTGGGGGGGATTTCTTTAAGGGGGAGATTTTGGGTTTTTGGGGGTGGAATTTTGGGGTTTTTCGGGTGTAATTTCGGGGTTTTTGGGTTGGAATTTCGGGTTTTTTTGGGGTGACCGGTTTTTGGGGCGCAGGGCGGCGAGGACCTGGACCCCAAGTACGTGCTGAGCAGTGCGGGGGTCTCATTGGGGAGATGTCTCAGGATGATTTTGGGTCTATTTGGGGATGTTTCGATGGGAGTTTTTTGGGTGTAATTTTGGGGTTTTTTGGGTGTAATTTGGGGTTTTTTTGGGGTGACCCGTTTCGGGGTGCAGGGCGGCGAGGACCTGGACCCCAAGTACGTGCTGAGCTGGGCGGGGGTCTCATAGGGGAGATATCTCAGGATGATTTTGGGTCTATTTGGGGATATTTCGATGGGAGTTTTTGGGGAGTTTTTGGGTGTAATTTTGGGGTTTTTTGGGGTGGAATTTGGGGTTTTTTTGGGGTAACCCGTTTTGGGGCGCAGGGCGGCGAGGACCTGGACCCCAAGTACGTGCTGAGCAGGGCGGGGGTCTCACTGGGGAGATATTTCAGGATGATTTTGGGTCTATTTGGGGATATTTCGATGGGAGATTCTTGGGGGGTTTTTGGGGTGGAATTTCGGGGTTTTTGGGGTGACCGGTTTTGGGGCGCAGGGCGGCGAGGACCTGGACCCCAAGTACGTGCTGAGCAGTGTGGGGGTCTCATTGGGGAGATACTTTGGCTCTATTTGGGAATATTTCAATGGGAGTTTTTGGGGGGTTTTTTGGGTGGAATTTGGGGTTTTTTTGGGTGGATTTTTGGGGTTTTTTGGGGTGACCGGTTTTGGGGCGCAGGGCGGCGAGGACCTGGACCCCAAGTACGTGCTGAGCAGCCGCGTGCGCACCGGCCGCAGCATCAAGGGTTACTCGCTGCCGCCGCACTGCAGCCGCGGGGAGCGCCGCGCCATCGAGAAGCTCTCGGTCAAAGGTGGGCGGGGCCTGAGAGGGTGTGGCAGGGTGGGCGGGGCCTGAGAGGGTGTGGCCGGGTGGGCGTGGCCTAAATGGGTGTGACACTGGTGGGTGTAGCCGGGTGGGAGTGGCCTAAAGAGGTGTGGCCTGTGTGGGTGTGGTGGGCATAGTCCGCATGGGTGTGGTAGGGTGGGTGTGGCCTAAATGGGTGTGGTGGGTGGGTGTGGCCTAAGAGGGTGGGGTTGGGGTTGGGGCGGGTTTGGGATTAATTTTGGATGGATTTGGGGTGGATTTGGGGTAGATTTTGGGATGGATTTGGGGTTTGGAATTGGGGTTTCGAATTGGGGTGGATTTGGGGTAGATTTGGGGTGGATTTAGGATTGATTTGGGGTGTGTTTGGGATGGAATTTGGGGTGGATTTGGGGTGGATTTGGGGTCTGGAATTGGGGTGGATTTCGGGGAGATTTTGGGATGGGATTTGGGGTGGGTTTGGGATGGATCTGGGGATAGATTTGGGATGGATTTGGGATGGATTTGGGAGTGTCCCGGGCGTGTCCCGGCCATGCCCAGGTGCGTGCCCAGGTGTGTGCCCAGGTAGGCCCGTGCCCAGGTGGGATTTTGGGATGGATTTGGGATAGATTTGGGATGGACTTGGGATGAATTTGGGATGGATTTGGGAGAGACGTACACAACCAATCCACATTTGGCGTGGCCGGGCGTGGCCGGGCGTGGCTAGTCATGCCCAGGTGCATGCCCAGGCCGTGCCCAGGTGGGATTTTGGGATGGATTTGGGATTAATTCGAGCTGGGTTTGGGGTGGATTTGGGATGGATTTGGGATGGATTTGGGAGTGTCCCGGGCGTGCTGGGCCCGTGCCAGGCCCGTGCCCAGGTGCGTGCCCAGGTAGGCCCGTGCCCAGGTGGGGTTTTGGGATGGATTTGGGATTAATTCGGGCTGGGTTTGGGGTGGATTTGGGATGGATTTGGGATGGATTTGGGAGTGTCCTGGCCGTGCCCAGGTGCATGCCCAGGTGCATGCCCAGGTGGGGTTTTGGGATAGATTTGGGATGAATTTCTGATTGATTTGGGATGAATTAGGGATGGATTTGGGATAGATTTGGGTGGATTTGGGATGGATTTGGCACAGACGTACACAACCAATCCACATTTGGCATGTCTGGGCGTGGCTGGGCGTGTCCTGGCCGTGCCCAGGTGTGTGCCCGGCCCGTGCCCAGGTGGGATTTTGGGATGGATTTGGGTGGATTTGGGGTAGATTTAGGATAGATTTAGGACGGATTTGGGATGGATTTGGGATGGATTTGGGAGTGTCCTGGGCGTGGCTGGCCATGCCCAGGCCCGTGCCCAGGCCCGTGCCCAGGCCCGTGCCCAGGTGCGTGCCCAGGTGGGATTTTGGGATGGATTTGGGATGAATTTGGCACACATGTACACAACCAATCTGCGTTTGGCGTGGCCGGGCATGTCCCGGGCGTGGCCTGGACATGGCTGGGCGTGTCCTGGCCGTGCCCAGGTGCGTGCCCAGGTAGGCCCGTGCCCAGGTGGGATTTTGGGATGGATTTGGGATTAATTCGGGCTGGGTTTGGGGTGGATTTGGGATGGATTTGGGAGTGTCCCGGGTGTGTCCTGGCCGTGCCCAGGCTGTGCCCAGGTGCATGCCCAGGTGCGTGCCCTGGTGGGATTTTGGGATGGATTTGGGATAGATTTGGGTGCATTTGGGGTGGATTTGGCACACACATACACGACCAATCCACGTTTGGCGTGGCTGGGCGTGTCCTGGGCATGTCCCGGCCATGCCCAGGCCCGTGCCCAGGTGGGATTTTGGGATGGATTTGGGATGAATTTGGGCTGGGTTTGGGGTGGATTTGGGATGGATTTGGGAGTGTCCCGGGCATGTCCCGGCCGTGCCCAGGTGTGTGCCCAGGTGGGCCCGTGCCCAGGCCCGTGCCCAGGTAGGCCCGTGCCCAGGTGCATGCCCAGGTGGGATTTTGGGATGGATTTGGGATAGATTTGGGTGAATTTGGGTGGATTTGGCACACATATACACGACCAATCCACATTTGGTGTGGCTGGGCGTGGCTGGCCATGCCCAGGCCCATGCCCAGGTGGGGTTTTGGGATGGATTTGGGATGAATTTCTGATTGATTTGGGATGAATTAGGGATGGATTTGGGATGGATTTGGGCGTGTCCCGGGCGTGTTCCGGCCATGCCCAGGTGCGTGCCCAGGCCTGTGCCCAGGTGGGCCCGTGCCCAGGCCGGCCCGTGCCCAGCCCTGCCCGCCCCGCAGCCCTGAACAGTCTGGAGGGGGAGTTCAAGGGGCGCTACTACCCGCTGAAGGCCATGACGGAGCAGGAGCAGCAGCAGCTCATCGACGACCATTTCCTCTTCGACAAACCCGTGTCGCCCCTGCTGCTGGCATCGGGCATGGCCCGCGACTGGCCCGACGCCCGCGGCATCTGGTGGGCACCTGGGGGCACCTGGGGCACCTGGGGGGGGTTTTGGGGGCATTTCAGGGGGTTTGGGGGAAGCTTGGGGCAGTTGGAACCACCTGGAGGGACCTGGAGCACATCTGGGGGCACCTGGAGGGGTCTGGAGGGCACCTTGTGCCACCTGGGGGAATTCTGGGGGCACCTGGGGGGCACCTTGTGGCACCCAGGAGGCTCCTGGGAGGTTCTTGGGGGCACCTGGGGGGCACCTGGGGGCACCCAGGAGGTTCCTGGGGGGTACTTGTGGGCATCTGGTGGGCACCGGGGGCACCTGGGGGCACCTGGGAGGGGTTTGGGGGCATTTCAGGGGGTTTTGGGGGAACCTTGGGGCACCTGGAGGGACCTGGAGCACACCTGGGGACACCTTGTGGCACCTAGGTGGCACCTGGGGGGTTCTTGGGGGCACCTGGGGGCACCTGGGGGTACCTGGGGGCACCTGGCAGGGGTTTGGGGGGCACCTGGAGGGGTCGGGGGGCATTTCAGGGGGTTTTGGGGGAAGCTTGGGGCACCTGGAGGGACCTGGAGCACACCTGGGGGCACCCAGGAGGTTCCTGGGGGTTCTTGGGGGCACCTGGGGGCACCTGGGGAGCACCTAGGGGGTACCTGGGAGGGGTTTGGGGGGCATTTGGAGGGGTTTGAGGGCATTTTGGGGGGTTTTGGGGGAAGCTTGGGGCACCTGGAGGTTCCTGGGGTGTTCTTGGGGGCACCTGGGGGCATCTGGTGGGCACCGCGGGCACCTGGGGGCACCTGGGAGCGGTTTGGGGGCATTTCGGGGGCTTTTGGGGGGTACCTGGGGCACCTGGGAGGGGTTTGGGGGCATCTGGTGGGCACCTGGGGGGTACCTGGGGCACCTGGGAGGGGTTTGGGGGGTATTTTGGGGTGTTTTGGGGGAAGCTTGGGGCACCTGGAGGTACCTGGAGCACACCTGGGGACACCTTGTGGCACCTGGGGGAATTCTGGGGGCACCTGGGGGGTACCTGGGGCACCTGGGGGGCACCTGGGGCACCTGGGAGGGGTTTTGGGGGCATCTGGTGGGCACCTGGGGGTACCTGGGGCACCTGGGGGGTACCTGGGGGGTACCTGGGGCACCTGGGAGGGGTTTGGTGGGGTTTCAGGGGGTTTTGGGGGAAGCTTGGGGCGCCTGGAGGGACCTGGAGCACACCTGGGGGCACCCAGGAGGTTCTTGAGGGGTTCTTGGGGGCATCTGGGGGGCACCTGGGGGCACCCAGGAGGTTCCTGGGGGTTCTTGGGGGCACCTGGGGTACCTGGGGAGGTTCTTGGGAGCATTTGGGGGGGTTTGGGGGGAAGCTTGGGGCACCCGGAGGTACCTGGAGCACACCTGGGGGCACCTTGTGGCACCCAGAAGGTTCCTGGGGGGTTCTTGGGGGCACCTGGGGGCACCTGGGGAGCTTTTGGAGGCACCTGGGCACACCTGGTGGGTTCCTGGGCACACCTGGGCACACCTGGTGGGTTCCTGATGGGTTCCTGGGCACACCTGGGCACACCTGGGCACACCTGGCACACCTGGGCACACCTGGGGGTGTTCCTGGCACACCTGGGCACACCTGGGGGGTACTTGGGCACACCTGGGGGTGTTCCTGGCACACCTGGGCACACCTGGCACACCTGGGCACACCTGGCATGGCTGTCCCCAGGCACAACGACAACAAGACGTTCCTGGTGTGGGTGAACGAGGAGGATCACCTGCGCGTCATCTCCATGGAGAAGGGCGGGAACATGAAGGAGGTGTTCCGGCGCTTCTGCGTCGGCCTCAAGAAGGTCAGGGGACATTTGGGGACATTTGGGGACATTTGGGGACATTTGGGGACATTTGGGGACATTTGGGGACACCTGGGGACATTTGGGGACATTTTGGGGACATTGGGGACATTTGGGGACATGGAAGGTTTGGGGACATGGAGGTTTTGGGGTCACATCTCCATGGAGAAAAGGGAGGGAACATGAAGGAGGTGTCGGCCTTGAGAAGGTCAGGGGACATTTTGGGGACATTTAGGGACATTTTGGGGACACCTGGGGACATTTGGGACACTGAGGATTTGGGATTTGTCCCCTCACTGTCCCCTCAATGTCCCCTCATTGTCCCCTCATTGTCCCCATCCTGTCCCCTCTAATGTCCCCTCATTGTCCCTTCAATGTCCCCTCTCTGTCCCCTCACTGTCACCTCAATGTACCCTCATTGTCCCCTCTCTGTCCCCATCCTGTCCCCTCATTGTCCCCTCTCTGTCCCCATCCTGTCCCCATCCTGTCCCCAGATCGAGGAGATCTTCAAGCAGGCGGGCCACCCGTTCATGTGGACGGAGCACCTGGGCTACATCCTGACGTGTCCCTCCAACCTGGGCACGGGGCTGCGCGGGGGCGTCCACGTGCGCCTGCAGCACCTCAGCCAGCACCCCAAGTTCGAGGAGATCCTCAAGCGGCTGCGCCTGCAGAAGCGGGGCACAGGTGGGACCCCAAAAACACCTGGGCTGGGAGGGGACACCCCCAAAATTCACCTGGAGGGGAAAATTCCATCCCAAAATTCACCTGGATGGGGAAATGACAGCCCCAAATTCACCCCAAGTTCGAGGAGATCCTCAAGCGGCTGCGCCTGCAGAAGCGGGGCACAGGTGGGACCCCAAAATTCACCTGAGCTAGGGCAGGAACATCCCCAAAATTCACCTGAGGTAGGGCAGGAACATCCCCAAAATTCACCTGAGGTAGGGCAGGAACATCCCCAAAATTCACCTCAGCCAGCACCCCAAGTTCGAGGAGATCCTCAAGCGGCTGCGCCTGCAGAAGCGGGGCACAGGTGGGACCCCAAAATTCACCTGAGGGAGGGCAGGAACCCCCAAAATTCACCTGAGGTAGGGCAGGAACACCCCAAAATTCACCTCAGCCAGCACCCCAAGTTCGAGGAGATCCTCAAGCGGCTGCGCCTGCAGAAGCGGGGCACAGGTGGGACCCCAAAACCACCTGGGTGGGGAAAATTCCATCCCAAAATTCACCTGGTGGGGATGGTGACACCCCAAATTCACCTGAGGGACAGAATTCCATCCCCAAAATTCACCTGAGTTGGGAGGGGACACCCCCAAATTCACCTGAGGTAGGGCAGGTGTGGTCAGGAGTGGTCACGAGTGGTCAGCGGCGGTCAGTGAGTGGTCAATGGTGTCCTTGCCTCACTGACCACCCCTGTGTCCATCTGTCCGTGTGTCCATCTGTCCAGGGGGGGTGGACACGGACACAGTGGGACCATGGAGCCATCAGACACTGGGTGGTCAGGGGATGGACAGGGGATGGTCAGGAGTGGTCAGCAGTGGTCAGTGAGTGGTCAGTGGTGTCCGTAGCTCACTGACCACCCCTGTGTCCATCTGTCCATGTGTCCATCTGTCCATCTGTCCATGGGGGGTGGACACGGACACAGTGGGACCATGGAGCCATCAGACACTGGGTGGACAGGGGATGGTCAGGGGATGGACAGGAGTGGTCAGTGGTGGTCAGTGAGTGGTCAGTGGTGTCCGTAGCTCACTGACCACCCCTCTGTCCATCTGTCCGTGTGTCCATCTGTCCGTCTGTCCAGGGGGGGTGGACACGGCCGCGGTGGGACCATCAGACACTGGATGGACAGGGATGGTCAGGGGATGGACAGAAGTGGTCAGCGGCGGTCAGTGAGTGGTCAGTGGTGTCCGTAGCTCACTGACCACCCCTGTGTCCATCCATCCGTGTGTCCATCTGTCCGGGGGGGTGGACACGGACACAGTGGGACCATGGAGCCACCAGACACTGGATGGACACTGGGCAGTCAGGGGATGGTCAGGAGTGGTCAGCAGTGGTCAGTGAGTGGTCAGCGGTGTCCGGAGCTGTCCGTAGCTCACTGACCACCCCTGTGTCCATCTGTCCGTGTGTCCAGGGGGGGTGGACACGGCCGCGGTGGGACCATGGAGCCATCGAGCAGTGGATGGATGGGGATGGACAGGGGATGGTCAGGAGTGGTCAGGAGTGGTCAGTGAGTGGTCAGGAGTGGTCAGTGGTGTCCATAGCTCACTGAACACCCCTGTGTCCATCTGTCCGTGTGTCCGTGTGTCCAGGGGGGGTGGACACGGACACAGTGGGACCATGGAGCCATCAGACACTGGGTGGACACTGGGCAGTCAGGGGATGGACAGGAGTGGTCAGCAGTGGTCAGTGAGTGGTCAGCGGTGTCCAGAGCTGTCCATAGCTCACTGACCACCCCTGTGTCCATCTGTCCGTGTGTCCATCTGTCCAGGGGGGGTGGACACGGACACAGTGGGACCATGGAGCCATCGAGCAGTGGATGGACAGGGATGGATGGGGATGGACAGGAGTGGTCAGGGGATGGACAGGAGTGGTCAGCCGTGTCCAGAGCTGTCCGTAGCTCACTGACCGCCCCTGTGTCCGTGTGTCCATCTGTCCATCTGTCCAGGGGGGGTGGACACGGCCGCGGTGGGCGCCGTGTTCGACATCTCCAACGCCGACCGCTTGGGCTTCTCGGAGGTGGAGCAGGTGCAGATGGTGGTGGACGGCGTCAAGCTGATGGTGGAGATGGAGAAGAAGCTGGAGCAGAAGCAGCCGATCGACGACATGATCCCGGCGCAGAAATAGGGGAGGGGGCGGCTGGGGACCCCCGCGGGGACCCCCCAAATCCTCCCGGGGACCCCCCAAATCCTCCCGGGGCCCCCCCGAGTCCTCCCGGGGACCCCCCGAGTCCCCCCAGAGCGGTTCCAATAAACGCTGCTGGTCCCGGCTGGGGTTTGTCGGTTCGATTTGGGGGTCCCCAAAAAATTTTGGGGGGACCCCCGCAGCCCTCAAAGGTTCCTCTGCTCCTCCTGGGGACCCCAAAATCTCTGGGACCCCTCCCCACCCCCGGGGATCCCCCCGAGGACCCCCCAAAAACGCTGCAGGTCCCGGTTGCTCTTGGGTGCTTCAATTTGGGGAGGGGGTGGCGCCAATTTTGGGGGTCCCCAACAAGTTTTGGGGGGACCCTCGCACCCCCCAAAGGTTCTTTAGGTCACCCGAGGGGACCCCAAAATCTCTGGGACCCCTCCCCACCCCCGAGGACCCCCCCGAGTGCCCCCGGGGACCCCCCAAAAAACGCTGCAAGTCCCAAATACGGTCGCGGGTTCCGATTTGGGGAGGGGGCGGCGCTAATTTTGGGGGTCCCCAAAAAATTTTGGGGGGACCCCGGCAGCCCCCAAAGGTTCTTTAGGTCACCCGAGGGGACCCCAAAATCTCTGTGACCCTTCCCCACCCCCGGGGACCCCCCCCAAAGACCCCCGAGGACCCCCCAAAAACGCTGCAGGTCCCGGCTGCGCTCGGGTGCTTCAATTTGGGGAGGGGGCGGCGCCAATTTTGGGCGTCCCCAAAAAATTTTGGGGCAATTTTGGGATTTTTTGGGAATTTTTTGGGAATTTTTTTTTGAGGATTTTTTTGAGATTTTTATTTTTATCTTTTTGGGTTTAATTTTTAGGTTTTTCCCACCCGCCCATCCCAAAATTCCATTTATTCCCTATAAAAATCCATAAAAATCAGAGCAGGGATTGAGGATTTTGGGGCATTTTGGGAATTTTTTGGGAATTTTTTTGGGAAATATTTTAAGGATTTTTGGAGATTTTTATTTTTATTTTTTTGGGTTTTATTTTTAGGTTTTTCCCACCCGCCCATCCCAAAATTCCATTTATTCCCCATAAAAATCCATAAAAATCAGAGCAGGGATTGGGGATTTTGGGGCATTTTGGGAATTTTTTGGGGATTTTTTTGGGAAATATTTTGAGGATTTTTTTGAGATTTCTTTTTTGGTTTTTTTTTTTGGGTTTTATTTTTAGGTTTTTCCCACCCGCCCATCCCAAAATTCCATTTATTCCCTATAAAAATCCATAAAAATCAGAGCAGGGATTGGGGATTTTGGGGCATTTTGGGAATTTTTTTGGAATTTTTTTGGGAAATATTTTAAGGATTTTTGGAGATTTTTATTTTTATTTTTTTGGGTTTTATTTTTAGGTTTTTCCCACCCACCCATCCCAAAATTCCATTTATTCCCTATAAAAATCCATAAAAATCAGAGAAGGGATCAGAGTCAGGAGGGGATTTGGGGGATTCTTGGGGATTTTTTGGGGGATTTTTGGGAATTTTTTGGGGTGATTTTGGGGCTATTTTTGGGGGGATTTGGGGCTATTTTTGGGGTGATTTGGGGGATATTTTTAGGGGGATTTCAGGGGATTTCAGGGTTATTTCTGGGGTGATTTCGGGGCTATTTTTGGGGTGATTTGGGGTGATTTCAGACTTTTTGGGGTGATTTCAGGGCTATATTTGGGGTGATTTGGGCTATTTCGGGGCTATTTTTGGGGTTATTTGGGGGGATTTCAGGGCTATTTTTGGGGTGATTTGGGGCTATTTTTGGGGTGATTTTGGGGATACTTTTGGGGTGATTTGAGGCTATTTTTGAGGTCATTTCAGGCTATTTTTGGGGTGATTTGGGACTATTTTTGGGGTAATTTCGGGGCTATTTTTAAGGTGATTTCAGGGCTATATTTGGGGTGATTTCAGGGGATTTCAGGGCTATATTTGGGGCTATTTTTGGGGTGATTTCAGGGCTATTTCTGGGGTGATTTGGGGTGATTTTGGGGCTATTTTTGGGGTGATTTGGGGTGATTTTGGGGCTATTTTTGGGGTGATTTCAGGGCTATATTTGGGGTGATTTCAGGGCTATATTTGGGGTTATTTGGGGTGATTTCAGGGCTATTTTTGGGGTGATTTGGGGTGATTTCAGGGCTATATTTGGGATGATTTGGGGCTATATTTGGGGTGATTTCAGGTGATTTCAGGGCTATATTTGGGGTGATTTGGGTCTATTTTTGGGGTGATTTCAGGGCAATTTTGTGGGTGATTTGGGGTGATTTCGGGGCTATATTTGGGGTGATTTTGGGGCTATTTCTGGGGTGATTTCAGGCTGGTTTTGGGGTGATTTGGGGTGATTTCAGGGTTATATTTGGGGTGATTTCAGGCTATTTTTGGGGTGATTTCAGGGCTATTTTTGGGGCTATTTTTGGGGTGATTTCAGGGCTATTTTTGTGGTGATTTTGGGGCTATTTTTGGGGTGATTTTGGGGCTATTTTTGGGGTGATTTCAGGGCTATTTTTGGGGGTGATTTGGGGTGATTTGGGGCTATTTTTGGGCTGATTTCAGGGCTGTATTTGGGGTGATTTCAGGGGATTTCAGGGCTATTTTTGGGGTGATTTCAGGGCTATATTTGGGGTGATTTGGGGTGATTTCAGGGCTATTTTTGGGGTGATTTCAGGGCTATATTTGGGGTGATTTGGGGTGATTTCAGGGCTATATTTGAGGTGATTTCAGGGCTATATTTGGGGTGATTTCAGGGCTATTTTTGGGGTGATTTCAGGGCTGTATTTGGGGTGATTTCAGGGGATTTCAGGGTTATTTCTGGGGTGATTTCGGGTTATTTTTGGGGTGATTTCAGGCGATTTGGGGGTTCAGGCGAGGCTGGGCTCCTTCACCAGCCGCTCCCGGTCCTCGGCGGCTCCCGGCGCTCGCGGCTCCTCCCGGTACCGACACCGACACCGACCCCGGTACCGACCCCGGGCCAGGCCCAGCCCGGCCGCCAGAGAGCCCCCCAAAAGCAGCAGGGTACCCCAAAAGGCTCCTGGGGAGAGACGGGGGGCAGGGACACCCCAAAAATGGGGTCAGGGACACCCCAAAAGGCTCCTGGGGAGAGAGGGGACAGGGACACCCCAAAATGGGTCACCCCAAAACCAGCAGGGCACCCCAAAAGGCTCCTGGGGAGAGAGGGGGCAGGGGCACCCCAAAATGGGTCAGGGACACCCCAAAAATGGGTCAGGGGCACCCCAAAATGGGACAGGGACACCCCAAAATGGGACACCCCAAAATGGGTCAGGGACACCCCAAAATGGGACAGGGACACCCCAAAATGGGACAGGGTCACCCCAAAATGGGTCAGAGACACCCCAAAATGGGTCAGGGGCACCCCAAAATGGGTCAGGGTCACCCCAAAACCAGCAGGGCACCCCAAAAGGCTCCTGGGGAGAGAGGGGCAGGGGCACCCCAAAAATGGGTCAGGGGCACCCCAAAATGGGTCAGGGACACCCCAAAATGGGTCAGGGACACCCCAAAAGGCTCCTGGGGAGAGAGAGGGGGATCAGGGACACCCCAAAAATGGGTCAGGGACACCCCAAAATGGGTCAGGGACAGCCCAAAAATGGGTCAGAGACACCCCAAAATGGGTCAGAGACACCCCAAAAATGGGTCAGGGGCACCCCAAAAATGGGTCAGGGGCACCCCAAAAGGCTCCTGGGGAGAGAGAGGGGTCAGGGACACCCCAAAATGGGTCAGGGACACCCCAAAATGGGTCAGGGACACCCCAAAATGGGTCAGAGACACCCCAAAATGGGGTCAGGGACACTGGGAGGGGTTTGGGGCCATTTTGGGGCCATTTTGGGACATTTGGGGCCATTCTGGCGCCATTTTGGGACCATTTTGGGACATTTTGGGACATTTGGGGCCATTTTGGGGCCATTTTGGAGCCATTTGGGGCCATTTTGGGACATTTTGGGGCCATTTTGGGACCCCCCAAAATTCACCTTTGGAGGAGAAGAATCGCCGGAATTCCTCGCCGAGATCATCTGGGGGGAAACGGAGCCGGGGTTGGGATTTGGGGCAAAATTTGGGGATTTTGGGCAAATTTTGGAGATTTTTTCTTTTTAATTTTCGCCAAACTTTCTGGCCAATTTCGCTGGATTTTTTTTTCATTTTCACAAAGTTTTTTTCATTTTTATTCCAATTCCCGCCAAATTTGGGGATTTTTTTTTTTTTCATTTTTATCCCAATTTCCCCACCAATTTTTGGAATTTTTTTTTTCAAATTTTCACGAATTAGTTTCCCATTTTTATCCCAATTCCTCACCAATTTTGGTGATTATTTTTTCCATTTTTATGTCAATTTTCCCACCAATTTTGGTGATTTTTCCCCCCATTTTTATCCCAATTTCCCCCCCAATTTTGGCGATTTTTTCCCCATTTTTATCCCAATTTCAGTGATTATTTTCCCCATTTTTACCCCAATTTTGGCGATTAATTTCCCCATTTTCCCCCCAATTTCCCCCCAGTTTCGGTGATTATTTTCCCCATTTTTACCCCAATTCCCCCCCAATTTCGGTGATTATTTTCCCCATTTTTATCCCAATTTTGGCGATTATTTTCCCCATTTTTACCCCAATTTCGGTGATTATTTTCCCCATTTTTTCCCCATTTTTATCCCAATTTCCCCCCCAATTCCGGCCCATTTTTGGGTTGAATCTGGCCGTTTCTGGCTCACCGCGGGGGCGGCAGCGCCGCAGACACTCGCTCCGGTCCCGGTGGTTGTTGGCGTTGCCGCGGCAGCCGCCGTAGGTGAATTCCCGGCAGGATTTCTCCGCCGGAACGTAAAACCAGCGCGGGAACGCCGCCCGGCACGGCCCCGGCACCGGCGGCGCCGAGCACAGCTCTGGGGGAAAACGGGAATTATGGGGAAATCTGGGTAAAAACTGGCAAAAATCTGAATTTTCCCTTCCAAATTCTGAATTTCCAGGGAAAATCTGGGGCAAAAACCAGAAAAAATCTGAATTTAGGGGGAAAATCCAAGTGAAAAACCAGAGAAAATCTGAATTTACGGGGAAATCTGGGGCAAAAACCGGCAAAATTCTGAATTTAGGGGGAAATTTGGGGCAAAAATTGGCAAAATTCTGAATTTAGGGGGAAATTTGGGGCAAAAATCGGCAAAATTCTGAATTTAGGGGGAAATCTGGGGCAAAAACCAGAAAAAATCTGAATTTAGGGGGAAATCTGGGGCAAAAATCGGCAAAAATCTGAATTTAGGGGGAAATCTGGGGCAAAAATCGGCAAAAATCTGAATTTAGGGGGAAATCTGGGGCAAAAAACAGAAAAAATCTGAATTTAGGGGAAAATCTGGGTCAAAATATGATTTTTCCCTCCAAAATTCACAGTTTCCCCTGAAAAATTCAGAATTTCCTGTCCAAAATATAGTTTTCCCTTCAAAAGTCAAAATTCAGAATTTCCAGTGAAATCCTGCTCAAAAACTGGCAAAAACAGAAGTTACAGGGAAAATTTGGGTCAAAAAATGGCAAAATTCTGAATTTACAGGGAAATCCGGGGCAAAAACCGGCAAAATGCTGAATTTATGGGGAAATCCGGGGCAAAAATTGGTAAAATTCTGAATTTAGGGGGAAATCCGGGGCAAAAACCTGCAAAAATCAGAATTTTCCCTCCAAAATTTAGAATTTTCCCTGAAAAACTCCGAATTTCCGCGTTACCTGCGAGGGTGGAGTTGGCGCTGCCGAGATCGGAGGGAGCTGCGGGAAAATGGGAAAAAAATGAGAAAAATGGGAAAAAATGGGGGAAAATGGGGAAAAATGGGGGGAAATGGGGGGAAATGGGAAAAATGGGGAAAAAGGGGAAAAATGGGGAAAAAGGGGAAAAATGGGGGGAAAGTGGAGGAAATGGGGGAAAATAGGGGAAAATGGGGGAAAATGAGGAAAATATGGAAAAAAATGGGGGGAAAGTGGAGGAAATGGGGGGAAAATGGGGAAAAATTGAAAAAAATGGGGGGAAATGGGAAAAATGTGGGGAAAATGGGGGAAAAAGGGGGAAAACGGGGGAAAATGAGGGAAAATTGAAAAAATGGGAAGAAATGGGGGGAAAATGGGGAGAAATGGGGAAAAATGGGGGGAAATTGAAAAAATGGGGAAAAAATTGGAAGAAATGGCAAAAAATTAAAAAAATGGGGGGAAAATGGGGGAAATGGGGGAAAAATGGGGAAAATGGGGGGGAAATGGGGGAAAATGGGAAAAAAGGGGAAAAATGGGCAAAAAGGGGAAAAATGGGGGAAAATGGGAAAAATCGGGGGAAAAATGGGAAAAAAAATGGGGGGGGAAATGGCAAAAAATGGAACAGCCGAAGCTGTTCCCATTCCCCCCCCCCCCCCGGCATTCCCCGTTATTCCCCGCGGTGTTTCCCGTTATCCCCCGGTCCCTCCCGGTATTCCCGGTGTTCCGGTACCCCCGCAGCTCTCGCGGCACTCCCGTTCGCTGCCGAAGCCGTTCCCGTTCCCTCCCCCGTTATCCCCCGGTATCCCCCGGTCCCTCCCGGTCCCTCCCGGTATTTCCCGGTGTTCCCGGTCCCTCCCGGTGTCCCGGTACCCCCGCAGCTCTCGCGGCACTCCCGTTCGCTGCCGAAGTTGTTCCCGTTCCCTCCCCCGGGATTTCCCGTTATCCCCCGGTCCCTCCCGGTGTTCCCGGTATTCCCGGTGTCCCGGTACCCCCGCAGCTCTGGCGGCACTCCCGTTCGCTGCCGAAGTTGTTCCCGTTCCCTCCCCGTTATTCCCCGTTATCCCCCGGTCCCTCCCGGTATCCCCCCCGGTATTCCCGGTGTTCCCGGTCCCTCCCGGTATTCCCGTTATCCCCCCGGTATTCCCGGTGTTCCCGGTGTCCCGGTACCCCCGCAGCTCTGGCGGCACTCCCGTTCGCTGCCGAAGTTGTTCCCGTTCCCTCCCCCGTTATCCCCCCCGTTATCCCCCGGTATTCCCGGTGTTCCCGGTCCCTCCCGGTATTCCCGGTATTGCCGTTATCCCCCCCGGTATTCCCGGTGCCCACCGGCGCCCCCGCAGCTCTCGCGGCACTCCCGTTCGCTGCCGAAGTTGTTCCCGTTGCCGCCGCAGCCGCCGAACACGAAACTCTCGCAGCTCCCGGAGGAGGCGTTGAAAAACCAGCGCGGGATGGAGGCGCGGCAGCGGCCGGTGAGCGCCGGTAACCGGCACCGGGCTGGGGAAACTCCCGTTAGTGACCCCGAAATCGGCCAAATTCACCCCAAAATTACAGCCCCGACCCGGTAACCGGCACCGGGCTGGGAAATCACCCGGTAACGACCCCAAAATGGGCCAAATTCAGCCCAAAATTCAGCCCAAATCCAGCCCCGACCCGGTAACCGGCACCGGGCTGGGGGAAATCACCGTTAGCGACCCCGAAATCCGCCAAATTCAGCCCAAAATTCACCCCAAATCCTCCCCGGGACCCCCCAAATCCTCACCAAGACCCCCCAGGACCCCCCAAATTCCCCCCAAGACCCCCCAGGACCCCCCAGGACCCCCCAGATTCTCCCCAAGACCCCCCAAATTCCCCCCAAAATCCCCCAAATTCCCCCCCAGGACCCCCCAAATCCCCCCCCCAAATTCCCCCAAATCCTCCCCAAGACCCCCCAAACCCCCCCCCAGGACCCCCCAAATCCCCCCCCCCCAAATTCCCCCAAATTCTCCCCGGGACCCCCCAAATTCCCCCCAAACCACCCCCAGGACCCCCCAAACTCCCCCCAAATTCCCCCAACCCCACCCCAGGATCCCCCAAAATCCCCCACAGGACCCCCTAAAATCACCCCCAAACCCCCCAAACCCCCAACCCCCCTCAGCCCCCGGTACCGGCGAGGGCGGCGGGACCACCGGGGGGGTCGGGGCCGGTTCCCCCCGCGCCCCCCGCGAGCAGCAGCAGCACCGGGAGGAGCCGCCCCGCCGCCATCGCAGGTGAGCCGTGACGTCACCCAGGTGCGCCCGGGCCACGCCCACCTGAGCCCAAACCACGCCCAGCGCGCGGGGAAATCGGTTGGCATTGGCCACGCCCACCACGAGCCCAGGCCACGCCCACCGCGCGAAGCCACGCCCACGCCGTGGATTGGATGGAGGGCGGTTCTTTGCGGTGATGCCACGCCCCTTCATTTGCATGTGAGGCGGGAAATCGCGCCGCTGTTCCGGGGGGGTTTTGGGGGGATTTGGGGATTTTTGGGGGGATTTGGTGATTTTAGGGGATTTTAGGGGAGGGTTGGGGGGGTTTTAGGGAGGGTTGGGGGGATTTTGGGGGATTTTAGGGAGGGTTGGGGGATTTTGGGGGATTTTTGGGGATTTTAGGGGATTTTAGGGAGGGTTGGGGGATTTTAGGGGATTTTAGGGGAGGCTTGGGGGATTTTGGGGGATTTTGGGGGATTTTAGGGGATTTTAGGGGAGGTTTGGGGGGGTTTTAGGGGGTTTGGGGGATTTTAGGGGATTTTAGGGAGGGTTGGGGGATTTTAGGGGGTTTAGGGGATTTTAGGGGAGGGTTGGGGGATTTTAGGGGATTTTGGGGGATTTGAGGGGATTTTAGGGAGGGTTGGGGGATTTTGGGGGATTTTAGGGGATTTTAGGGGAGGGTTGGGGGATTTTGGGGGATTTTGGGGGGTTTGGGGGATTTTAGGGGAGGGTTGGGGGATTTTAGGGGATTTTAGGGGATTTTAGGGGATTTTAGGGGTGGGTTGGGGGATTTTGGGGGATTTGGGGGGATTATAGGGGATTTTAGGGAGGGTTGGGGGATTTTGGGAGGTTTAGGGGATTTTAGGGGGTTTAGGGGATTTTAGGGAGGTTTGGGGGATATTGGGGGATTTTGGGGGATTTTAGGGGATTTTAGGGGAGGGTTGGGGGATTTTGGGGGGTTTAGGGGATTTTAGGGAGGGTTGGGCGATTTTAGGGGGTTTAGGGGATTTTAGGGAGGGTTGGGGGATTTTGGGGGATTTTGGGGGATTTTAGGGGATTTTAAGGGAGGGTTGGGGGATTTTGGGGGGATTTGGGGACTGTTGGGGGGGTTTTGGGGGTCTGGGGGATTTTGGGGAGGTTTTGGGGGTGTTTTGGGGGATTTTAGGGGATTTTAGGGAGGGTTTGGGGAATATTTTGGGGAATTTTAGGGAGTTTGTGGGAGGGGTTGGGGGAGTTTAGGCGGGGTCGGGGGTTGGCCACGCCCACCACGCGAAGCCACACCCACAGCGCGAAGCCACGCCCACTCCCTTACAAGGTAATGGGGGCTAAATGGGGCGGGGTCTGACTAAGCCACGCCCCCACCACGCCCTTCAAACGCATTAATTTATGCTAAAGGGGCGTGGTCTGGGCAAACCACGCCCCGTCACGCCCCGTTAGGCCCCGCCCCTCGGCCCCTTCCCCCGGTGCCGCTCCGGTGCCGCGTCCCGAACGATGGCGGCGAACCGGGCGGGGCCGGGGGGGCTCGAACCGGGCCGGGGGTCCCCGCGGGGGCTCGAACCGGGCCGGGGGTCCCCGGGGGGGCTCTCACCGGGCCGGGGGTCCCCGGGGGGGCTCGAACCGGGCCGGGGGTCCCCGGGGCGGCTCTCACCGGGCCGGGGGTCCCCGCGGGGGCTCGAACCGGGCCGGGGGTCCCCGGGGCGGCTCTCACCGGGCCGGGGGTCCCCGCGGGGGCTCGAACCGGGCCGGGGGTCCCCCCGCCGCAGCCCCGGAGTGCAGCGGCGCTCGGCGCGGGTCACGGTCAAGTACAACCGGCGGGAGCTGCAGCGGCGGCTGGACACCGAGCAGTGGATCGACGGCAGGCTCGGGGAGCTCTACCGGGGACGGGTACCGGCACCGGCACCGGGGAGCTGGGGTGGACCGGGAACCGGGAACGGGGCAGGGGAACCGGGGATGGGGACCGAAACAGGGACCGGGACCGGGGATGGGGACCAGGAACCGGGGATGGGGACCAGGGATGGGGCGGGGGAACCGGGACCGGGAACCGGGGATGGGGCAGGGGAACCGGGGATGGGGACCGGAACAGGGACCGGGACCGGGGACCTGGGATGAACCGGGAACGGGACAGGGATACCGGGGATGGGGCGGGGGACCGGGGATGGGGACCAGAACCGGGACCGGGACAGGGGAACCGGGGATGGGGCAGGGGAACCGGGACCGGGAACCGGGGATGGGGCAGGGGAACCGGGGATGGGGACCGGCACCGGGACCGGGAACCGGGGACGGGGCGGGGGAACTGGGAACGGGACCGGGAACGGGGCATGGAAACGGGACCGGGACCGGGACCGGGACCCGGTACAGGACTGGAGGCTCAGGGAGCTCTACCGGGAGTGGGGACCGAGAACGGGACCGGGAACGGGACCGGGACCAGGAAAATGAACCGGGACCGGGACCGGGAGCAGGGATGGGGATCGGGACTGGGAACCGGGATGGGACCGGGATGGGACCGGGATGGGACCGGGATGGGGAACGGGATGGGACCGGGAACGGGACTGGGATGGGGAACGGGATGGGACCGGGAGTGGGACCGGGAACGGGAGTGGGACCGGGATGGGGACCGGGATGGGACCGGGATGGGGATCGGGACTGGGAACCGGGAACCGGGAACCGGGACCGGGAGCAGAATGGGAACAGGGAAAGGGACACGGACCGGGAGAAGGAACGGGGACCGGGAACGGGACCGGGAACGGGACCGGGAGTGGGACCGGGATGGGACCGGGAACGGGACCGGGAGTGGGACCGGGATGGGACCGGGACCGGGACCGGGATGGGACCGGGAACGGGACCGGGAGTGGGACCGGGATGGGACCGGGAATGGGACCGGGAGTGGGACCGGGATGGGACCGGGATGGGACCGGGAACGGGACCGGGATGGGACCGGGATGGGGACCGGGATGGGACCGGGATGGGACCGGGATGGGGACCGGGATGGGACCGGGATGGGACCGGGATGGGACCGGGATGGGGACCGGGAATGGGACCGGGAGTGGGACCGGGATGGGACCGGGATGGGACCGGGAACGGGAGTGGGACCGGGATGGAGACCGGGATGGGGACCGGGATGGGACCGGGATGGGACCGGGATGGGACCGGGATGGGGACCGGGAACGGGAGTGGGACCGGGATGGAGACCGGGATGGGACCGGGATGGGACCGGGATGGGGACCGGGATGGGACCGGGATGGGACCGGGAGTGGGACCGGGATGGGACCGGGATGGGACCGGGATGGGGACCGGGATGGGACCGGGAAGGGACCGGGATGGGGACCGGGATGGGAACGGGATGGGGCCGGGATGGGGACCGGGAGTGGGACCGGGATGGGACCGGGATGGGGCCGGGATGGGACCGGGATGGGGCCGGGATGGGACCGGGATGGGGACCGGGATGGGACCGGGATGGGACCGGGAGTGGGACCGGGATGGGACCGGGATGGGACCGGGATGGGGACCGGGATGGGACCGGGAAGGGACCGGGATGGGGACCGGGATGGGAACGGGATGGGGCCGGGATGGGGACCGGGATGGGAACGGGATGGGGCCGGGATGGGGACCGGGAGTGGGACCGGGATGGGACCGGGATGGGGCCGGGATGGGACCGGGATGGGACCGGGATGGGACCGGGATGGGGACCGGGAAGGGACCGGGATGGGACCGGGAGTGGGACCGGGATGGGACCGGGATGGGGACCGGGATGGGGACCGGGAACGGGAGTGGGACCGGGATGGGACCGGGAGTGGTCCCCCGGGAACGGGGAACGGGACCGGGAATGGGACCAGAACTGGGGAATGGGGAGCGGGAATGGGACCGGTACCGGGACCAGGACCGGGAGTGAGACCAGGACCGGGACCGGGACCGGAATGGGGACAGGGAAAGGAACGGGGACCGGGAACGGGACTGGGACCGGGAACGGGACTGGGACCGGAACCGGGATCGGGATCAGAACCGGGATCAGAACCGGGATCGGGATCGGAACCGGGATCGGGACCGGGATCAGAACCGGGATCAGAACCGGGATCGGAACCGGGACCGGGATCGGAACCGGGATCAGAACCGGGATCGGGATCAGAACCGGGATCAGAACCGGGACCGGGATCAGAACCGGGATCAGAACCGGGACCGGGACCGGGACGAGCCCCGAGGGTCCCAGGCGGGATCTCCCCTCCCCCACCCGTGGGAACGGAGAGCGGGAGGGAGGGGGAGGGGCCGACTGGGACATTTTGGGGGGGTTTGGGGACATTTTGGGGGGGTTTGGGGACATTTTGGGGGGGTCGGGGACATTTTGGGGGGGTTTGGGGACATTTTGGGGGGGTTTGGGGACATTTTGGGGGGGTTGGGGACATTTTGGGGGGTCGGGGACATTTTGGGGGGGATTTGGGGACATTTTGGGGGGGTCAGGGACATTTTGGGGGGGTTTGGGGACATTTTGGGGGTTTGGGGACATTTTGGGGGGGGTTGGGGACATTTTGGGGGGGTTTGGGGACATTTTGGGGACATTTTGGGGTCCCCCAGGAGGGGCAGATGCCGGAGGAGCTGAACCTCGATGAGCTCCTGGAACTGGAGACGGACGAGGAGAGAACCCAAAAAATCCAGGTGGGAAATTTGGGGGGGGGTTAATTAATGACCCCCTAATTAATGAACCCCGAATTAATGAACCCCGAATTAATGAACCCCGAATTAATTAACCCCTTCCCATCCAGGCCATTCTGAGCTCCTGCACCGCTGATACACAGGTGGGGGAGGGGGAATTTGGGGAGGGGGAAATTCGGGGGGAAATTTGGGGGGAAATTTGGGGGGAAATTTGGGGGAGAGGTGGAAAATTTGGGGAGGGGAAAATTTGGGGAGGGGGAAAATTGGGGAGGGGGAAAATTTGGGGAAGGGGAAAATTTGGGGAGGGGGAATTTGGGGGAGGGGGAAATTTGGGGAGGGAAATTTGGGGGGAAATTTGGGGGGAAATTTGGGGGGAGGGCGAAATGGGGGGAGGGGGAAATTTGGGGGGAGGGGGAAATTTGGGGAGGGAAATTTGGGGGAGGGGGAAAATGGGGGAGGGGAAAAATGGGGGGAGGGCGAAATTTGGGGGGAAATTTGGGGGGAGGGGGAAATTTGGGGGGAAATTTGGGGGAAATTTGGGGGGAGGGGGAAATTTGGGGAGGGGGAAAATGGGGGAGGGGGAAAATGGGGGAGGGGCAAAATTTGGGGAGGGAAATTTGGGGGGGAGGGAAATATGGGGGAAATTTGGGGGGAGGGGTAAGTGGGGGAGGAGGAAATGGGGGAGGGGGACAATTTGGGGAGGGGGAAAAATTTGGGGGGAGGGGGAAATTTGGGGGGAAATTTGGGGGGGAGGGGGAAATTTGGGGGGAAATTTGGGGGGAGGGGGAAATTTGGGGAGGGGGAAATTTGGGGAGGGGGAAATTTGGGGAGGGGGAAATTTGGGGAGGGGGAAAATTTGGGGGGAGGGGGAAATTTGGGGGGAAATTTGGGGGGGAGGGGGAAATTTGGGGGGAAATTTGGGGGGAGGGGGAAATTTGGGGAGGGGGAAATTTGGGGAGGGGGAAATTTGGGGGGAGGGAAATTTGGGGAGGGGGAAAATTTGGGGGGAGGGGGAAATTTGGGGGGAAATTTGGGGGAAAATTGGGGGGAGGGGGAAATGGGGGAGGGGGAAAATTGGGGAGGTGGAAAATTTAGGGAGGGGGAAAATGGGGGAGGGGGAAAATGGGGAAATTGGGGGAGGGGCGAATCGGGGAGCAGAAATTGGGGGGGAGGGGCCAATTTGGGGGGAGGGGCCACACCCGGGGGGGGAGGGGAGGGTGGGGGAGGGGCGGGGGAGGGGTCACCGCCCATCCCCCCCCCCGGCTCCGCTCCCGGCCGAACTTTAAAAGGCCAAAAAATTCGGCCTCGAGCGCGAGCGGCGCTTCCGGGGGGCCCCTCCCCCCCTTATGGCGGGGGGAGGGGCGGGTTAATTAAGGAGGGGTTAATTAGCGTTAATTAGCGGTAATTGGCCCGCAGGAGTTCATTGAGCAGCTGCTGGAGCAGCTCCGGGGGCTCCCGAAGCAGCGGCTGCTGCAGAGACCCCCCCCCAAAAATGAGGAACCCCCGTGACCCCCAAAATGGGGAGGGGGTCCCAAAAATGGGGAGGGGGACCCCAAAAATGGGGGAGGGAACCCCAAAAATGGGGGAGGGGACCCCAAAAATGGGGGAGGGGACCCCAAAAATGGGGAGGGGACCCCAAAATGGGGGAGGGGAAACAAAAATGGGGGAGGGGACCCCAAAAATGGGGAGGGGGACCCCAAAAATGGGGAGGGGACCCCAAAATTCGGGAGAAACGCGCCCCTCCCCCCCCCTTCCAGCTGTTGGGAACATCTGGGCCGGAAGCGCCGCCCCTCCCCCCCCCCCCCCCCCCCGTTCCTGCTGAGGCCCCGCGGGAAAAATTGGGGGGAAAAAAGCCAAAAATGGGAAAAAAAGAGAAAAAAAATCAAAAATTCCTCCGGGAGCCCAAAATTCCACCCGGGAACCCCAAAAAATTCACTCGGGAACCCCAAAATTCCACCCGGAAACCCCAAAAATTCCCCCGGGAACCCCAAAAATCCACCCGAGAAACTCAAAAATCCCCCGGGAACCCCAAAAATCCACTCGGGACCCCAAAATTCCACCCGGGAACCCCAAAATTCCACCGGGGACCCCAAAAATCCACCCGGGAACCCCAAAATTCCACTCGGGACCCCCAAAATTCCACTCGGGACCCCCAAAATTCCACTCGGGAACCCCAAAAATTCCCCAGGGAGCCCAAAAACTTCACCCGGGAACCCCAAAAATCCACCCGGGAACCCCAAAAATTCCCCCCAAAACCCCAAAAATTCCACCCGGGAACCCCAAAATTCCACTCGGGAACCCCAAAAATTCCTCCAGGAACCCCAAAAATCCCCCGGGAACCCCAAAAATCCACCCGGGAACCCCAAAATTCTACCCGGGAACCCTAAAAATTTCCTCGGGACCCCCCAGATTTGCCCTGAGACCCCCAAAAAATCCCCAAATCCCCCCCAGGACCCCCAAAAATTCATCTGAGACCCCCAAAATTCCCCCCAGGACCCCCAAAAATCCCCCCAAAAACCCCCAAAAATCATTTAAAGAACCCCCAAAAACCCCAAATTCCCCCCGGGAACCCCAAAAATTCATCCGGGACCCCCCAAAAACCCCAAATTTCCCCCAAATTTGAGTCCAGCCAGGTTCATTTGCATATATTTACATATTTATTACATCATTCCCCGCCCCCGCCGCCCCTCCCCCACCCGCGGCCCTCGAGGGGCCCCAAAAATTCCCTAAAAAAAAAAAAAAAAATTCCAATACCGAGAAATTCTTTTACAAAAATTCCCGAATTTCCCCCCAAAAATTCCCGGAAAATCAAAGGAAAAAAAAAAAAACTATTTAAAAAAATCCCCATTTTTGGGTGGAAAAAATATCAATTTTTGAGCTGAAAATCCCCAAATTTGGGGAGAAAAATCCCAGTTTTGGGGCTGAAAATCCCAATTTTTCAGTGGAAAAAAAAAATCCCCATTTTTGGGTGGAAAAAAATCCCAATTTTTGGGTGAAAAATTCCCAATTTTGAGCGGAAAAAAAAAATCTCAATTTTTGGGTGGAAAAATCCCAATTTTTGGGTGAAAAATTCCCAATTTTGAGCGGAAAAAAAAATCTCAATTTTTGGGTGGAAAAATCCCAATTTTCGAGTGGAAAATTCCCAATTTTGTTTTTTTTTTTTTTGGGATCTTCACAGCTGCTCCCAAACTGGAATTTTTTTTTTTTTTCCCAAAAACCCCCAAATTTATCCCAAAATTCCGACCCCAAACTGCCTAAAATTGGGTCTTTTTAAGGAAAAAAAATTCCACTTTTTTAGGATTTTTTTTGAGGAATTTTGTGAATTTTTTGTCACTTTTTATGGATTTTGAGAATTTTCCACGTTTTCACCTTTAAAATTCTATTTTTAACGTGATTTTTGGTCTTTTTTTGGTGTTTTCTTCTATTTTTGGAGCGTTTTTTTCATGATTTTTTCTTTTTTTTTTTGTCCGTTTTAATGAGATTTTTCAAGTAAATTTTTGATTTTTTTTTTTTTTTTAATTCCACCAATTTGGGATCTTTTTTTCATTATTTTCTGTGAATTTTTATTTTCTTTTCCCATAATTTTCCCCTTTTTCTCCTTTCTGTATTTCCTCATTGATTTCCCACCAATTTTTTCATTATTTCATCATTTTCCGGATTTTTTTTACAATTTTAAAATCAAATTCTTCATTTTTTGGCTGATTTTAACAATATTTTAACATTTTCTTGCTGGATTTTCACTTTTTTGTCCTTTCCCCTCATTTTCCTGCATTTTTGGGTTGTATTTTAATTTATTTTCTTTTTTTTGTGTGTCTTTTTATGGATTTTTGTTGATTTTTCCCAATTTTACCCTTTTTTCTATGATTTTTGATTTTATTTCCACGTGCAATTCTTAATTTTCCCTTTTTTTTTTTGCATTTTAAACAATTTTTGATGGATTTAAATTAATTTTTTCATGATTTTCCACTCCTTTTGGACTCTATTTTTATTGCAGATTTTGGACATTTCCCCTGATTTTTGACAAATTCTAATTTTTATTTTACTTTATTTTAATTTGCTTTTCCCCCATTTTTATTTTCAAGAGAATTTTGGGATATTTTCAATTTTTTCTGCCTTTTTAGTGGCTTTTAGATGGAATTTTTGACATTTCCTCCACGATTTTTGCCCATTTTTAGGTGAATTTCCATTTTTTTGCCACGATTTTGGGGATTTTTCTGTTGTTTTGATTTTTTTCCCCTTTTTTGGGGCTTTTATCTCATATTTTTCAATATTTCCCACCGTTTTTTATGAAATTTTGGGTACAATTTCACATTTTTTGTCTATTTTTTACGCACTTTGATTTTTTCCCATTATTTCCTGATTTTTTTTTTGGCTTTTTTGCTGCTCAAACCCTCAAAATTTGGTTTTTTTCCCCTGGAATTGGGATTTTTTTGGGAAAAAAAATGGGAATTTCAAGCCCAAGTCACCGCAAGGGAAAATCCTCAGGAATTTTGGGAGAATTTGGGATTTATTTACAATTTTTATGGCTGAGAAGGGCCCAAAAAGGGACAAAATTCCCCCAAAATTCAGCCCGAGGATCGGCTGCTCCCGGGCCAATTCCGGGGGAATTTGGGAATTTTGGGGGATTTTTTGGGGTGGAATTGGGGTTTTTTGGGGGTGGATTTTGTGCATTTGGGGCGGATCGAAGTTTTGGAATAAATTGGGTGGAATTGAGGTCGGATTTTGCTTTTTTTGGCATCAAATTTGGGTTTTTTTGGGGTCGGATTTGGGATTTTTTTTGGATTTTTTTTGGTGTCAATTTGGATTTTTTTGGGTCAATTTGCCTCCAATTCGATTTTCCAGGGTTAAATTTCATTTTTTGGGGCTCAAATTTCACTTTTTGGGGCCGATTCTCTCCTTTCCTTGGGGTGGATCCTCAACTTTTCCCTCCAGCCTCAGATTTTGGGTGGATTTGGGTAAATTTGGGTATATTTGGGTGGATTTGGGTAAATTTGGCCGATTTTGGGTGGATTTGGGCAGATTTGGGAAACCTGGATAAATTTGAAGTGGATTTTTTGGGGTAAATTTGGGTAGATTTGGGTGGGTCTGGATGGATTTGGGCAGATTTTGGGTGGATTTTTGGGTGGATTTGGGTAAATTTGGGTAGATTTGGGTCGGTCTGGATGGATTTTGGAGACCTGGATGAATTTTGGGTGGATTTGGGTGGATTTTGGGTGGATTCCAGCAGACCTGGGTGAATTTTGGGTGAATTCTGGGTGAATTTTGGGCGGATTTGACCACACCTGCCCACATCTGGAGCCAAATTAACTACATCTGGAGCCAATTTAACCACATCTGCCCACATTTTGAGCAGATTAAACATTTTGATCCAATTTAACCACATTTTGAGCCAATTTAACCACATTTTGAGCCAATTTAACATTTTGATCCAATTTAACATTTTGATCCAATTTAACCACATCTTGATCAGATTTAACCACATTTTGAGCTGATTTAACATTTTGATCCAATGGAACCACATTTTGATCAGATTTAACTACATTTTGATCCAATTTAACATTTTGATCCAGTTTAACCACATTTTGAGCCAATGGAACCACATTTTGATCCAATTTAACATTTTGATCCAGTTTAACCACATTTTGATTCAATTTAACCACATTTTGAGCTGATTTAACATTTTGATCCAATTTGGCCACATTTTGGGCCAATTTAACCACATTTTGATCCAATTTAACCACATTTCTCACCTATTTAACCACATTTCCACCCATTTAACCACATTTTCCACCAATCTAACCCAATTTTTACCAATTTAACCACATTTTCCACCAACTTGACCACATTTTTCACCAATCTAACCACATTTTCCATCAATTTAACCACATTTTCCACCCATTTAACCACATTTCTCACCAATTTAACCACATTTTTCACCCATTTAACCACATTTTGATCAAATTTAACCACATTTCCACCAATTTAACCACATTTTCCACCCATTTAACCCCATTTCCACCGATCTAACCCCATTTCCACCCCCTTCACCCCATTTCTCCCTCCCCACCCTCCTCACCCTCACTGGCAGAAGGGCGAGGCCGTGGGGTCGAAGCCTTTGAACACGTCCTTGAGCGACCCTTTGTCCGCCCCATCCCCGGGGGGCTCCGGGCCGGGGCTGCCCCCCGGGAAGGGGCTGCCGGTGCCGGTGCCGGTGCCGGTGCCGGTGCCGGGGCCGGGGCCGGGCCGGGCCGGGCCGAACACGGGGGGCACCGGGAGGCTGTGCAGGGCGGCCGGGGCGCCGCCGGTGTCCCCGGGAGCGGCGCTTTTAGCGCGGGGTCGGTTGTAGCTGTTGTAGCGGTCCGTGGGCTCCGCCCGCTCGGTGCCGCCGGTGCCGCCGGTACCGCCGGAGCCGCTCTCGGGATGCTCCAGCGCCGAGCGCCGCACGAACGGCGGCGGCTCTTTGGCTTTGGCCGCTTTCGGCGCGTCGCTTTTTTGGGCTGAATTCGCGTCGTTTTGGGCCTCTTTGCCCGGACTGGCCGTGCGCGGGTCGTACAGGCTGATGGCGCTCAGGACGCTGCTGCTCTGGGCGGAACCGCCGGTCCAGCTCAGCCGCGGGTCGTACGGAGCGATGGCGGGACCGGGATCGGTGTCCGGTGAGTCCCGGGGCTGATTCCCGAATTCCGGCGCTTTTTGGGAATTATTTCCACCCTCCGGCGGTTTCTGCAGCCGCGGGTCGGCGGGAGGAGCTTTCCTGACGCGGGGGTCGCTGGGCTTGTCCCCCGAGGAGGAGGAGGAGGAGGAGGAGGAGGAAGAGGAGGAGGAGGAGGAAGCGGCGACGCTCTGGAGGATCCTGGAGAGCAGCTCGAAGTCCGGCAGCGCCGGGCCGGGGTCGCCGCCGGTGGTCGCGGGTCGCGGCTGCCGCGGGTCCGAGGGGCCGGGGGCCGGCCGGAGCAGCCGGGGGTCGGCACCGGAGCCCACCGGGAGCGGACACGGGTCCTGCCGCGGAACGGGCACCGGGATGAGATCCTCGGGGCTCCAGAGCACGGAGCGGGCGAACGGCGGCAGCGGCAGCGGCACCGGAGCCGCCGCGTCCCCGCGGAGCTGCGGGAAGCGGCGGGGGTCGCGCCGGGGGTCCCGCGGGGTCTGTCCCGGAGCGGCTTCCAGGGGGATGGGCAGAGCTTTGTCCCGCGGGATCCGCTCGCCATCCTCATCCTCGGCTCCGCCCCGGGGAACGGGCTCCGGGCGGGGGCCGTGCCGGGCCAAACGGGGGTCCGAGGGGCCGGGATCGGGGCTGGGCTCCCGGTGCCGGGACAAACGGGGGTCCCAGGGACCGGGATCCGGGCTGGGGTCCCGGTTCCGGGATAAACGGGGGTCCCAGGGACCGGGATCGGGACTGGGCTCCCGGTTCCGGGCCAGCCGCGGATCCCAACCGGACTCGGGACTGGGCTCCCGGTGCCGGGATAAACGGGGGTCCCAGGGACCGGGATCCGGGCTGGGGTCCCGGTTCCGGGATAAACGGGGGTCCCAACCGGGATCGGGGTTGGGCTCCTGGTTTCGGGACAAACGCGGATCCCACGGACCGGGATCGGGGCTGGGCTCCCGGTTCCGGGACAAACGGGGGTCCCAACCGGGATCGGGGTTGGGCTCCTGGTTTCGGGACAAACGCGGGTTCCAACCGGACTCGGGGCTCGGTTCCCGGTTCCGGGCCAGCCGCGGGTCCCACGGGCCGGGCTCGGGACTGTGCTCTCGGTTCCGGGACAAACGGGGATCCCACGGGCCGGGGTCGGGGCTCGGCTCCCGGTTCCGGGACAAACGGGGGTCCCACGGACCGGGCTCGGGGCTCGGTTCCCGGTTCCGGGCCAGCCGCGGGTCCCACGGACCGGACTCGGGACTGGGTTCCCGGTTCCGGGCCAGCCGCGGGTCCCGGGGCCGGGGCCCGGCGGGCCGGGGCGGCCGCGGCAGGCGGGGGTCGCTCGGGGGGTCCCCCGGTGCGTTGGGGGCTCGGGCGGAGCTTTGCTGCCGCAGCGATTTGAGGATGGAGGAGACGCTGCCGCTGCCGCCGTCGGCGTCGTCCTCGTCGCTCGAGTACCAACTGCCGGGGTCTGCTGGGAGGGGGGCAGAAATGTAAATTAAATGTAAATGTAAATGTAAATGTAAATGTAAATATAAATATAAATATAAATATAAATATAAATATAAATATTAAAATAGAAATGAAACTAGAAATAAATATTAAAATAGAAAGAGAAATAATAGCTCAGGATGAGGATTTTGGGGCTCAGAACCGGGATTTTGGGGCTCAGCTCAGGACCGGGATTTTGGGGCTCAGCTCAGGATGAGGATTTCGGGGCTCAGGATGAGAATTTCGGGGCTCAGCTCAGGACCAGATTTTGGGGCTCGGGACCGGGATTTCAGGGTTCAGGACCAAATTTCGGGGCTAAGGGTGAGGATTTTTGGGCTCAGACCCGAATTTTGGGGCTTGGGACCGGGATTTTGGGGTTCAGGACCAAATTTCAGTGCCTAGGATGAGGATTTTGGGGCTCAGACCAGAATTTTGGGGTTCAGAACTGGGATTTTAGGCTCAGGGTGAGGATTTTGGGGCTCAGGATGAGAATTTCGGGGCTCAGACCCGAATTTCGGTGCTCAGGATGAGAATTTCGGGGCTCAGGATGAGAATTTCGGGGCTCACACCCGAACTTTGTGGTTCAGGACCGGGATTTGGGGTCCGGCTCAGGACCGGGATTTTAGGCTCAGGGTGAGGATTTCGGGGCTCAGGATGAGAATTTCGGGGCTCAGACCGGGATTTTAGGCTCAGGGTGAGGATTTCAGGGCTCAGACCCGAATTTTGGGCTCGGGACCGGGATTTTGGGGCCCAGAACCGGGATTTCGGGGCTCAGCTCAGGACTGGAATTTTGGGGCTCAGACCCGAATTTCGGTGCTCAGGACCAGATTTCGGGGCTTGGGACCGGGATTTCGGGGCTCAGGACCGGGATTTTGGGGCTCAGCTCAGGATGAGAATTTCGGGGCTCAGGATGAGAATTTCGGGGCTCAGACCCGAATTTCGGGGTTCAGACCGGGATGTGGGGTCCGGCTCAGGACTGGGATTTCAGGACCAGCTCAGGACAGGGATTTTAGGCTCAGGACTGGGATTTTGGGGCTCAGCTCAGGATGAGGATTTCGGTGCTCAGGATGAGGATTTCGAGGCTCACACCCGAATTTCGGGGCTCAGAACCCGGATTTGGGGTCCGGCTCACCCTCCTCGTGCTGCCGCTCTCCCCGGCCGCCCTCGGCCGCCCTCCGGCCGCGCTCCTCGTGCCGCTGCTTGTGGCGGATGCGCAGGAAGAGCGCGCGCTGCGCCGACGGCAGCAGCTCCGCCAGGGCCCCGGGACCCCCCCCGGGACCCCCCGGGACCCCCCCGGGACCCCCCGGGACCCCCCCGGGGCCCCCCGGGACCCCCGGGCCGCCCTCGGCCTCCAGGGACCCCTCGGGGAAGCGCGGATCCCCCCCGGGGCCCTCGGCCGCGGCGTAGGAGGCGAAGTCGTCGTCTGTTTGGGGGAAAAAAGGAGATTTTGGGGGTTTGTTGGGGGCAGAGGGGGGGTTGGGGTGGGGAGAGGGGATTTGGGGTTTGATTGGGGTGGAGATGGGGGATTTGGGGTGGAATTGGGGGGTTTGGGGTGAGATTGGGGGATTTGAGGTGGGGAGAGGGAGATTTGGGGTGGAATTGGGGTGGAAATGGGGGATTTGGGGAGGGGAGAGGGGATTTGGGGTGGAAATGGGGAATTTGGGGTGGAAATGGGAGATTTGGGGTGGAAATGGGGGATTTGGGGTGGGATTGGGGGATTTGGGGTGGGGAGAGGGGATTTGGGGTGGGATTGGGGTGGAAATGGGGGATTTGGGGTGGGGAGAGGGGATTTGGGGTGGAAATGGGGGAGTTTGGGGTGGAAATGGGGGATTTGGGGTGGGGAGAGGGGATTTTGGGGTGGAATTGGGGGTTTGGGGTGAGATTGGGGGATTTGAGGTGGAATTGGGGAGTTTGGGGTGGAAATGGTGGGTTTGGGGTGAGATTGGGGAGTTTGGGGTGGGATTGGGAGTTTTGGGCTGGAATTGGGGGATTTGGGGATCACCTGCCCCCCTCCCCCCCCATTTTCCCGGGATTTTCCCTCCCCCACCCCGGATCTCCCCTCCCCCACCCCAATTTCCCCTCCCCCACCCCAATTTCCCCTCCCCCACCCCAATTTCCCCCTCCCCCACCCCGGATCTCCCCTCCCCCACCCCAATTGCCCCTCCCCCACCCCAATCTCCCCTCCCCCCCCCCCCGCTCACCTGGCCCCTCCCCCCCGGGGGGGTCTCCCTCTCCAGCCCCTCGGGGGGGTAGAACGCCCCTCCCCCCTCGTAGAAGCCCGGGGGGGGCAGCCCCGGGTGGGGGAGGGGCGGCTCCTCGAACCCCCCCCCCAGCTCGGGGTGGGGGAGGGGCGGCGCCCCGGGGGGGCCCGGGAAGCGCGGGGGGGGCGGCCCCGGGTGCCTGGAAAAAAGGGGGAAAACGGAGTGAAATTGGGAAAAATGGGAAAAACGGGGGAAAAACGGGAGTGAAATTGGGGAAAAACGGGGGAAAAACGGGAAAAACGGGAAAACGGGAGTGAAATTGGGGGAAAAACAGGAAATTGGGAGAAAAACGGGAAAAATGGGGAAATTTAGATGGGAACGGGGAAATTGGGAGAAAAATGGGGAAAATTGGGATGGGAATGGGAAGAAAAGACGGGAAAGTGGGAAAATTGGGAATGAAATTGGTGCCCCAGGAGTGCCCCAGGTGTGCCCCAGGTACCCCCAGCTGTGCCCAGGTGTGATCTCAGCCATGCCCAGATGTACCCAGGTGTATCCCAGCTGTGCCCCCAGCTGCCCCCAGGTGTGCCCAGGTGCCCCCAGGTGTTCCCCAGCTGCCCCCAGGTGTGCCAGCTGTGCCCACCTGACCCCCAGGTGTGCCCAGGTGTGCCCCAGGTGTGCCCAGGTGTGATCTCAGCCATGCCCAGTTGCACCCAGGTGTGCCCAGGTGCCCCCAGGTGTGTCCCCAGGTGCCCCCAGGTGTATCCCAGCTGTGCCCAGGTGCCCCCAGGTGCCCGCAGTTGTACCCAGGTGCCCCCAGGTGTGCCCCAGTTGTCCCCAGTTGTGCTCCAGGTGTGCCCAGTTGTCCCCAGTTGTGCTCCAGGTGTGCCCAGTTGTCCCCAGCTGTGCCCCAGGTGTACCCAGGTGCCCCCAGGTGTGCCCAGCTGTGCCCACCTGACGCCCAGCTGCCCCCAGCTGTGCCCAGCTGTGTCCGGGTGCCCCCAGGTGTGCCCAGGTGCCCCCCAGGTGCCCCCAGGTGTGCCCCAGGTGTGCCCAGCTGCCCCCAGGTATGCCCAGCTGTATCCCAGGTGCCCCCAGGTGTGTCCCCAGGTGTCCCCAGCTGTGCCCAGGTGTACCCCAGATGTACCCAGGTGTACCCCAGGTGCCCCCAGGTGTGCCCCAGGTGTGCCCAGCTGCCCCCAGGTATGCCCAGCTGTATCCCAGGTGCCCCCAGGTGCCCCAGCTGTGCCCCAGGTGTGATCTCAGCCATGCCCAGGTGCCCCCAGGTGCCCCCAGGTGCCCCAGCTGTGCCCAGGTGTATCCCAGGTGTGCCCAGCTGTGCCCACCTGACCCCCAGCTTCTCGGCCAGCTGCCCCGTGGGCCGCACGACGATCTCGAAGAGCGACGGGATCTTCTTGAAGGGGTCCGGGGGGGGCTCCAGGGGGGGCTCCAGGGGCGGGGGGAGGGGCAGGGGGGGCGGGGGGGGGAGGGGCAGGCCGCGGGGGGGGGAGGGGGGCCGGGGGGGGGTGGGCAGCAGCCCCACGCCCGGGGGGGGTTTGGGCAGGGGGTCGATGCCCTGTTTGCGCAGCTCCTGCAGCTCCTTCTCGTCCTGCGCGCCCGCCTCGGCGTCCTCGGCCAGCATCTGGGGGGGAAGGGGTTAAACTGGTTAGACTGGGATGGACTGGGATGGGTTAAACTGGGAGAAACTGGGTTAAACTGGGAGAAACTGGGACAGAGCAGCAGGCACTGCGCCCGCCTCGGCATCCTCGGCCAGCATCTGGGGGGGAAAGGGTTAAATGGGTTAGACTGGGATGGACTGGGATGGACTGGGAGCGACTGGGATGGACTGGGTTAAACTGGGATGGACTGGGATGGGAGAAACTGGGTTAAAATGGGTTAAACTGGGTTAAACTGGGTTAAACTGGGTTAAACTGGGTTAAACTGGGACAGAGCGGCAGGCACTGCGCCCGCCTCGGCGTCCTCGGCCAGCATCTGGGGGGGAAAGGGTTAAACTGGGTGAACTGGGTTAAACTGGGTTAAACTGGGATGGGAGAAACTGGGTTAAACTGGGAGAAACTGGGTTAAACTGGGAGAAACTGGGTTAAACTGGGAGAAACTGGGAGAGAGCGGCAGGGACTGCACCCGCCTCGGCATCCTCGGCCAGCATCTGGGGGGGAAGGGGTTAAATGGGTTAGACTGGGGGAACTGGGATGGGTTAAACTGGGAGAAACTGGGTTAAACTGGGTTAAACTGGGTTAAACTGGGACAGAGCAGCAGGGACTGCGCCCGCCTCGGCGTCCTCGGCCAGTGTCTGGGGGGGAAGGGGTTAAACTGGTTAGACTGGGTGAACTGGGATGGACTGGGAGCGACTGGCATGGAGCAAACTGGGATAAACTGGGTTAAACTGGGACAGAGCGGCAGGCACTGCACCCGCCTCGGCGTCCTCGGCCAGCATCTGGGGGGGAAGGGGTTAAACTGGGTGAACTGGGTCAACTGGGAGAGACTGGGATGGACTGGGTTAAACTGGGATGGACTGGGATGGGAGAAACTGGGAGAAACTGGGAGAAACTGGGTTAAACTGGGACAGAGCGGCAGGGACTGCGCCTGCCTCGGTGTCCTTGGCCAGCATCTGGGGGGGAAGGGGTTAAATGGGTTAAACTGGGTGAACTGGGATGGACTGGGATGGACTGGGATGGGTTAAACTGGGAGAAACTGGGTTAAACTGGGTTAAACTGGGACAGAGCGGCAGGCACTGCGCCCGCCTCGGCGTCCTCGGCCAGCATCTGGGGGGGAAGGGGTTAAACTGGGTGAACTGGGATGGGTTAAACTGGGAGAAACTGGGTTAAACTGGGTTATACTGGGACAGAGCGGCAGGGACAGCGCCCGCCTCGGCGTCCTCGGCCAGCATCTGGGGGGGAAGGGGTTAAACTGGTTAGACTGGGATGGACTGGGATGGACTGGGTTAAACTGGGATTGACTGGGATGGGTTAAACTGGGTTAAACTGGGTTAAACTGGGACCGAGCGGCAGGGACTGCGCCCGCCTTGGCGTCCTCGGCCAGCATCTGGGGGGGAAGGGGTTAAACTGGTTAGACTGGGGGAACTGGGATGGACTGGGTTAAACTGGGATGGAGCAAACTGGGTTAAACTGGGAGAAACTGGGTTAAACTGGGACAGAGCGGCAGGCACTGCGCCCGCCTCGGCGTCCTCGGCCAGCATCTGGGGGGGAAGGGGTTAAACGGGTTAGACTGGGAGTGACTGGGTTAAACTGGGATGGACTGGGTTAAACTGGGATTGACTGGGATGGGAGAAACTGGGTTAAACTGGGTTAAACTGGGTTAAACTGGGACAGAGCGGCAGGGACTGCGCCCACCTTGGCGTCCTCGGCCAGTGTCTGGGGGCGAAAGGGTTAAACTGGGTGAACTGGGTCAACTGGGAGAGACTGGGATGGAGCAAACTGGGTTAAACTGGGAGAAATTGGGAGAAACTGGGTTAAACTGGGAGAAATTGGGAGAAACTGGGTTAAACTGGGACAGAGCGGCAGGCACTGCGCCCGCCTCGGCGTCCTCGGCCAGCATCTGGGGGGGAAGGGGTTAAATGGGTTAGACTGGGGGAACTGGGATGGGTTAAACTGGGATGGACTGGGTTAAACTGGGAGAAACTGGGATAAACTGGGAGAAACTGGGTTAAACTGGGAGAAACTGAAAGAAACTGGAAGGGGCTGGGTGTGCCCAGCTGTGCCCAGGTGTGATCTGAGCCGTGCCCAGGTGTGATTTAAGCTGTGCCCAGGTGTGATGTGAGCCATGCCCAGGTGTGCCCAGGTGTGCCCAGGTGTGATCTGAGCCGTGCCCAGGTGTGCCCAGGTGTGATGGAAGCTGTACCCAGGTGTGCCCAGGTGTGTGCCCAGGTGTGCCCAGGTGTACCTTACCTTATCCAGCAGCTGTCGGGTGTCGTCGCAGAGCGGCGCGTGGGAGAACATGCAGGTGTGCCCAGGTGTGATCTGAGCCGTGCCCAGGTGTGCCCAGGTGTGCCCAGGTGTGATTTAAGGTGTGCCAGGTGTGCCCAGGTGTGCCCAGGTGTGATGTGAGCTGTGCCCAGGTGTGATTTGGGGTGTGCCCAGGTGTGCCCAGGTGTGATGTGAGCTGTGCCCAGGTGTGCCCAGGTGTAATTTAAACCGTGCCCAGGTGTGCCCAGGTGTGCCCAGGTGTGATTTAAGGTGTACCTTATCGAGCAGCTGTCGGGTGTCGTCGCAGAGCGGCGCGTGGGAGAACATGCAGGTGTGATGTGAGCCGTGCCCAGGTGTGCCCAGGTGTGCCCAGGTGTGCCCAGGTGTGCCCAGGTGTGATGTGAGACATGCCCAGGTGTGCCCAGGTGTGATTTAAGGTGTACCTTATCCAGCAGCTGTCGCGTGTCGTCGCAGAGCGGCGCGTGGGAGAACATGCAGGTGTGATCTGGGCCGTGCCCAGGTGTGCCCAGGTGTGCCCAGGTGTGATGTGAGGTGTGCCCAGGTGTGCCAGGTGTGCCCAGGTGTGCCCAGGTGTGCCCAGGTGTGCCATACCTTATCGAGCAGCTGTCGTGTGTCGTCGCAGAGCGGCGCGTGGGAGAACATGCAGGTGTGATCTGAGCCGTGCCCAGGTGTGATGTGGGGTGTGCCCAGGTGTGCCCAGGTGTGATTTAAGGTGTGCCCAGGTGTGGTTTAAGGTGTGCCCAGGTGTGCCAGGTGTGCCGTACCTTGTCCAGCAGCTGTCGGGTGTCGTCGCAGAGCGGCGCGTGGGAGAACATGCAGGTGTGATCTGAGCCGTGCCCAGGTGTGATTAAACCATGCCCAGGTGTGATGTGAGCGGTACCCAGGTGTGTGCCCAGGTGTGCCCAGGTGTGATTTAAGGTGTGCCAGGTGTGCCCAGGTGTGCCATACCTTGTCGAGCAGCTGTCGGGTGTCGTCGCAGAGCGGCGCGTGGGAGAACATGCAGGTGTGATCTGAGCCGTGCCCAGGTGTGATGTGAGCTGTGCCCAGGTGTGCCCAGGTGTGATTTAAGGTGTGCCCAGGTGTGCCCAGGTGTGCCCAGGTGTACCTTGTCCAGCAGCTGTCGGGTGTCGTCGCAGAGCGGCGCGTGGGAGAACATGCAGGTGTGATCTGGGCTGTGCCCAGGTGTGATGTGGGGTGTGCCCAGGTGTAATTTAAACCGTGCCCAGGTGTGCCCAGGTGTAATTTAAACCGTGCCCAGGTGTGCCCAGGTGTGCCATACCTTGTCCAGCAGCTGTCGGGTGTCGTCGCAGAGCGGCGCGTGGGAGAACATGCAGGTGTCGCCGTTGATGCAGTGTCCGGTGGTGTGGAACAACTTACACGGGAAATCCCGTGGGGACGTCAAGGAAAAACCCAAAAACGCCCCAGCTAGGTTTGGGGTGGGTTTGGGGGAATTTGGGGGGATTTGGGTGGGTTTGGGGGGGTTTGGGGGGATTTGGGGTGAATTTTGGAAGGTTTGGGGTGGATTTAGGAGGGTTTAGGGTGGGTTTGGGGTGGGTTTAGGAGGGTTTGGGGTGAATTTTGGTGGGTTTGGGGTGGATTTAGGTGGGTTTGGGGTGGGTTTGGGGTGAATTTTGGTGGATTTAGGGTGGGTTTGGATGGTTTTGGTGTGAATTTTGGTGGGTTTGGGGTGAATTTTGGAGGGTTTAGGGTGGGTTGGGGTGGGTTTGGGGTGGGTTTAGGTGGGCTTGGGGTGAATTTTGGTGGGTTTGGGGTGGTTTAGGGGGGTTTGGGGTGGGTTTGGGGCAGGTTTGGGGGATTTAGGGTGGGTTTAGGATGGGTTTTTCCCAGGTTTGGAGCACGTTTACCCCATGTTTACCCCCATGTTTAACCCGTGTTTAACCCGTGTTTAACCCATGTTTAACCTGTGTTTAACCCGTGTTTAAGCAGGATATCGTGCATGTAGGGGCAGCTGTCGGGGGCAGTTTCAGGGCAGGTTCGGGGCAGGTTCGGGGCAGGTTTAACCCGTGTCTAACCCGTGTCTAACCCGTGTTTACCCCATGTCTAACCCATGTTTAACCCATGTTTAACCTGTGTTTAACCCGTGTCCAGGCAGGATATCGTGCATGTAGGGGCAGCTGTCGGGGGCAGTTTCAGGGCAGGTTCGGGGCAGGTTCGGGGCAGGTTTAACCCGTGTCTAACCCGTGTCTAACCCGTGTTTACCCCATGTCTAACCCATGTTTAACCCATGTTTAACCCGTGTTTAAACCGTGTCCAGGCAGGATATCGTGCATGTAGGGGCAGCTGTCGGGGGCAGTTTCAGGGCAGGTTTGGGGCAGGTTTAACCCGTGTCTAACCCGTGTCTAACCCATGTCTAACCCGTGTCTAACCCGTGTTTAACCGTGTCCAGGCAGGATATCGTGCATGTAGGGGCAGCTGTCGGCCCGCGCGCAGTACCCCGTGATGTAGAACTTGCACAGCTCGCGCTTCTTGGGCAGCTCCACGTCGTGGCTGAAGTTGCAGTGATCGCCCTGAGGGGACACGGGGGGACAGGTGAGGGACACGGGACAGGTGAGGGACAGGTGAGGGACAGGTGAGGGACAGGTGAGGGACAGGTGGGACAGGTGAGACAGGTGAGAGACAGTTGGGACAGGTGAGGGACAGGTGAGAGACAGGTGAGACACAGGTGACATAAAGGTGAGATAAAGGTGAGACACAGGTGTGACACAGGTGTGACACAGATGAGATGAAGATGTGACACAGGTGAGATTTAGGTGGGATTTAGGTGCCCCCAGGTGCCCCCAGGTGTGCCCAGGTGCCCCCAGGTGTTCCCCAGGTGTGCCCAGGTGTGTCTGGGTGTTCCCCAGGTGTTCCCCAGGTGTGCCCCAGGTGTGCCCAGGTGTACCCCAGGCGTTCCCCAGGTGCCCCCAGGTGTATCCCAGGTGTTCCCCAGGTGTGCCCCAGGTGTTCCCAGGTGCCCCCAGGTGTCCCCAGGTGTGTCCCCAGGTGCCCCCAGGTGTGCCCAGGTGTGCCCCAGGTGTGCCCAGGTGTGCCCAGGTGTTCCCCAGGTGTGCCCAGGTGTGCCCAGTTGTTCCCCAGGTGTGCCCCAGGTGTTCCCAGGTGCCCCCCAGGTGTTCCCCAGCTGTGCCCAGGTGCCCCCAGGTGTACCCAGGTGTGCCCAGGTGTGTCCAGCTGCCCCCAGGTGTGCCCCCAGGTGTGCCCAGGTGTGCCCAGGTGTGCCCAGGTGTGCCAGGTGTGCTCCTTACCCAGGTGCACCTGCCCTCCAGGAAGTACTTGCAGATGACTTTGCCCTTCTTGTCGGCGGGCAGGTGAGCCTTGTCCTCCCGCCGGTACCCGCCCCCGTCCTGTGTGCCGCATTTGGGGCAAAAAAGGGCAAAAACGGGAAAAAAAGAAAAAAAAAAAGCTGGGCTAAAAATCCCGGGAATTTTGGGGGGAAAAATGGGGGATTTGGGGGGAAAAATCCCGGGAATTTTGGGGGAAAATGTTGAGATTTGGGGGGAAAAAAATCACAGGAATTTGGGGGAGAAAAGGGGGATTTTGGGGTGTAAAATGCCAGGAATTTGGGGGGAAAATGTTGGGATTTGGGGTGGAAAATGCCAGGAATTTGGGGGGAAAATCTTGGGATTTGGGGTGGAAAATGCCAGGAATTTGGGGGGAAAATGTTGGGATTTGGGGTGGAAAAAAATCCCAGGAATTTGGGCTGTCCTGGGACAGAAACCCTGGGAATTTGGGAAACCTGGGGCAGAAATCCCGGGAATTTGGGCTGTTCTGAGTCAGAAATCCCGGGAATTTGGGCAGTTTGGGGCAGAAATCCCGGGGATTTGGGCAGTTTGGGTCAGAAATCCCGGGAATTTGGGAAATTTGGGGCAGAATCCCGGGAATTTGGGCTGTTCTGGGACAGAAACCCTGGGAATTGGGAAACCTGGGGCAGAAACGCTGGGAATTTGGGAAATTTGGGGCAGAATCCCGGGATTTGGGACAGAACCCCGGGAATTTGGGAAATTTGGGTCAGAAATCCCGGGATTTGGGAAACCTGGGTCAGAAATCCTGGGAATTTGGGAAGTTTGGGTCAGAAATCCCGGGAATTTGGGAAACCTGGGGCAGAAATCCCAGGAATTTGGGAAATTTGGGGCAGAAATCCCGGGAATTTGGGACAGAACCCCGGGAATTTGGGCTGTTCTGGGACAGAAACCCCAGGATTTGGAAAATCTGGGTCAGAAATCCCGTGAATTTGGGAAACCTGGGTCAGAAATCCCGGGGATTTGGGCAGTTTGGGGCAGAATCCAGGGATTTGGGCAGTCTGGGACAGAAACCCTGGGAATTTGGGACAGAACCCTGGGAATTTGGGAAATCTGGGGCAGAAATCCCCGGGATTTGGGCAGTTTGGGACAGAATCCGGGGATTTGGGAGATTTGGGGCAGAATCCGGGGATTTGGGCAGTTTGGGACAGAACCCCAGGAATTTGGGCAGTTTGGGGCAGAATCCGGGGATTTGGGAAACCTGGGTCAGAAAACCCGGGAATTTGGGCACTTTGGGGCAGAAATCCCGGGAATTTGGGCTGTCCTGGGGCAGAAATCCCGGGAATTTGGGCAGTTTGGGACAGAATCCCCGGGAATTTGGGTTGTTCTGGGGCAGAAACCCCGGGAATTTGGGTTGTTCTGGGACAGCAACCCCGGGAATTTGGGTTGTTCTGGGGCAGAAATCCCGTGAATTTGGGAAATCTGGGGCAGAAATCCCGTGAATTTGGGAAATCTGGGGCAGAAATCCCGTGAATTTGGGAAATCTGGGTCAGAAATCCCGGGGATTTGGGAAATTTGGGGCAGAATCCGGGGATTTGGGCTGTTCTGGATCAGAAATCCCGGGAATTTGGGGCAGAATCCGGGGATTTGGGCAGTGGGGGTCGGGCTCACCCCCTCCTCGTCGTAGAACTCGTCGTCCTCGGTGCCGCCTTTGGCGCTGCGGCCGCGGCCCCGACCCCGACCCGGCCCCTTCCCGCCCCGGCCCCGGCCCCGGGCACGGCCCCGGCCCGGCCCTGCAACGGGATCCGGAGTGGGGTCAGGATTGGGGGGAATTGGGAATTTGGGGGGGGAATTGGGAATTGGGGTCGGGAATTTGGGGGGGGGATTGGGAATTGGGGTGGGAATTGGGAATTGGAATCGGGAATTTGGGGGGAATTGGGGGTGGGAATTGGGAATTGGGGTGGGAATTGGGAATTGGGAATTGGGAATTGGGGTCAGGAATTGGGGTGGGAATTGGGAATTGGGATCGGAAATTTGGGGGGGGAATTGGGAATTGGGGTGGGAATTGGGGTGGGAATTGGGAATTGGGGTCGGGAATTGGGAATTGGGGTCGGGAATTTGGGGGGGGATTGGGAATTGGGATCGAGAATTGGGGTGGGAATTGGGATTTGGGATTGAGAATTGGGGTGGGAGTTGGGATTTGGGATTGGAGAATGGGATTTGGGAATTAAGATTTGGGATTTGGGATGGGAATTGGGAATTGGGGTGGGAATTGGGGTGGGAGTTGGGATTTGGGGTTGGGAATTGGGAATTGGGGTTGGGAACTGGGGTGGGAATTGGGATTTGGGATTGAGAATTGGGGTGGGAATTTGGGGATTTGGGGTGGGAGTTGAGTTTGGGATTGGAGAATGGGATTTGGGAATTAAGATTTGGGATTTGGGATGGGAATTGGGAATTGGGATTGAGAATTGGGGTGGGAATTTGGGGATTTGGGGTGGGAATTTGGGGAATTGGGGTGGGAATTGGGAATTGGGGTGGGAATTGGGATTTGGGAATGGGATTGGGAATTGGGGATTGAGGTGGGAATTTGGGCTGGATTTGGGCTGGGATTTAGAGGGGATTTGTGTGGGATTTTGGGAGGGATTTGGGGTGGATTTGGGGATGGATTTTGGCTGGATTAGGCCTGGATTTGGGAGGGATTTTGGGGGGTTCGGGCTGGATTTGGGGGGGATTAGGGGGGGTTTGGGCTGGATTTGGGGGGGATTTGGGCTGGATTTGGGCTGTATTTTTGGTGGGGGAATTTGGGCTGTATTTGGGGGGATTTGGGCTGGATTTGGGAGGGATTTGGGGAGGTTTGGGCTGGATTTGGGGGGATTTGGGCTGGATTTGGGGGGGATTTGGGCTGGATTTGGGGGGGTTTGGGCTGGATTTTGGGGGGGGGAGGATTTGGGCTGGATTTGGGGGGGATTTGGGCTGGATTTGGGGGGGTTTGGGCTGGATTTTGGGGGGGGGGAGGATTTGGGCTGGATTTGGGGGGGATTTGGGGGTGTTTGGGCTGGATTTGGGAGGGATTTGGGGGTGTTTGGGCTGGATTTGGGGGGGATTTGGGGCGGATTTGGGCTGGATTTGGGAGGGATTTGGGGGTGTTTGGGCTGGATTTGGGGGGGATTTGGGAGGGATTTGGGGGGGGTTGGGCTGTATTTGGGGCGGGTTTGGGCTGGATTTGGGGGGGATTTGGGCTGGATTTGGGGGGGTTTGGGCTGGATTTGGGGGGATTTGGGCTGGATTTGGGCTGGATTTGGGGGGGGGGATTTGGGCTGGATTTGGGGGGGTTTGGGCAGGATTTGGGGGGGATTTGGGCCGGGATTTGGGGGGGGATTTGGGGCTGGGATTTGGGGGGAATTTGGGGGGGATTTGGGAGGGATTTGGGGGGGGTTTGGGCTGGATTTGGGCTGGATTTTGGGGGGGGGATTTGGGCTGGATTTGGGGGGGATTTGGGGGGGATTTGGGAGGGATTTGGGGGGGATCTGGGGGGCTGCAGCCGCTCTCACCCCGGCCGCGCTCCTTGCAGCGCCGGTACTGGGACAGCTCTTTGGCAAAGTCGTCGAAGTCGTCGTCGCCCATCGGCTCCTCGGGGTCACAGTACTGGGAACACCAAACCCAAATCAGCCCAAATCCACCCCAAACCCATCTCAAATCATCCCAAATCCACCCCAAATCAGCCCAAATCCATCTCAAATCATCTCAAATCCACCCCAAATCATCCCAAATCCATCCCAAATCCACCCCAAACCCATCCCAAATCCACCCCACACCTATCCCAAACCCATCCCAAATCATCCCAAATCATCCCAAATCCACCCCAAATCCACCCCAAATCAGCCCAAATCCACCCCAAATCAGCCCAAATCATCCCAAATCAGCCCAAATCAGCCCAAATCAGCCCAAATCCACCCCAAATCAGCCCAAATCATCCCAAATCAGCCCAAATCACCCCAAATCCACCCCAAATCCATCCCAAACCCATCTCAAATCATCCCAAATCCATCCCAAATCATCCCAAATCCACCCCAAACCCATCCCAAATCATCCCAAACCCATCCCAAATCCACCCCAAATCCCTTCCCCCAGGATTGGGGTCAGAATTCCCCCGGGGATTGGGGTCAGAATTCCCCCGGGATTGGGTCAGAATTCCCCCGGGATTGGGTCAGAATTCCCCCGGGATTGGGTCAGAATTCCCCTGGGAAGGGTCAGAATTCCCCCGGGATTGGGTCAGAATTCCCTGGAGAATTCCCAGGATTCCAGATCCATGGGATTGGGTCAGAATTGCCCCGGGATTGGGGTCAGAATTCCCCCGGGAAGGGTCAGAATTCCCCCGGGATTGGGGTCAGAATTTCCCCGGGATTGGGGTCAGAATTCCCCGGACAATTCCTGGGATTCCCGAACCGCAGGAAGGGTCAGAATTCCCCCGGGATTGGGGTCAGAATTTCCCCGGGATTGGGGTCAGAATTCCCCCGGGATGGGGTCAGAACTCTCCCGGGATTGGGGTCAGAATTCCCCCGGGATTGGGTCAGAATTCCCCTGGGAAGGGTCAGAATTCCCCCGGGATGGGGTCAGAATTCCCCCGGGATGGGGTCAGAATTCCCCTGGGAAGGGTCAGAATTCCCCCGGGATGGGGTCAGAATTCCCCCGGGATTGGGTCAGAATTCCCCCGGGATTGGGTCAGAATTCCCCTGGGAAGGGTCAGAATTCCCCCGGGATGGGGTCAGAATTCCCCCGGGATTGGGTCAGAATTCCCCTGGGATTGGGGTCAGAATTCCCTGGAGAATTCCCGGGATTCCAGATCCACGGGATTGGGGTCAGAATTCCCCCGGGATTGGGTCAGAATTCCCCTGGGAAGGGTCAGAATTCCCCCGGGATGGGGTCAGAATTCCCCCGGGATGGGGTCAGAATTCCCCCGGGATTGGGTCAGAATTCCCCGGGACTGGGTCAGAATTCCCCCGGGATTGGGTCAGAATTCCCCCGGGATTGGGTCAGAATTCCCCCGGGATTGGGTCAGAATTCCCTGTAGAATTCCCAGGATTCCAGATCCATGGGATTGGGTCAGAATTCCCCCGGGACTGGGTCAGAATTCCCCCGGGATTGGGGTCAGAATTCCCGGGGGATGGGGCCAGAATTCCCCGGACAATTCCCGGGATTCCCGAAGCCCGGAAGGCTCGGCATTCCCAGGGGATCCCGCTGACCTCCAGCTCCTCCTCGAAGGGCTCCTCCTCCTCCTCGGGGTCGCTGCGGGCGCGGGCGCGGCCCCGGCACAGCCCCCGGCCCCGCCCCGGGCCCCGGCCCCGGCCCCGGAACGGCCGGCCCCGGCCCCGGCCTGCCGACAGCGGGAACAAACGGGAATGACACCGGGAATGACGGGGAAAACAAGGGGGAAACAACGGGGAAACAACGGGGGAATAACGGGGAGATAACGGGGAAATAACGGGAGATAATGGGGGAAATAATGGGGAAATAATGGAGAGATAACAGGAAAAACAGGGAGAAAATGGGGAAATAATGGGGAAATAATGGGGGAAATAACGGGGAAATAATGGGGAAATAACGGGGAGATAACGGGGAAATAACAGGGGAGATAACGGGGAAAACAAGGGGGAAATAACGGGGGAAATAACGGGAGATAATGGGGAAATAACGGGGAGATAATGGGGAAATAATGGGGAAATAATGGGGAAATAACGGGGAGATAACGAGAAAAACAGGGAGAAAATGGGGAAATAATGGCGGAAATAATGGGAGATAATGGGGGAAATAATGGGGAAATAATGGGGGAAATAACGGGACATAATGGGGAAAATAATGGGAGATAATGGGGGAAATAATGAGGAAATAATGGGGAGATAACGGGAAAAACAGGGAGAAAACGGGGAAATAATGGGGGAAATAACAGGAGATAATGGGGGAAATAATGGGGAAATAATGGGGAGATAACGGGGAAATAATGTGAGAAATAACGAGGAGAAAACCAGGAATAAAAGGGAGATAACGGGGAAAACAATGGGGAGAAAATGGGGAAATAACGGGGAAATAATGGGGAAATAACGGGAAAAAACCGGAAAAAGATGGGAAAAAATGGGAAAAATAGAAAAATAAATGGGAAAAACAGAAAAATAAACGGGAAAAACGGGCGTCAATGGGAAAATAAATGCGAAAAATAGGGGGGAAATGATAAAAAATTGATTTTTTTTGGTTGTTTTTCGGCCTGTTTGGCTGGGATTTTTTTGCTTTTTCCCGTTTTTTCCCGTTTTTCCCGTTTTTCCGTACCTCGGGCGCGGTGTGTGCCCTCCTTGCAGCGCCGGTACTGGCTCAGCTCCTTGGAAAAGTCGTCCAGGTCGTCCCTGGGCGCCTCCTCCTCCTCCTCGGCCTCGAAGGGGCCGAAGGCCTCGGGCGGGAATTCCTCCAGGGAGCCCCCGAAGCCTTTGGGGTCCCCCTTGGGATGGGGCTTGCGGGGCAACTGGGAGTACTGGTGGCACTGGGAATGGGATGGGAGAGGTCGGGATCCGGAATTCCCGAAAATTCCCAAAAATTCCCAAAAATTCACAAAAATTCCCAGTGATTACACCCTTGGCATGGGGCTTGTGGGGTAACTGGGAGTACTGGTGGCACTGGGAATGGGATAGGACAGGTCGGGATCCGGAATTCCCAAAAATACCCAAAAATTCCCAAAAATTCCCTAAAATTCCCAAAAATTCCCCAAAATTCCCAGTTTTTATTCCCTTGGGATGGGGCTTGAGGGGCAACTGGGAGTACTGGTGGCACTGGGAATGGGATGGGAGAGCCTGGAACATGGAATTCCCTAAAATTCCCTAAAATTCCCAAAATTCCAGGGTAACTGGGAGTACTGGTGGCACTGGGAACGGGAGGGGACAGGTCAGGATCCAGAATCCCCAAAAATTCCCAGTTTTTATTCCCTTGGGATGGGGCTTGAGGGGCAACTGGGAGTACTGGTGGCACTGGGAACGGGATTGGAGAGGTCGGGATCCGGAATTCCCAAAAATTCCCAAAAATTCCCAAAATTCCAGGACAACTGGGGGTACTGGTGGCACTGGGAATGGGATGGGACAGGTCGGGATCCGGAATTCCCAAAAATTCCCAAAAATTCCCAGTTTTTATTCCCTTGGGATGGGGCTTGAGGGGCAACTGGGAGTACTGGTGGCACTGGGAATGGGAGGGGACAGGTCGAGATGAGGAATTCCAAAAAATTCCCAAAAATTCTCAAAAATTCCCAAAATTCCAGGGCAACTGGGAGTACTGGTGGCACTGGGAATGGGATGGGAGAGGTTGGGATGAGGAATTCCCAAAAATTCCCAAAAATTCCCAAAAATTCTCAAAAATTCCCAAAAATTCACAAAAATTCCCAAAAATTCTCAAAAATTCCCAAAAATTCCAGGGTAACTGGGAGTACTGGTGGCACTGGGAATGGGATGGGGCAGGTCGGGATCCGGAATTCCCAAAAATTCACAAAAATTCCCAAAAATTCCCAAAAATTGCAGGGTAACTGGGAGTACTGGTGGCACTGGGAATGGGATAGGACAGGTTGGGATCTGGAATTCCCAAAAATTCCCAGTTTTTACTCCCAGTAATTCCCAGTTTTTACTCCCAGTATTCCCAGTAAAACTCACGGAATAGGCCGGGCTGTATTCCCAGTTTTCATTCCCAGTTTTCACTCCCAGTATTCCCAGTAAACTCACGGGATACGCTGGGCTGTATTCCCAGGATTTCCCAGTGACCATTCCCAGTTTTCATTCCCAGTTTTTACTCCCAGTATTCCCAGTAAACTCACGGGATAGGCCGGGCTGTATTCCCAGTTTTCATTCCCAGTTTTTACTCCCAGTATTCCCAGTAAACTCACGGGATAGGCCGGGCTGTATTCCCAGTTTTCATTCCCAGTTTTTACTCCCAGTATTCCCAGTAAACTCACGGGATAGGCCGGGCTGTATTCCCGGTATTTCCGGTGTCCCTTCTCTCCGGGGCTGTAATCGGAGTCGTCGCTGAGATCCGAAAATTCCTCGCTGGACGAGGCGTGCCTCTGGAAAACCCGGAAAAGTCAGTCCTGAGCCCTTCCCAAATCCCCAAATTCCCAATTTTCCAGCCCTGAGCCCTCCCCAAATCCCCAAATTCCCATTTTTCCTGGGAAAAGTCAGCCCTGAGCCCTCCCCAAATCCCCAAATCCCCAATTTTCCAGCCCTGAGCCCTCCCCAAATCCCAGAATTCCCAATTTTCCAGCCCTGAGCCCTCCCCAAACCCCCAAATTCCCAATTTTCCAGCCCTGAGCCCTCCCCAAATCCCCAAATTCCCAATTTTCCAGCCCTGAGCCCTCCCCAAATCCCCAAATTCCCAATTTTCCAGCCCTGAGCCCTCCCCAAATCCCCAAATTCCCATTTTTCCAGCCCTGAGCCCTCCCCAAATCCCAGAATTCCCAATTTTCCCGAGAAAGTCAGCGGTAAGCCCTTCCCAAGTCCCAGAATTCCCAATTTTCCAGCCCTGAGCCCTTCCCAGATCCCCAAATTCCCAATTTTCCTGGGAAAAAATCAGCCCTGAGCCCTTCCCAGCCTCTGGAATTCCTGATTCTGGGATTTAAATGCTAAAAAATGGGTTTTTCCTGGAATTTGAGGAAAATTTTTAGGAAATTTGAGGGTTGGGACACAAAAAAAAAATATCAATCTTTCCTGGAACTGGAGGGAAATTCTTATGGAAATTTGGGATTAAGATGCCAAAAAATTGATTTTTCCTGGAATTTGGGAGGAATTTTCAGGAAATTTGTGACTTGAGACACAAAAAAATGGATTTTTCATGGAAATTGGGGGGAATTTTCAGGAAATTCAGGACTTTAGACACAAAATATGGATTTTTCCTGGAAATTGAGGGGAATTCTTATAGAACTTTGGAATAAAGAGATCAAAAAATAGATTTTTCATGGAACTTGAGGGGAATTTTAGGAAATTCGTGACTTGAGGCACAAAATAAAAGGATTTTTCTTGGGATTTGAGGGGAATTTTCAGGAAATTCAGGACTTGAGAGATAAAATATGGATTTTTCCTGGAAATTGGGGGGAATTTTAGAAAATTCAGGACTTGAGACACAAAATACGGATTTTTCCTGGAAACTAGGGGGTAATTTTAGAAAATTCAGGACTTCAGACACAAAATACGGATTTTTCCTGGAAACTAGGGGGAATTTTAGAAAATTCAGGACTTGAGACACAAAACATGGATTTTCCTGGAAACTGGGAAGTATTTTAGGATAATCCGTGCCTTGAGGCACAAAAAAAAAATGATTTTTCTTGGAATTTGATGGAAATTCTCAGGAAATCCCTTATTTAAACCCCCAAAAAAAGGATTTCTCCTGCAACCTGAACAAATTACACAAAAACCCCATCGTTAAATCGCAAAAAAACCAGATTTCAGCCGTTTCTGATGGGAAAAAACCCCGGGAAAAAGCCGTTTTTCCCCCCGAAAATTCAGGAAAATTCCCGGAAATTCTCACCCTGTGCTTGGATTTCCTCCTTTTCTTGGCCCTCCTCTTGTCCCTGTCCCGGTCCCGGTCCCGGTCCCGGTCCCGGTCCCGGTCCCGGTCCTTGCGGCGTTTGCGCTTCAGCCGCCGGTGGGCTCGGTCCTGGGGGGATCCGCTGCGGCGCCGCGAGCGGGACCGGGAGCTCGGAGCCGCCTCCTCGGCGCCGTCGTCCTCCAGCTCGCCCTCCTCCAGCTCCCCGTCCTCCCTGCGGGGGGAAAAGGGAATTTTCCGTGAAAAAACGGGAATTTTCCGTGAAAAAATGGGATTTTTCGGTGAAAAAACGGTGAAAAAATGGGATTTTTCGGTGAAAAAATGGGATTTTTCTGGGGAAATGTAATGGGGTTTGGAGATGGAAATGGGAATTGTGGATCAACCTGAGGCTCCCTGTAATCCCTGCAAAAAAACAGGAATTTCCAGGATTTTTGGGGAAAAAATACGGAAAAAATGGGATTTTTTGATGAAAAAATGGGATTTTTCGGCGAAAAAACGGTGAAAAAATGGGATTTTTCTGGGGAAATGTAACGGGGTTTGGAGAGGGAAATGGGAATTGTGGCTCCTCCTGAGGCTCCCTGTTCTTCCTGGAAAAAAATTGGGAATTTTATGGGATTTTGGGGAAAAAATACGGAAAAAATTGGATTTTTCGGCGAAAAAATGGGATTTTTCTGGGATTTTTTGGGGAAAAAATGGGATTTTTCTGGGGAAATGTAATGGGGTTTGGAGAGGGAAATGGGAATTGTGGATCCTCCTGAGGCTCCCTGTTCTTCCTGGAAAAAAAAGGGAATTTTATGGGATTTTGGGGGAAAATGGGATTTTTCTGGGGTTTGTCCTGCTGGGAGAGTGAGCGGGACCGGGAGCTCGGAGCCGCCTCCTCGGCGCCATCGTCCTCCAGCTCGCCCTCCTCCAGCTCCCCGTCCTCCCTGCGGGGGGAAAAGGGAATTTATGTGAAAAAACGGTGAAAAAATGGGAATTTTCCGTGAAAAAATGGGATTTTTCGGTGAAAAAATGGTGAAAAAATGGGATTTTTCGGTGAAAAAATGGGATTTTTCTGGGGAAAACCAATGGGGTTTGGAGAGGGAAATGGGAATTGTGGATCCTCCTGAGGCTCCCTGTTCTTCCTACAGAAAAACAGGAATTTCCAGGGTTTTTGGGGAAAAGATATGGAAAAAATGGGATTTTTCGGTGAAAGAATGGGATTTTTTTGGGGAAAAATGGGATTTTTCGGCGAAAAAACGGTGAAAAAATGGGATTTTTCTGGGGAAAACCAATGGGGTTTGGAGAGGGAAATGGGAATTGTGGATCCTCCTGAGGTTCCCTGTTCTTCCTGGAAAAAAATTGGGATTTTTCTGTGATTTTGGGGGAAAAATGGGATTTTTCTGTGAAAAAATGGGATTTTTCGTCGAAAAAATGGTGAATAAATGGGATTTTTCTGGGGAAATGTAATGGGGTTTGGAGAGGGAAATGGGAATTGTGGATCCTCCTGAGGCTCCCTGTTCTTCCTGGAAAAAACCAGGAATTTCCCGGGTTTTTGGGGAAAAAATATGGAAAAAATGAGATTTTTCGGTGAAAAAATGGGAATTTTAGGTGAAAAAATGGGATTTTTCTGGGATTTTTTGGGGAAAAAATGGGATTTTTCTGGGGAAATATAATGGGGTTTGGAGAGGGAAATGGGAATTGTGGCTCCTCCTGAGGCTCCCTGTTCTTCCTGGAAAAAAACGGGAATTTCCTGGGTTTTTGGGGAAAAAATACGGAAGAAATGGGATTTTTCGGTGAAAAAATGGGATTTTTCTGGGGAAAACCAATGGGGTTTGGAGAGGGAAATGGGAATTGTGGATCCTCCTGAGGCTCCCTGTTCTTCCTGGAAAAAAATTGGGAATTTTATGGGATTTTGGGGAAAAAATAGGGAAAAAATGGGATTTTTTGATGAAAAAATGGGAGTTTTCGGCGAAAAAATGGTGAAAAAATGGGATTTTTCTGGGGAAAACCAATGGGGTTTGGAGAGGGAAATGGGAATTGTGGATCCTCCTGAGGCTCCCTGTAATCTCTGCAAAAAAACAGGAATTTCCAGGATTTTTGGGGAAAAAATACAGAAAAAATGTGATTTTTCGGTGAAAAAATGGGATTTTTTGGTGAAAAAATGGGATTTTTCTGTGATTTTTTGGGGAAAAAATGGGATTTTTCTGGTGAAATATAAATGGGGTTTGGAGAGGGAAATGGGAATTGTGGCTCCTCCTGAGGCTCCCTGTTCTTCCGGGAAAAAAACGGGAATTTTATGGGATTTGGGGGGGAAAATGGGACTTGCTGGGGAAAAAATGGTGAAAAAATGGGATTTTATGGAAAAAATGGGATTTTTTTGGGAAAAATAGGATTTTTCTGGGGAAAATGGTGAAAAAATGGGAATTTATGGGGGAAATAGGATTTTTCTGGGGAAAATGGGATTTTTTTGGGGAAAATGGGATTCTTTCTGGGGAAAATGGTGAAAAAAATGGGATTTTATGGGGAAAAATGGGATTTTTTTGGGGAAAATGGGATTTTTTGGGGGAAATGGTGAAGAAATGGGAATTTATGGGGGGAAATAGGATTTTTTTGGGAAAAATGGGATTTTTCTGGGGAGAAACGATGGGGATTTTTTTGGGAATAATTCCCAATTTGTGCTTTACCAGCGAGGGGAACCTGGGCACACCTGGGGACACCTGGGGCACACTTGGGCACAACTGGGGCACACTTGGGACACACCTGGGCACACCTGGGGACACCTGGGCACAATTGGGGCACAGCTGGGCACACCTGGGGCACACTTGGGACACACCTGGGCACAGCTGGGCATACATGGGATACACCTGGGCACAGCTAGGATACACCTGGGCACAGCTGGGGCACACCTGGGATACACCTGGGATATACCTGGGCACAGCTGGGCACACTTGGGCACACCTGGGCACACCTGGGATATACCTGGGCACACCTGGGCACACCTGGGATACACCTGGGCACACATGGGATATACCTGGGCACAGCTGGGGCACACCTGGGATACACCTGGGCACACCTGGGATACACCTGGGCACACCTGGGATACACCTGGGCACAGCTGGGGCACACCTGGGCACAGCTGGGGCACACCTGGGATACACCTGGGCACACCTGGGATACACCTGGGATATACCTGGGCACAGCTGGGATACACCTGGGCACACCTGAGATACAGCTGAGCACACCTGGGCACAGCTGGGACACACCTGGGACACACCTGGGGCACAGCTGGGACACACCTGGGACACACCTGGGGCACAGCTGGGACACACCTAGGCGCACCTGGGATAACCCTGGGTGCACCTGGGCACACCTGGGGCACACCTGGGGCACACCTGGGCACACCTGGGCACAGCTGGGATACACCTGGGCACACCTGGAATACACCGGGGCACACCTGGGCACAGCTGGGATATACCTGAGACACACCTGGGCACAGCTGGGACACACCTGGGCACAGCTAGGATATACCTGGGCACAGCTGGGATGCAGCTGGGCACACCTGGGGCACACCTGGGGCACACTTGGGACACACCTGGGCACACCTGGGGCACACCTGAGCCCACCTGGGCACAGCTCGGCACACATGGGATATACCTGGGCACACCTGAGATACACCTGGGCACAGCTGGGGCACACCTAGGTGCACCTGGGATAACCCTGGGCACAGCTGGGGCACACCTGGGCACAGCTGGGATAATCCTGGGCACACCTGGGCACAGCTGGGCATACCTGGGATACAGCTGGGCACACCCGGGACACAACTGGGCACATCTCAGATACACCTGGGCACACCTGGGCAGAGCTGGGATAACCCTGGGCACACCTGGGGACAGCTGGGCACACCTGGGGTACACCTGGGCACACCTGGGCATACCTGGGGGCACAACTGGGGCACAGCTGGGCACACCTGGGCACACCTGGGATACATGTGGGCACATCTCAGATACACCTGAGCACAACTGGGACACACCTGGGCACAGCTCGGCACACCTGGGGACACCTGGGGCACACCTGAGACACACCTGGGCACACCTGGGGACAATTGGGGCACACCTGGGGCACATTTGGGGACACCTGGGCACAACTGGGGCATATCTGGGGACACCTGGGGACACCTGGGGCACACCTGGGGACACCTGGGACATACTTGGGGTACACCTGGACACACCTGGGCACACCGGGCGAGAACTGGAGACACTTGGGGACACCTGGGGACAATTGGGGCACACCTGGGCACACTTGGGGACACCTGGGATACACCTGGGCACAACTGGGCACAACTGGGACACACCTGGGGCATACTTGGGGTACACCTGGGCACAACTGGGCACACCTAGGCACAATTGGGGCACACCTGCGGACACCTGGGCACAACTGGGGCACACCTGGGCACAGCTGGGATACACCTGGGCACAATTGGGGCACACCTGGGGCACACTTGGGGTACACCTGGGGACAATTGGGGCACACCTGGGGACACCTGGGGCACACCTGGGCACACCTGGGGCACACCTGGGCACACTTGGGGACACCTGGGGACAATTGGGGCACACCTGGGGCACACCTGGGCACACCTGGGATACACCTGGGCACACTTGGGGACACCTGGGGACACCTGGGGCACATCTGGGCACACCTGGGGACACCTGGACACACTTGGGGCACACCTGGGGCACACCTGGGCACACCTGGGGGCACGGGGCAGTGTGAGGTGCTTTTTACCACCTTTTTGGATGATTTTCACACACTTTTCCGGTGATTTCCACCAACTTTTCCACGGCCGGGGTGGAAATTCCCGTTCCAGCTCGGGGTGTTGCACCTGGGAACGTCCCTTTTTTGGGATTTTTTGGGATTTTTGGGGTTTTTTTGGGAACTGTGTGCTTTTGTGACTTTTTTTGGGGGGGTTTCTGCTTGGTTTGGGACACACCGGGGGGGATTTCCACGTTTAGGGGAGAAAAGGCACCAAGAAAATACAAAATTCCACATTTTCCACCCATTTCCCACCCATTCCCCACATGGAAATGAAGCCCAGCTCCCCAAAATTCCCTGGATTTGCCTTTTTTTCCCAGGAAAACCCCCCAAAAATCCCTGGGATTGGTTTTTTTTTTAAAGAAATATCCCCAAACTTCCTTTTATTTGCTTTTTTTCCCCTAAAAATATCCCCAAACTGTCTGGATTTACATTTTTCCCCCTAAAAATACCCCAAAAATTTATATTGTCCCTTAAAAATACACCTAAAAATCCCTTATTTCACCTTTTTATCTAAAAACAGCCCCAAATTTCCTTTATTTCTCGTTTTTTACTAAAAATAACCAAAAAACCTCCCTCCTTTCACTTTTTTTTTTCCTAAAAATCCCCCCAAATCCCCTGGATTTACATTTTTATCCTAAAAAATATCCCCCAAACTCTCTTAGTTACCCTTTTCTTCCTAAAAACAACTCCAAACTCCCTATATTTACCTTTTTCCCCCTAAAAAATACCCTAAAAATTCTCTTTTTTCCCCTAAAAACACCCTAGAATTCACTTTTTCCCTCTTAAAATATCCCCAAATTCCCTTTTTCCCCTACAAAACTCCCTGGATTTCCCTTTTTTCCCCCAAAAATTCTTTTTTTTTCCCCTAAAAATCTCCTCAAATTCACTTTTTTCCCTACAAACACCCCAAAACTCCCTGAATTTACCATTTTCCCTACAAATTCTCCCCAAACCTCCCTAATTTTACTTTTTTTCTGTTTTTCTCACATTTTTGGATTAAATTACCCAAAAAAAAAGGGAATTCAAGAAATGGCTCCGAATTATTGCGATGAGGGGGCACAAAAAGAGGGAAAAGGGGATTTTTGGGGGCAGATTTGGAGATTTTGGAACATTTCAAATCCCTGCAGGGACCGCCAAACCTCCTGATCCAAATTTGGGGGGGATTTTAAGGAAAAAAATGGAATTTTTAGGAGGAAATGAAGAACTCATTCAGGACCATTCCCCCCAAAAAGATCCAAAAGGAGCTAAAATCCCCCAAAATAGGGGTTAAACCAACCAAGCACCTAAATATCACTAAAAAAGGGCTAAAATCCCCCAAAAAACCCAGTTAGACCCTCTCTGGAATTGAACTTTCCCAAAAAAAAAAGTTGAACTCCTAAAATCCCCCAAAATGAGGATTTTAATCCCCAAAAAATTGGTTTAAACCCCCAAAAATGGTCTAAAACCCCCCAAAATAGGGATAACCCCCCCAGCACCTAAATATCCCAAAAAAGGGTTAAACCCCCCAAAAAAAACCTAAATCCCCCCAAAAAAACTCAACTAGACCCCCCCACCCTCTGGAATTAAACTTTCCCCAAAAAAGTTGAACCCCTAAAATCCTCCAAAATGAGGATTTATAAAAAAAAAGGGGTTCAACACCCCAAAATTAAGATTTTAATCCCTACAAAAAGGGGTTAAACCCAAAATGAGGATTTTAATCCCTAAAAAAAGGGGTTAAACCCAAAATGAGGATTTTAATCCCCAAAAAGGGGTCAAGCCCCCCAAAAAATGGTTTTAACCCCCCAAAACCTTGAAACTCACCCCCCCAAAAAAGGAGTTTTAGTTTTCTCTAAAGAGGAACGAAACCCCCTCCCCAAATTAAATCCCCTAAAAAAAGGGGTGGGACTCCCTCAGGAAAGACCCAAAATCCCCAAAATTTGGGTTAAACCCCCCAAAAATCACCTAACTCCCCTCCCTCACCATGGATCAGCCTTCCAAAATCCCCCAAAATATCCCAAATCCCCTCCCCCGAGGCTTGCGCTGCCTTCCTCCCCTCTTCTTCCTCCTCAGGGCCCCCCAAATCCTCCTCAGGCCCTTCCTCACCCTCTTCTTCCTCCTCAAATCCCCCTCAGGCCCTTCCTCTTCCTCAGGACCCCCCCAAATCCTCCTCAGAACCTTCCTCACCTTCCTCCTCTCAAATCCCCCTCAGCTCCTTCCTCCTCCTCCTCCTCCTCCTCCAATCCCCCTCAGGCCCTTCAGCCTCCTCAGGGCCCCCCCAAATCCTCCTCAGAACCTTCCTCACCCTCCTCTTCCTCCTCCAATCCCCCTCAGGCCCTTCCTCACCCTCCTCTTCCTCAAATCCCCCCTCAGCTCCTTCCTCACCCCCCTCAGGCCCTTCCTCCTCCTCTCAAATCCCCCTCAGGCCCTTCCTCACCCCACTCTTCCTCCTCAAATCCCCCCTCAGCTCCTTCCTCCTCCTCCTCCTCCTCTCAAATCCCCCTCAGGCCCTTCCTCACCCTCCTCTTCCTCCTCAAATCCCCCCTCAGCTCCTTCCTCCTCCTCCTCCTCCTCTCAAATCCCCCTCAGGCCCTTCCTCACCCTCCTCTTCCTCCTCAAATCCCCCTCAGGCCCTTCCTCACCCTCCTCTTCCTCCTCAGCTCCTTCCTCACCCTCCTCCTCCTCAAATCCCCCCTCAGCTCCTTCCTCACCCCCCTCAGGCCCTTCCTCCTCCTCTCAAATCCCCCTCAGGCCCTTCCTCACCCCCCTCTTCCTCCTCAGGCCCTTCCTCACCCTCCTCCTCCTCAAATCCCCCTCAGGCCCTTCCTCACCTTCCTCTTCCTCCTCAAATCCCCCTCAGGCCCTTCAGCCTCCTCAGGACCCCCCAAATCCTCCTCAGGCCCTTCCTCACCTTCCTCCTCCTCAAATCCCCCTCAGCTCCTTCCTCCTCCTCCTCCTCTCAAATCCCCCTCAGGCCCTTCCTCTTCCTCAGGACCCCTCCAAATCCTCCTCAGCTCCTTCCTCACCCTCCTCCCCCTCAAATCCCCCCTCAGCTCCTTCCTCACTCCCCTCAGCTCCTTCCTCCTCCTCAAATTCCCCCTCAGACCTTTCCTCACCCCCTCTTCCTCCTCAGAACCTTTCTCACCCTCCTCTTCCTCCTCCAATCCCCCTCAGGCCCTTCAGCCTCCTCAGGACCCCCCCAAATCTTCCTCAGGCCCTTCCTCACCCTCCTCTTCCTCCTCAGAACCTTCCTCACCCTCCTCCTCCTCCTCAAATCCCCCTCAGGCCCTTCCTCACCATCCTCTTCCTCCTCAGGCCCTTCCCCACCCTCCTCTTCCTCCTCAGGCCCTTCCTCACCCTCCTCTTCCTCCTCAAATCCCCCTCAGGCCCTTCCTCCTCCTCCTCCTCCTCACGCCCCCCAAATCCCCCTCAGGCCCTTCCTCACCCTCCTCCTCCTCAGAGCCTCCCGGGCCTCCCCCACTCCCCCTGTGGCCTTCCTCACCCTCCTCCTCCTCCTCAGCCCCCCGAGCCCCTTGGGGCCTTCCTCACCCTCCTCCTCCTCAGCCCCCCAATCCCCCTCAGGCCCTTCCTCACCCTCCTCCTCCTCCTCAGCCCCCCGAGCCCCTTGGGGCCTTCCTCACCCTCCTCCTCCTCCTCAGCCCCCGAGCCCCCTGGGGCCTTCCTCACCCTCCTCCTCCTCCTCAGCCCCCCGAGCCCCCTGGGGCCTTCCTCACCCTCCTCCTCCTCCTCCTCAGCCCCTTCCTCACCCTCCTCCTCCTCAGCCCCCCGAGCCCCCTGAGGCCTTCCTCACCCTCCTCCTCCTCCTCAGCACCTTCCTCACCCTCCTCCTCCTCCTCAGCCCCCCAATCCCCCTCAGGCCCTTCCTCACCCTCCTCCTCCTCCTCATCCCCCCGAGCCCCCTCCCCACAGGCCGCCCCCCTCAGCCCCCGGGCCCTGCCCTCCCCTGCCCTCCCGCCGCCCCCTCCCCAAACCTGGGCCCCAGGCACACAGAGAAGGCGCTCGGGAGAGGCGGTTACTGGACCTTTCGTCCGGGCCGTGATGGTGCCCTTGGAGCGGCGGCGGCGGCCGGGGGAGGCTGCAGCTGCCATGGCAGGACGGAGAAGGGGGGGAGCAGTGCGGGCTGGGGGGGGAGGCGGCGGCGGCGGCGGGGGGGACACTCGGGCTCTCCACGGCCATGGGTAACGGGCAAAGGGGTGGAGAACGGGGGGCACAGTCACTGAACGGCGCGGGGGGCTCGGCCCGGCGGCTCCTCCGCCCGCGCCCCGCGCTCCGCGGGCGGACACACAAAATGGCGCCCGCCCTGAGGCAGCGCCCCGGCGGCCGCCGGAAACACCCGAGCGCCGCCGAAAACACCCGAACACTGCCGAAAACACCCGAGAACCGCCGAAAACACCCGAGCGCCGCCGCTTCGGAGGGTCCCGAAAAGCCCCGGAGATGCACGAAGACCTCATCGGGTTTTTCCGCTTCGTGCCGAGCGTTTCCGAACGCCTCCGCGAGTCTCCGATTCTCTCCGGGACTCTCACGAAATTCTCCGAATGTTTCCGAAAGTCTTCGCATGTGCGAATTTTCATTTAAAAAAAAAAAATTAAGGAGAGTTTTTCAGGAAGAAAAAGGATATATAAGGAGATTTATGTAAGAAAAAGTGCTTATAAGGAGATTTGGAGTATTTTTCCCCTCACGGATTTCTCTTTCCCTACCCAAAATCCCTCCCAAACTCGTTGATAATTGGACTCAATGTTTCCCCAAAATCCTCTTCCCACCTCGGAGTTCAGATCAGGACAGGGAATTTCCACTGGTCACGGGATGTTCTCCACATCCAAATGTCGGTCAGGAAAAAATCTCCAAACCCCCAAAATGTCGCGAATTTGCTGAATTTATAGGAAAATCTATGCAAGGTGGGAGGAGCGGGAAGAGAGTTAGGGATCTGCTTGTGACTTGGAAAAAAAACACACAGACTTTATAAAACAACCCCAAAAGCCCCGATTTCTCTAATTATTGACGGGATTTTTGCACGGGTTTGGCCGCTTCGTTTCTTTGGGATGAGGAAATCCTGGGATTTCCGCGAAGTTCTCCAAAATTCTCCGAGTGTTCCCGAAGTTTTCCGAGTCCTTCCGAAGATTCCCGGAGATTGACGAAGCCGAGCGGGGATGGCGGGAACGCCCGCAATGGGAGGAGGACGAGTCCATCTCAGTGTGGAAAGGAGGGGGGCACAACACGGGTTGTACCACACGGCTCACGGGAAGACCCCCCCAAAATCCGTGACCGCGGCCTCGCGCCGCCACACCGGGGTGAAATAACAGCAGAAAAAAAGGTCTGGACGTTCTTTTCTCCTGAGGGCCTGCGGGTACCGGGAGCGGATTCGGTGCATCCCCCCCCCCCAACCCGCCCGGTGGGATGTGGAGCGGCAGCGGGCGCCGCGCGCGGGGGTTTGCGCGGGCCGCTAGAGGGCGCTGTGAGTTCCGTGAGGGGCCGTGAGGGGCCGTGAGGGGTCTGGGGGTTCGTGAGGGGTCTGAGGGGTTTGGGGGCCGTGAGGGGTTTGGGGTTCGTGAGGGGCCGTGAGGGGTCTGGGGGTTCGTGAGGGGCCGTGAGGGGTTTGGGGGCCGTGAGGGGTTTGGGGGCCGTGAGGGGTTTGGGGTTCGTGAGGGGCCGTGAGGGGATCTGGGGGATTGTGAGGGGTTTGGGGGCCGTGAGGGACCGTGAGGGGTCTGGGGGTTCGTGAGGGGCTGTGAGGGGTCTGGGGGCCGTGAGGGGTTTGGGGGCCGTGAGGGGTTTGGGGGTCGTGAGGGGATCTGGGGGTTGTGAGGGGTCTGGGGGTTCGTGAGGGGCCGTGAGGGGTTTGGGGGGCAGTGAGGGGTTTGGGGGCTGTGAGGGGATCTGGGGGGTTGTGAGAGGCTGTGAGGGGTTTGGGGTTCGTGAAGGGTCTGAGGGGTTGGGAGGGGCTGTGAGGGGTTTGGGGGGCCGTGAGGGGTTTGGGGGTTCGTGAGGGGCCGTGAGGGGTTTGGGGGCCGTGAGGGGTCTGGGGGTTTGTGAGGGGCCGTGAGGGGTTTGGGGGCTGTGAGGGGTCTGGGGGTTCGTGAGGGGCCGTGAGGGGTTTGGGGGCCGTGAAGGGATCTGGGGGGTTGTGAGGGGTTTAGGGCCGTGAGGGGTCTGGGGGTTCGTGAGGGGCTGTGAGGGGTCTAGGGGTTCGTGAGGGGCTGTGAGGGGTTTGGGGGCCGTGAGGGGCCATGAGGGGATCTGGGGGTTCGTGAGGGGTTTGGGGTTCGTGAGGGGCTGTGAGGGGTTTGGGGTTCGTGAGGGGCTGTGAGGGGTTTGGGGGCCGTGAGGGGCTGTGAGGGGTTTGGGGTTCGTGAGGGGCCATGAGGGGTTTGGGGTTCGTGAGGGGCCATGAGGGGATCTGGGGGTTGTGAGGGGCCGTGAGGGGATCTGGGGGGTTGTGAGGGGCCGTGAGGGGTTTGGAGACCGTGAGGGGTTTGGGGTTCGTGAGGGGCCGTGAGGGGTCTGGGGGTTCGTGAGGGGTTTGGGGGCTGTGAGGGGTTTGGGGTTCGTGAGGGGCCGTGAGGGGTTTGGGGTTCGTGAGGGGCCGTGAGGGGCCGTGAGGGGCTGTGAGGGGTTTGGGGTTCGTGAGGGGCCGTGAGGGGTTTGGGGTTCGTGAGGAGCCGTGAGGGGCCGTGAGGGGCTGTGAGGGGTTTGGGGTTCGTGAGGGGCCGTGAGGGGTTTGGGGGCCGTGAGGGGCTGTGAGGGGTTTGGGGGCCGTGAGGGGCCGCGAGGGGCCGTGAGGGGCCGTGAGGGGTTTGGGGGCCGTGAGGGGCTGTGAGGGGTTTGGGGGCCGTGAGGGGTCTGGGGGGTTGTGAGGGGCCGTGAGGGGTTTGGGGTTCATGAGGGGTCTGAGGGGTTTGTGAGGGGTTTGGGGTTCGTGAGGGGCTGTGAGGGGTTTGGGGGCCGTGAGGGGCTGTGAGGGGTTTGGGGGCCGTGAGGGGTATGGGGGTTCGTGAGGGGCTGTGAGGGGTCTGGGGGTTCGTGAGGGGCCGTGAGCGGTCTGGGGGTTCGTGAGGGGTTTGGGGTTCGTGAGGGGCTGTGAGGGGTTTGGGGGCCGTGAGGGGCTGTGAGGGGTTTGGGGGCCGTGAGGGGTTTGGGGTTCGTGAGGGGCTGTGAGGGGTTTGGGGTTCGTGAGGGGCCGTGAGGGGTTTGGGGGCCATGAGGGGTTTGGGGTTCGTGAGGGGCCGTGAGGGGATCTGGGGGTTGTGAGGGGCTGTGAGGGGATCTGGGGGGCCGTGAGGGGTTTGGGGGCCGTGAGGGGCCGTGAGGGGTTTGGGGGCCGTGAGGGGTCTGAGGGGTCAGGAGGGTTTGTGATGGCCCGGGAGGAGCTGTGAGGTGTCGAGAGGGGGTTTGGAAGCTCAGAGGGGTTTTTAGGTGTCCTGAGGGGCTTTGTGGGGATCCTCAGAGGGGTCTCGGGGCCGCGGCCATGGTGGAGAAGGACGAGTCCAGCCCCGGCGGCATCAGCGAGGAGGAGGCGGCTCAGTACGACCGCCAGATCCGCCTCTGGGGGCTCGAGGCCCAGAAACGGTCTGTGGGGCTGGGGGGTCCTGGGGGGGTCTCTGTATGGGCTTGGGGGGTCCTATGGGAGGGGTCAGAGCTTTGCAGGAGTTATACGAGCCCTATAAAGGATTTAAGAGGGCTTTATAGGGGCTTTTGGGGGTCCCTGTAGGGCTCTGGGGGTCCCTGTAGGGGTCTGGGAGGTTCCTATAGCAGCTTAGGGGTCCCTGTAGGGCTCTGGGGGTCCCTGTAGGGGTCTGGGGTCCCTGTAGAGGTCTGGGGGGTCCCTGTAGGGGTCTGGGAGGTTCCTATGGGGGTCTGGGGGGTCCTTGTAGGGGTCTGGGAGGTCCCAGTGGGGGTCTGGGGGTCCCTATAGGGGTCTGGGAAGTTCCTACAGGGGTCTGGGGGTCCCTGTAGGGGTCTGGGAAGTTCCTATGGGGGTCTGGGGGTCCCTATAGGGCTCTGGGGGTCCCTGTAGGGGTCTGGGGTCCCTGTAGAGGTCTGGGGGGTCCCTGTAGGGGTCTGGGAGGTTCCTATGGGGGTCTGGGGGGTCCTTGTAGGGGTCTGGGAGGTCCCAGTGGGGGTCTGGGGGTCCCTATAGGGGTCTGGGAAGTTCCTACAGGGGTCTGGGGGTCCCTGTAGGGGTCTGGGAAGTTCCTATGGGGGTCTGGGGGTCCCTATAGGGGTCTGGGGGTCCCTGTAGGGGTCTGGGAAGTTCCTATGGGGGTCTGGGGGTCCTTATAGAGTTCTGGGGGTCCCTGTAGGGGTCTGGGAAGTTCCTATGGGGGTCTGGGAGGTTTCTATGGGGATCTGGGGGTCCCTGTAGGGCTCTGGGAGATTCCTATGGGGGTCTGGGGGGTCCTTGTAGGGGTCTGGGAGGTCCCAGTGGGGGTCTGGGGGTCCCTATAGGGGTCTGGGGGTCCCTGTAGGGGTCTGGGGGGTCCCTATAGGGCTCTGGGGGTCCCTGTAGGGGTCTGGGAGGTTCCTATGGGGGTCTGGGGGTCCTTGTAGGGGTCTGGGAAGTTCCTATGGGGGTCTGGGGGTCCCTGTAGGGGTCTGGGGGTCCCTGTAGGGGTCTGGGAGGTTTCTATGGGGGTCTGGGGGTCCCTGTAGGGCTCTGGGGGTCCCTGTAGAGGTCTGGGGGGTCCCTATGGGGGTCTGGAGGTCCCTGTGGCGGTCTGGGAGGTCCCTATAGGGGTCTGGGGGTCCCTGTAGGGGTCTGGGGGTCCCTGTAGGGGTCTGGGGGTCCCTGTAGGGGTCTGGGAGGTCCCTGTAGGGCTCTGGGGGTCCCTGTAGGGCTCTGGGGGTGCCTCTCCCCGCTTTTGGGTTCCCGTTGCCGTTCTCGGGGCGTATCCCGAGGATAATTCCCGTTTTTCCCGGTGCCCCACAGGCTGCGGGCGTCGCGGGTGCTGCTGGTGGGGCTGCGCGGGCTCGGCGCCGAGGTGGCCAAAAACCTCATCCTGGCCGGGGTCAGGGGCCTCACCCTGCTGGACCACCAACAGGTGAGGGGGGCACCTGGGGGCACACCTGGGGACACACCTGGACACACCTGGGCACGCACCTGGGGGGAGGGGACACACCCACACCTGGGCACAGCCTCATCCTGGCCGGGGTCAGGGGCCTCACCCTGCTGGACCACCAACAGGTGAGGGGCACACCTGGGGACACACCTGGGGGCACAGCTGGGGACACACCTGGGCACACCTGGGAATACCTGGGGACACACCTGGACACACCTGGGCACACCTGGACACACCTGGGCACGCACCTGGGTGGGGGGAACACACCCACACCTGGGCACAGCCTCATCCTGGCCGGGGTCAGGGGCCTCACCCTGCTGGACCACCAACAGGTGAGGGGCACACACCTGGGGACACACCTGGGCACACCTGGGCACACCTGGGGACACACCTGGGCACGCACCTGGGCATACCTGGGGACACACCTGGGCACACACCTGGGCATACCTGGGGGGAGGGGACACACCTGGGCACACACCTGGGCACACCTGGAGGAGCCCCAGAATCTTGGAATTTCATCACCTTCATCCCTGTGTTTCTCTCCCAAAATCTGGGAATTTCATAATTTCCATCCCCGGAGTTTTCCCTTCAGAACAGCCCCAAAATCTGGGAATTTCATCGCCTCCATCCCTGCGATTCTCTCCCAAAATCTGGGAATTTCATCCTGTCCACACCTGGGTTTTCCCCCCTCACAAACACCCCCAAAATCTGGGAATTCCCGTTCCCGCCCCCCGAAATCCGGGAATTGCCGTTCCCAGGTGTGTGCCGAGGACAGCCGGGCGCAGTTCCTGATCCCCAAAATCCGGGAATTCCCATTCCTGATCCCCAAAATCCGGGAATTCCCATTCCTGATCCCCAAAATCCGGGAATTCCCGTTCCTGCCCCCCGAAATCCGGGAATTGCCGTTCCCAGGTGTGTGCCGAGGACAGCCGGGCGCAGTTCCTGCTCCCCAAAATCCGGGAATTGCCGTTCCCACCCCCCGAAATCCGGGAATTCCCATTCCTGCTGCCTGAAATGTGGGAATTCCCGTTCCTGCCCCCCGAAATCCAGGAATTCCCATTCCCAGGTGTGTGCCGAGGACAGCCGGGCGCAGTTCCTGATCCCCGAAATCTGTGAATTCCCGTTCCTGCTCCCCAAAATGTGGGAATTCCCATTCCAGCTCCCCGAAATCTGGGAATTCCCGTTCCCAGGTGTGTGCCGAGGACAGCCGGGCGCAGTTCCTGATCCTCAAAATCTGGGAATTCCCATTCCTCCTCCCCAAAATCCGAGAATTCCCGTTCCTGCCCCCCAAAATCCGGGAATTGCCGTTCCCACCCCCCAAAATCTGGGAATTCCCGTTCCCGCCCCCCAAAATCCAGGAATTCCCATTCCCAGGTGTGTGCCGAGGACAGCCGGGCGCAGTTCCTGCTCCCCAAAATCTGGGAATTCCCGTTCCCACCCCCCAAAATCCAGGAATTCCCGTTCCCAGGTGTGTGCCGAGGACAGCCGGGCGCAGTTCCTGATCCCCAAAATCCGGGAATTCCCATTCCCGCCCCCCGAAATCTGGGAATTCCCGTTCCTGCCCCCCAAAATCCAGGAATTCCCATTCCCAGGTGTGTCCCGAGGACAGCCGGGCGCAGTTCCTGATCCCCAAAATCCGGGAATTCCCATTCCCGCCCCCCGAAATCCGGGAATTCCCATTCCCAGGTGTGTGCCGAGGACAGCCGGGCACAGTTCCTGATCCCCAAAATCCAGGAATTCCCATTCCTGCCCCCCAAAATCCGGGAATTCCCATTCCCAGGTGTGTCCCGAGGACAGCCAGGCGCAGTTCCTGATCCCCAAAATCTGGGAATTCCCATTCCCACCCCCCGAAATCCGGGAATTGCCGTTCCCAGGTGTGTGCCGAGGACAGCCGGGCGCAGTTCCTGATGCCCAAAATGTGGGAATTCCCGTTCCCGCCCCCCAAAATCTGGGAATTCCCGTTCCCACCCCCCGAAATCCGGGAATTGCCGTTCCCAGGTGTGTGCCGAGGACAGCCGGGCGCAGTTCCTGATCCCCAAAATCCGGGAATTCCCATTCCCGCCCCCCGAAATCCGGGAATTGCCGTTCCCAGGTGTGTGCCGAGGACAGCCGGGCGCAGTTCCTGATCCCGGCGGGCTCCGTGGGCCGGAACCGGGCCGAGGCGTCGCTGGAGCGGGCGCAGAGCCTCAACCCCATGGTGGAGGTGAAGGCCGACGCCGAGAGCGTGGACAGCAAACCCCACGAGTTCTTCACACAGTTCGACGCGGTACCGCGGGGCTGCCCCAATTTCGGGGTGTTGGGGGGGTTTGGCACGGGTTTGGGGGGGTTTGGCATGGGTTTGGGGGGATTTGGCACGGGTTTGGGGGGGATTGGCACGGGTTTGGGGGGATTGCCACAGGTTTGGGGGGGATTGGATAGAATTGTTACAGGTTTGAGGGAGTTGTCACAGGTTTGGGGGGGTTTGGCACAGGTTTGGGGGGGATTGGCATGGGTTTGGGGGGGATTGGCACAGGTTTGGGGGGGTTTGGCATGGGTTTGGGGGGGTTTGGCACAGGTTTGGAGGGGTTTGGCATGGGTTTGGGGGGGCTTGGCACGGGTTTGGGGGGGTTTGGAACGGGTTTGGGGGGCATTGGCACGGGTTTGGGGGGGTTTGGCACGGGTTTGAGGGGATTGGCACAGGTTTGGGGGGGATTTGGCACGGGTTTGGGGGGATTTGGCATGGGTTTGGGGGAGTTTGGGATAGAATTGGTACAGGTTTGAGGGGTTTGGCACAGGTTTGGGGGGGTTTGGCACAGGTTTGGGGAGGTTTGGGATAGAATTGTTACAGGTTTGAGGGGATTGTCACGGGTTTGAGGGAGTTGTCACGGGTTTGGGGGGGTTTGGCACAGGTTTGGGGGGTTTGGCACGGGTTTGGGGGGGATTGGCACAGGTTTGGGGGGGTTTGGCACGGGTTTGGGGGGGTTTGGGGTTTATCCATTCTGGGCTGGGTTTATCCCCTTTTGAGGTGGAATCCCCCCATTTTGGGGTAAAATCTCCCCATTTTGAGGTAGAATGATCCCATTCTGGGATAGAACCCCCCATTTTGGGATAGAATCACCCCATTTTATGGTGGAATCCGCCATTTTGGGGTAAAACTCCCCATTTTGAGGTAGAATCATTCCATTTTAGGGTGGAATCACCCCATTTTGGGGTAAAATCTTTCCATTTTGAGGTATAATCATTCCATTTTAGGGTGGAATCCCCTGTTTTGGGGCAAAATCTCCCCATTTTGGGGTACAATTCCCTTCTATCCCAAAAAAAGCAAACCACCCAACCCCATCCCACTCTTCCCCCTGCCCCATTCCGCTTTTCCCCCATAAAACCCCCCAAAATCCGGGGCTGATTCCCCAAATTTCCCCGCCAGGTGTGCCTCACCTGCTGCTCCCGGGAGTCCATGGTGAGGATCAACCAGATCTGCCACAAAAACGGCGTCAAGTTCTTCACCGGCGACGTCTTCGGCTACCACGGCTACATGTTCGCTGACCTGGGCGAGCACGAGTTCGTGGAGTGAGTTTTGGGGCGGAACCCCCGAAATCCCGGGATTTTGGGGCGCTCCTGCTGGAATTCCGGGCGTTTCCGTCCTCAGGGAGAAGCCCAAGGTGGCCAAGGTGAGCGCGGGGGTGGAGGATGGACCCGAGGCCAAACGGGCCCGGCTGGAGCCGGCCGAGACCACCATGGTCAAAAAGGTCAGTGGGTCGTGACCCCAGAGCCCCAAAATCCTGGGATGGGCCCCAAAATCCTGGGATGGACCCCAAAATCCTGGGATAAATCCCAAAATCCTGGGATAAACCCCAAAATCCCGGGATAGACCCCAAAATCCTGGGATAAACCCCAAAATCAAACCCCAAACGGGCCCGGCTGGAGCCGCCCGAGACCACCATGGTCAAAAAGGTCAGTGGGTCGTGACCCCAAACCCCAAAATCCCGGGATGGGCCCCAAAATCCCGGGATGGGCCCCAAAATCCTGGGATAAACCCCAAAATCAAACCCCAAACGGGCCCGGCTGGAGCCGGCCGAGACCACCATGGTCAAAAAGGTCAGTGGGTCATGACCCCAGAACCCCAAAATCCTGGGATGGGCCCCAAAATCCTGGGATAGACCCCAAAATCCCGGGATGGACCCGGAAGTCCCGGGATGGACCCCAAAATCCTGAGATGGAACCCAAAATCCTGGGATGGACCCCAAAATCCCGGGAATGTCCCTGGGAATGTCCCCAGATGCCACCAGGAGCAGCTGCTGGTCCCAATCCCGTGGGAATTCCCGGGGATCCATTTTTGGGATTCCAGAGCCCCGGAATGGGGCTGGGCTTTGTTCCTGAGAATTCCCAATTCCTGTTCCCCAAAATTGGGAGAATTCCCTATTCCTGTTTCCCTAAAACTGGGAGAATTCCCAATTCCTGTTCCCCGAAATTGGGAGAATTCCCAAATCCCTAAACCCTGAAATTGGGAGAATTCCCAATTCCTGTTCCCTGGAACTGGGAGTTTTCATTCTTTCTCCACACCCAAAATCTCCATTTTTTGCCCCAAACAGAGGCTGCAGTTCTGCCCGCTGTGGGAATTGCTGTTTTTCCCCCCAAACACCCAAAATCTGGGTTTTTTGCCCCAAAATCTCCGTTTTTTGCCCCAAACAGAGGCTGCAGTTCTGCCCGCTGTGGGAATTGCTGTTTTCCCCCCCAGACACCCAAAATCCGGGTTTTTTGCCCCAAACAGAGGCTGCAGTTCTGCCCGCTGTGGGAATTGCTGTTTTTCCCCCCAAACACCCAAAATCTCCGTTTTTTGCCCCAAACAGAGGCTGCAGTTCTGCCCGCTGCGCGAGGCCCTGGCCGTGCAGTGGCGCGGGGAGGAGGCGGCGGCGGCGCTGAGGAAAACGGCCCCCGACTATTTCCTGCTCCAAGGTGAATTCCCGGGCGGTTTCCCCAAAAAATAGCGTGTTTTGGGAAAAAATGTCATTGTGGGGAAAAAAGTCTCAGTTTTGGGAAAAAAAAAAATCTAGTTTGTGGGAAAAAAAATCTCATTTCTGGGGGGAAAACAAAATCTTATTTTTGGGGAAAAAAATCTCATTTCAGGGGAAAATACATCTAATTTTTTGGAGAAAAATCTCATTTCTGGGGAAAAAATCTCATTTTTGGGGGAAAAAAATTCTCATTTTTGGGGAAAAAGGTCTCTTTGGGGAAAAAATATCTCATTTTTGCGAAAAAAATCTCATTTCCGGGGGAAAAAAAATACTATTTATGGGTAAAAAAACATAAAAGTGTTCCCAAGGTCCTTGTCCCTGTGTCCTGGTGACGGTGACAGTGACAGTGACAGTGACACCGTGACACAATGACACAGTGACGGTGACAGTGACACAGTGACAGTGACAGTGACACAGTGACAGTGACAGAGTGACAGTGACTGTGACTGTGACTGTGACACAGTGACAGTGACAGTGACACAGTGACAGTGACAGTGACACAGTGACAGTGACAGTGACTGTGACTGTGACTGTGACACAGTGACAGTGACAGTGACACAGTGACAGTGACAGTGACACAGTGACAGTGACAGTGACTGTGACTGTGACTGTGACACAGTGACAGTGACAGTGACACAGTGACAGTGACAGTGACACAGTGACAGTGACAGTGACTGTGACTGTGACTGTGACACAGTGACGGTGACACAGTGCCAGTGACACAGTGACAATGTCACAGTGACACAGTGACACTGACAATGACAATGTCCCTTTGCAGTTCTGTTACAGTTCCGCTCTGACACCGGCCGTGACCCGTGTCCCCGCAGTGCCACCGAGGTGACAGTGACACAGTGACAGTGACAGTGACACAGTGACAGTGACGGTGACACAGTGACACAGTGACAATGACAATGTCCCTTGTCCCCAGTTCTGTTGCAGTTCCGCTCTGACACCGGCCGTGACCCGTGTCCCCGCAGCGCCACCGAGGTGACAATGACAATGACAGTGACACAGTGACAATGACACAGTGATGGTGACAATGACAATGACAATGACAATGACAATATTGTGTTTCAGTTCTGTTGCAGTTCAGGACAGACACCGGCCGTGACCCGTGTCCCCGCAGTGCCACCGAGGTGACAGTGACAGTGACAGTGACACAGTGATGGTGACACAGTGACAATCACAGTGACAATGTCCCTTGTCCCCAGTTCTGTTGCAGTTCAGGACAGACACCGGCCGTGACCCGTGTCCCCGCAGTGCCACCGAGGTGACAGTGACAGTAACACAGTGACACAGTGACAGTGACAGTGACAATCACAGTGATGGTGACAATGACACAGTGACAATGTCCCTTTGGTGTCCCGTTTCAGTGTTGCTCCGGTTCCGTACCGAGTTTGGCCATGACCCGTGTCCCCGCAGTGCCACCGAGGTGACAGTGACAGTGACAATGACACAGTGACGGTGACACAGTGACAGTGACACAGTGACAATGTCACAATGACAGTGACAGTGACAATGTCTCTTTGGTGTCCCTTGTCCCCAGTGTTGCTCCGGTTCCGTACCGAGGCCGGCCGTGACCCGTGTCCCCGCAGCGCCACCGAGGACTCTCAGCGGCTGCTGCGGCTGCGCCGGGAGGTGCTGGAGGCGCTGGGGGTGGGGACACAGCTGCTGCCGGACACCTTCCACAGGTGAGGGGACAGGTGAGGGGACAGGGGACACCTTCCACAGGTGAGGGGACACAGAGGGGACACCTTCCACAGGTGAGGGGACAGGGGAAGGGACAGGTGAGGGGACAGGGGACACCTTCCACAGGTGAGGGGACAGGGGACACCTGCACAGGTGAGGGACAGGTGAGGGGACAGGTGACACCTGCACAGGTGAGGGACAGCAGACACCTTCCACAGGTGAGGGACAGGTGAGGGGACAGGTGACACCTGCACAGGTGAGGGGACAGGGGACACCTTCCACAGGTGAGGGGACACTGAGGGGACAGGGGACACCTGCACAGGTGAGGGAACACCTGCACAGGTGAGGGACACCTGAGGGGACACCTTCCACAGGTGAGGGGACAGGTGAGGGGACACCTGGACAGGTGAGGGGACACTGAGGGGACAGGGGACACCTTCCACAGGTGAGGAGACAGGTGAGGGGACACCTGGACAGGGGAGGGGACACAGAGGGGACACCTGCACAGGTGAGGGGACAGATGAGGGGACACCTGCACAGGTGAGGGGACACCTGGACAGGTGAAGGGACACTGAGGGGACAGGGGACAACTGCACAGGTGAGGGGACAGGTGAGGGGACACCTGGACAGGTGAGGGGACAGGTGAGGGGACACAGAGGGGACACCTGGACAGGTGAGGGGACAGGGGACACTTCCACACTTTTAAGAAGCTTTTTTGGGGTCAAACGTCGGGGTTTTAAGGACCTTTTTTGGGGTGAAACCCCGTGGTTTTAAGGACCTTTTTTGGGGTGAAACCTCGGGGTTTTAAGCAGCTTTTTTTGGGGTGAAACCTCAGGGTTTTAAGGCCTTTTTTTGGGGTGAAACCTCGGGGTTTTAAACAGCTTTTTTGGGGTGAAACCTCGGGGTTTTAAGCAGTTTTTTGGGGTTTTAAGCATTTTTTGGGGTTTAAGCAGCTTTTTTGGGATAAAACCTCAGCGTTTCCTCCCAATCCTCTCAGACCTGAACCCTGGGGATTTTTCGGTCCCTCCCCTCCCATTTTTTGGGGTGAACCCCCCCGATTTGGGGGATTTTCCTGCTGAATTTTCCCCTTTTTTCCCCTTTCCAGCTTCTGCTTCTCGGAGATGGCGCCGGTGTGCGCCGTGGTCGGGGGCGTGCTGGGCCAGGAGGTGGTCAAGGTACGGCCTGGGGGGATTTTGGGGGGATTTTGGGGGGTCTGGGGGATTTTGGGGGGTCCCCAAATCCCCCCTGTGACCCCCCTGTGTCCCCCCCAGGCTCTGTCCCAGCGGGACCCCCCCCACAACAATTTCTTCTTCTTCGACGGCGTCAGGGGCCAGGGCATGGTGGAGTGCCTGGGACCCCCGAAATGAGGCACCCCCAATTTGGGGAGGGGGTTTGGGGTGTCCAGAACCCCTCCAGGGGCACCCCAAAATCCTGGGGAGGGGGCTTGGGGGGTCCTGAACCCTTGAGGAGGGGGTTTGGAGTGCCTGGGACCCCCGAAATGAGGCACCCCAATTTGGGGAGGGGGTTTGGGGGGTCCTGAACCCTTCCAGGGGCACCCCAAATTCCTGGAGGGGGTTTGGAGTGCCTGGGACCCCCGAAATGAGGCCCCCCCAATTTGGGGAGGGGATTTGGGGTGCCTGGGACCCCCGAAATGAGGCACCCCGAATTTGGGGAGGGGGTTTGGGGTGCCCGGGACCCCCAAAATGAGGGACCCCAAACCCCCCAGGGGCACCCCAAATCCTGGAGGGGGTTTGGAGTGCCCAGGACCCCGAAATGAGGCACCCCAAAATTTGGGGAGGGGGTTTGGGGGGTCCTGAACCCTTGAGGAGGGGGTTTGGAGTGCCCGGGACCCCCGAAATGAGGCACCCCAAAATTTGGGGAGGGGGTTTGGGGGGTCCTGAACCCCTCCAGAGGCACCCCAAAATCCTGGAGGGGGTTTGGGGTGCCCGGGACCCCCGAAATGAGGCCCCCCGAATTTGGGGAGGGGGTCTGGGGGGTCCTGAACCCCTCCAGGGGCACCCCAAAATTTGGGGAGGGGGTTTGGGGGGTCCTGAACCCATCCTGGAGGGGGTTTGGGGTGCCTGGGACCCCCGAAATGAGGCACCCCCAATTTGGGGAGGGGCTTTGGGGTGTCCAGAACCCCCCCAGGGGCACCCCAAAATCCTGGGGAGGGGGTTTGGGGGGTCCTGAAACCCCCCAGGGGCACCCCAAAATCTGGGGAGGGGGTCTGGAGTGCCTGGGACCCCCGAAATGAGGCACCCCCAATTTGGGGAGGGGGTTTGGGGTGCCCGGGACCCCCGAAATGAGGCCCCCCCAATTTGGGGAGGGGGTTTGGGGGGTCCTGAACCCCCCCAGGGGCACCCCAAAATCCTGGAGGGGGTTTGGAGTGCCCGGGACCCCCAAAATGAGGCACCCCAAATTTGGGGAGGGGGTTTGGAGTGCCCGGGACCCCCGAAATGAGGCACCCCGAATTTGGGGAGGGGGTTTGGGGGGTCCTGAACCCCTTCAGGGGCACCCCAAATCCTGGAGGGGCTTTGGAGTGCCTGGGACCCCCAAAATGAGGCACCCCCAATTTGGGGAGGGGGTTTGGGGGGTCCTGAACCCTTCCTGGAGCACCCCAAAATTTGGGGAGGGGGTTTGGGGTGCCTGGGACCCCCGAAATGAAGCACCCCAAATTTGGGGAGGGGGTTTGGAGTGCCCGGGACCCCCAAAATGAGGCACCCCCAATTTGGGGAGGGGGTCTGGGGGGTCCTGAACCCTTCAGGGAGGGGGTTTGGGGGGTCCTGAACCCCTCCAGGGGCACCCCAGAATTTGGGGAGGGGGTTTGGGGGGTCCTGAACCCTTCAGGGGCACCCCAAATCCTGGAGGGGGTTTGGAGTGCCCGGGACCCCCGAAATGAGGCACCCCCAATTTGGGGAGGGGGTTTGGGGGTTTTGGGGTCCCTCCCCCCGGGTTTGGGGGGGTCTGGAAGGGTCAATAAAGAAATTCCCAGAAAATCGTGGCCGATTTTGGGGTTGGAATTTGGGGGGGGGGGGGGGGGGACTCACAGAGACCCCAAAAAAGGGGGAACCCCAAAATCTGGGGACTCTGCAATCCCATAGACACCCCCAAAATCCTGTAGGTCACCCCCAAATCCCATAAATCCCCCAAAATCCTATAAATGCCCCAAAATCCTATAAAGGCTCCCAAACCCCATAAATCCCCCAAAATTCCTGAGCCCCCCAAACCCCATAAACCCCCCCAAAATCCCACAGACCCCAAAACCCCCCCAAATTCCCATAAATCCCCCAAAACCTCCCAAAATCCTACAAACCCCCCAAAATCCCACAGACCCCAAAATCCCCCCAAATTCCCATAAATCCCCCAAAACCTCCCAAAATCCTAAAAACCCCCCGAAACGCCCAAAATCTTATAAACATCCCAAAATCCCACGAATGCCCCAAACCCCCCCAAATTCCCATAAATCCCCCAAACCCCCCAAAATCCCATAAATCCCCCAAAATCTCACAGACTCCCCCAAACCCCCCAAAACCCCCAAAATCCTAAAAACCCCCCAAAATCCCATAAACCCCCATAATTGCCCCAAACCCCCCAAAGTGGTAAATCGCTTTTATTGCAAACAAAGGTACAAAAAACGGGGACCCCCCCCAAAAACAAATTCCTGTACAACCCCCCCCGAATCCATGTACAGACCCCAAAAATGTACAGAAAAACCCCAAAATGTACAGAAAAAACCCCAAAATGTACAGAAAAACCCCTAAAATGTACAAAAAAAACCCCAAAATGTACAGAAAAACCCCAAAATGTACAGAAAAAAACCCAAAATGTACAGAAAAACCCCAAAATGTACAGAAAAACCCCAAAAATGTACAAAAAACCCCAAAAATTCAATGTACAGCCTATGTACAATGTACAGCATGTACAGCCCCGTTTTGGGGGGTTCGGGGCTTTTTTGGGGTTCCCCAAAACCCTTTTTTGGGGGTTCAGGGCTGGTTTGGGGGTGCCCCCCCCCCAAAAAATAAAATTTGGGGGGGTGGTCCTGACCTGCCCTTTATTTTGCCCCTTAAAAAACCCTAAAAGTTAAAATTTACACCCCAAAAATTTCAATTTACAACCCAAAATTTTAAATTTACACCCCAAAATTTAAATGTACACCCCAAATTTTAAATGTACACCCCAAAAATTTAAATATACACCCCAAAAATTTAAATATACACCCCAAAAATTTAAATGTACACCCAAAATTTCAATTTACACCCTAAAATTCAAATATACACCCCAAATTTGAAATGTACACCCCAAATTTCAAATGTACACCCCAAAATTTTAAATTTACACCTAAAATTTTAAATTTACACCCCAAAAATTTAAATATACACCCCAAAATTTTAATTTACACCCCAAAAATTTAAATATACACCCCAAAAATTTAAATATACACCCAAAATTTAAATATACACCCCCTAATTTACACCATTTACAAACCCTTTTTTTTGGGGTGGGGGGTCCCCCTTTCCCCCCCATTTTTGGGGCTCCCAACCCCATTTTGAGAACCCCCCAACCCCTAAAATCCCCCCCCCCTTTTTATGAATAAATTACCCCAAATAAATAAAACCCAATGGGGGGTCGGGCGCTACCGACTCCCATTTGGGGGGGGGGGGGGTTGTGCTTTGCGTGTTCCCTTTAAATCGGGGTCGCGTCGCTTTTCCCGCTGTCCTGTCAGCGTCGCGCGGGTTCCTCCAGGTGTTTATGAGTTTTCCAGGTGTTTTCCAGGTGTTTTCCAGCTGTTTTCCAGCGGTTTTCCAGGTGTTTTCCAGGTGTTCCGCAGGTCAGTTCCCGCCTCTGGCCGCCAGGGGCGCTGCGGGCGCGTTGCCGAGCCAGGGCGCCACCCAGCGGAGGAGCGGCCCCCAGAACAACCCGCGGCGCTGCGGGACGAGCCGGTTCTTTCCTTAATTACCGCCGCTAATTAGCGCCGCTAATTACCGCCACCCACCCCCCCAACCCGCCGCACCCAGCCCTGCCCCTGGCGGGGGAAATGAGGAGTTTTGGGGGGGTTTTTGCGCCCCAAAAATGGGGGTTGGGTTCGGTTTGGGTGGTTTGAGTCGGGTTTTGGGGCTTCTCCCTCCTCGGGTTTTGGGGGTTTTCCTGTGGATTTTGGGGGTCCCAAAAAATTTTGGGGGTTCTCGATAAAATTTTGGGGGTTCCCGATGAAATTTTGGGGGTTTTCCTGATAAATTTTGGGGTTTCCCTATACATTTTGGGGGTTCTAATGTGGATTTTGGGGTTTCCCGATACATTTTGGGGGTTCTAATGTGGATTTTGGGGGTTCCCGATAAAATTTTGGGGGTTCCCGATAAAATTTTGGGGGTTGTCCTGCGGATTTTGGGGTTTCCCCATAGATTTTGGGGGTTTTCCTGATAAATTTTGGGGGTTCTCCCGTGGATTTTGGGGTTTCTCCTGTGGATTTTGGGGGTTCTCCCGTGGATTTTGGGGGTTTTCATGTGGATTTTGGGGGTTCCCGATACATTTTGCAGGTTCTAATGTGGATTTTGGGGTTTCCCGATAAAATTTTGGGGGTTCTCCTGTGGATTTTGGGGGTTCCCTTCCAATTCCAGCCTCTCCCACCCCACCAAATGAAATTTTGGGGGATGGAGCTGGGATGCGGAAAAAAGGAATTTTGGGGGGAATCCCCCCAAAAAAAGTGATATTCAGCCTCATTTTGAGTGTCCCTATTCAATTTTTGGGGTTCTTTCCTAAATTTTGGGGCATTTCCCCTAAATTTTCGGGGTTTTCCTCCAATCCCAGCCCTGGCAGTGGCAGTTGGGAGAGGTGGAGCTAAAACGGGGAAAAAAACTGAATTTTGGGGGTTTTCCCCCCAAAAACGCGGCCTCACGGGGTGCGCCCCGCCCAATTTTGGGGGTCCCCCCTAAATTTTAGGGCGTCTCCTCCAAATTTTGGGCTGCTCCCCCAAAATCCAGCCACGGGGAGGAGAAATGGGGGAAAAATAGGAATTTTTCGGGGATTTTCCCTAAAAAAGTAACCCCAGGGTGTGTCCTGAGTCATTTTGGGGTGTCCCCCCCGAATTTTGGGGTGTTCCCACTTAATTTTGGGGTTTTCCTGTCAATTTGGGGAGCCCCCAACCCAAAAAAAGCCTAAAAACCACCCAAAGTGACACCGGGAATGGGGGGGGAGGGTCAAAATTTTGGGAAATTTTCAGTTCCCACCCAAATTTTGGGGTGTCCCCCCTCCGATTTTTGGGGTGCACCCCTCAAATTTTGGGATAACCCCAACATGGAGAATTTTTGGGGAGTCCCACCCCAATTTTTTCAGTTCCCACCCGAATTTTTGGGGTGCACCCCTCAAATTTTGGGATCATCCCATTGGGTTCCCCTCCAAATTTCCCGCTCCCCACCCAAATTTTGGCCATCCCCTCCAAATTTTTTGGGTCCCCCCTCGAATTTTGAGGTGTCACCCCCAAATTTTTCAATCCCCACCCCAATTTTTTCAGTTCCCACCCAAATTTTTGGGGTGCACCCCCAAATTTTGGAATAATCCCAACATGGAGAATTTTTGGGGAGTCCCACCCGAATTTTTGGGGTGCGTCCCCCAAATTTTGGGATAACCCCAACACAGAGAATTTTTGGGGAGTCCCACCCGAATTTTTGGGGTGCACCCCCCAAATTTTGGGATAACCCCAACACGGAGAATTTTTTAGGAGTCCCACCCCAATTTTTGGGATGTCCCACCCCAATTTTTTCAGTTCCCACCCGAATTTTTGGGGTGCACCCCCCAAATTTTGGGATAACCCCAACATGGAGAATTTTTGGGGAGTCCCACCCGAATTTTTGGGGTGTCCCCCCTCGAATTTTGAGGTGTCACCCCCAAATTTTTCAATCCCCACCCCAATTTTTTCAGTCCCCACCCGAATTTTTGGGGTGCACCCCCAGAATTTTGGGATAATCCCAACATGGAGAATTTTGGGGGAGTCCCACCCGAATTTTTGGGGTGTCCCCCCCGATTTCGGGGTGCCCTCACCTGCCGCTCGTGGCTGTGCTGGAAGGCGTCCCCGAGGAGCCGCAGCCGCGCCCCCAAAATCTGCTCCGGCCCGGGGGGGGGTCCGGGCAGGCGCCCGTTGGGGACGGGACCCCCCCCAATTTGGGGGGTCCCGCGGGGCTCCGAGGGGCCGAAATCACCTGGGGGGAGGGGAAAGGGGGGGCAGCGTCAGCCACGCCCCCCCCCAAATATTTTGGGGGGTCCAAGGTGAGCCACACCCCCCAAAAAATGGGTGGGAGGGGGTTGGGGACCCCCTAAAAGTGAGGAGCTGCCCCCCCCCTAAGGAATTGGGGACCCCCCCCCACATCGGATTGGGGATCTCAGAAATTGGGGACCCCCCCCCAAAAATTGGGATTGGGGACCACCCCCAAACTGAGAGTCCCTCCCCATAAATTGGGGACCCTCCCATAAATTGGGAATTGGGACCCCCCCCCCCCCAAAAATTGGGATTGGGGACCACCACCCCCCCATAAATTCGGGACCCCCCTCCCATAATTGGGGACCACCCCAATAAATCAGGACCCCCCCCCCCCATAAATTGGGGACCCCTCCCCATAGATCAGGACCCCCCAATAAATCGTGACACCCCCCCCCCTATAAATTGGGGACCTCTCCCCATAAATTGGGACCAACCCCCATAATTCGGGACCCCCTACATATTTCGGGACCCCCCCCTCAATAAATCAGGACCCCCCCCCATAAATTCGGGACCCCCCCCTCCTAAATTGGGGACCTCTCCCCATAAATTGGGACCCTCCCCCCCCCAATAAATCAGGACCACCCCCCATAATTCGGGACCCCTCAATAAATCAGGACCCCCCCCATAAATTGGGGACCTCTCCCCATAATTCGGGACCCCCCAATAAATCAGGAGCCCCCCCATAAATTGGGGACCCCTCCCCATAAATCGGGACCCCCTCCCTCATAAATTGGGGACCTCTCCCCATAAATTGGGACCCTCCCCCCCAATAAATCAGGACCCCCCCCCCCCCCCATAAATTGGGGACCTCTCCTCATAAATCGGGACCCCCCCCCTCATAAATTTGGGACCTCTCCCCATAAATTGGGGACCCTCCCCCCCAATAAATCAGGACCACCCCCCATAATTCGGGACCACCCCCCATAATTCGGGACCCCCCCCCAATAAATCACACCCCCCCCTAAATTGGGGACCCCCCCCCCCCCTTTAAGCACTCACCGTGCGCTCCCCACCCGTAGATCCCAAAATCCGGGGGGGTCCCGGGGGGGGGGTCCCCGCAGTTGAGGCGCGTGGGGGAGGGGCGGGGGTCGCGCGTGGGGGGGCGCCCCCCGCCCCCCCCACAGGAGGGGTGCGAGGGGAGGGGGGCTGGGGGCTCCCCGAGGGTCCCTTCCCGCAGCGGTCTGGCCATCGCTCCCGGGGGGCTCTGAGGAGGAGAGGGGGGGACACCCCAATTTTAGCGTGGGGGGGTCCTCACATCGCCCCCTCCCCAAAAAATTAATTAAAAATTAATTAAAAATTAAAAGCAATAGCGCGGCTCGGCCGGCAGGGGGCGCGCCGCGGGCGGGCGCTGTTTGTAAACAAACCGCGCAGCGACCCCCGCGCGCCCCCCAAAAACAGCGACCCCCAAAAACGACCCCCACCCCTGCTCCGTGCCCCCCCCCCAAAAAAAAACCCCTCCCCAAAAAAACCCCCCCCCGGGAGGGTCCCTTCCCCCCCCTCCCCCCCCCCGGCCATGTGCGGTGTCGCTGTCGCTGCCCCCCCCCCCCTTGTGTCCCCTCCCTGTCCCGCTCACCCCCCCCACCCCACCCCAAATTTGGGGACCCCTCCTCAATTTTAGGACCCTCCTCTATGTGATATTCCCCCCCCACCCTCCCCAAAATTTGGGGACCCCCCCTCTATTTGGGGACCCCGTCCATTAAGCGCGACCCCCACCTCAATTTTTGGCCACCCCCCGACTCTATTTGGGGACCTCAATTTGTGGGACCTCCCCCCCCTGTGAATTTTGGGGACCCCCCCGGTGTGAATTTTGGGGACCCCCCCTCCCCACGCTGTGAATTTTGGGAACCCCCCCCGCTGTGAATTTTAGGGACCCCCCCCACTGTGAATTTTGGGGACCCCCCCCCTCCTCCCCTCCCTGTCCCGCGTGGGTCCCCCCCCTCAACCTGAGCACCCCCCCACAACCTGAGCACCCCAATTTTGGGGACCCCCCTCAATTTTTGGAGCCCCCCCTCAATTTTGGGGACCCCCCTCAATTTTTGGAGCCCCCCCCTCAATTTTTGGCGCCCCCCCATCCCAAAATCTCCCCCACCCCCCCCCACGCGTCCCCCCAAGTGCCACCCGCGCGTGTCCCCGCTGTGTCCCCCCCCCCAAAATAACCCCCCCGCCCCTCCCCCACCCCGGGGGGTGTCCCCCACCCTTGGGTGACCCCGGGACCCCCCGGGCCCCCCCGGGCCCCCCCGGGCCCCCCCCACTCACGGAGCCGCATGAACCGCTCGGGACGGGCGCGATCGGCACCGGCGGAGCGCGCCACGCCCACCCGTGACGTCACCGCCCAACCGTGACGTCACCGCCCCGCCCCGCCCCGGACAAGTTCGGGCTTGTGCCACCCCGACTTTGGGGGGGGGGGGGGTGGGGATCCCCCTCCCCAAATTGTGTCCCCACCCCCACTTTGGGAAAATCGGCGGGTTTCACCCAAAATAATCCAAAAATATTTAAAATTTAGCGGCGCCCCCCAAAAAATTCTTTGCCTCAAACGGGACCCCCCCCCCCTTCCCTCCCCCCCCCAAATTCGGCCAAACTCCGAAAATCCCCCCCAAAAAAATTCCAGCTCTAAATCGCGCCCCCCCCAAATTCTGACACAGCCCAAAAGTGCGATGCCCCCCCAAATTAGCGACCCCCACCCCAAATTAACGACCCCCACCCCAAAATAACCCCCCCCACCCCAAAACTACGCCCCTCGCCCCAAAATAAACCCCCCCCGCACCCCAAAAGTGCGACCCCCACCCCAAAACAACCCCCCCCCAATTCCAGGGGTGCCGCACGTGGGTCCCCCCCACTCCCCAGTGCCGGGGGTCCCTCCCCGCCCCCACCCGGGGTTTTCCCGCCCCCTCCCCATTTTGGGGGGGGTCCCGGGGCGGTCCCGGGGCGGCCGCAGCCACTCAGCCGCCGCCCCCCCCCCGTTTCCAGGCGAAGCTGCGGCCGCCGCCGCCCCGGTAACAGCGGGAAGGTCCAACCAGGCGCCGCCGCCGCCGCCAGACCCCGCCCGCGACCCCCGGGACCCCCCGAAACCCCCCAAAAAACGGGGCTGGGGTCACCGCCTGACCTTTGACCTCTGACCGAGGGGGCTCCCCCCCCTTCCCCCCCCTCGTTCTTTCCCCCCCCCTTGGGCGGCGGCGGCCACGCCCCCCCCGGGCCGCGCGCTGCCGCGCCGCGACGGGATTGGTCGGCGGCGCGAGGGGAGCGGCCAATCAGAGCGCGCGGCGGTTGCTGTCTCCAGCGGAGCGCGGGAGAGAGAGCGCGGGAAAAAGGGGGGGGGGCGGGACAGGTGAGAGAGGGGACAGGTGAGACAGGACAGGGACAGGTGAGGGGACAGGGACAGGGACAGGTGAGGGGACAGGTGAGACAGCGGGGACAGGGACAGGTGGGACAGGGGGACAGGGACAGGGGGACAGGTGAGACAGGGGGACAGGGACAGGTGAGAGGGGACAGGGGACAGGTGAGAGGGGACAGGTGAGACAGGGGGACAGGGACAGGTGAGAGGGGACAGGGGACAGGTGAGAGGGGACAGGTGAGACAGGGGGACAGGGACAGGTGAGAGGGGACAGGGACAGGTGAGGGGGCACAGGGACAGGTGAGGGGGCACAGGGACAGGTGAGAGGGGACAGGTGAGACAGGGGGACAGGGACAGGTGAGAGGGGACAGGGACAGGTGAGAGGGGACAGGGACAGGTGAGGGGGCACAGGGACAGGTGAGAGGGGACAGGTGAGACAGGGGGACAGGGACAGGTGAGAGGGGACAGGGACAGGTGAGAGGGGACAGGGACAGGTGATGGGGGACAGGTGAGAGGGGACAGGGGAGAGGGGACAGGGGAGAGGGGACGGGAGAGGGGACAGGGACAGGTGAGACACAGGGACAGGGACAGGTGAGACAGGGGGACAGGGACAGGTGAGAGGGGACGGGGACAGGTGAGAGGGGACAGAGACAGGTGAGGGGACAGGGACAGGTGAGAAGGGAGAGGGACAGGTGAGGGGACAGGGACCGGTGAGGTGACAGGTACAGAGATACAGGCACAGGTGTGGCCTGGACTCAGGTGTGGGCACAGGTGTTGGCACAGGTATAGGTATTGATACAGGTGTTGGCACAGGTATAGGTATTGATACAGGTGTTGGCACAGGTACGGGTACCCATACAGGTGTTGGCACAGGTACAGGTTATTCCGAGTTATTCCCAGTTCCCCCCCAGTTATTCTCAGTTTCTCCCCAGTCATTTCCAGTTTCCCGCCCACTTTCCCCCCAGTTATTCCCAGTTATTCCCAGTTTCTCCCCCAGTTTCCCCCCACTTATTCCCAGTTTCCCCCCAGTTTCCCCCCCAGTTATTCCCAGTTATTCCCAGTTTCTCCCCCAGTTATTCCCAGTTTTTCCCCCAGTTCCCCCCCAGTTATTCCCACTTCCCCCCCCAGTTATTCCCAGTTTCTCCCCCAGTTATTCCCAGTTTCCCCCCCAGTTCCCCCCCCAGTTATTCCCACTTTCCCCCCCGTCATTCCCAGTTTCCCGCCCACTTTCCCCCAGTTATTCTCAGTAATTCCCAGTTTCTCCCCCCCGTTCCCCCCCAGTTATTCCCAGTTTCTCCCCCAGTTTCCCCCAGTTATTCGCAGTTATTCCCAGTTTCCCCCCAGTCCCCCCCCAGTTATTCCCAGTTATTCCCAGTTCCCCCCCCCAGTTATTCCCAGTTATTCCCAGTTTCCCCCCAGTTATTCCCAGTTATTCCCAGTCATTCCCAGTTTCCCCCCAGTCCCCCCCCAGTTATTCCCAGTTCCCCCCCCAGTTCCCCCCCAATCATTCCCAGTTTCCCCCCCAGTTCCCCCCCCAGTTATTCCCAGTTATTCCCAGTTTCCCCCCAGTTATTCCCACTTCCCCCCCAGTTATTCCCAGTTTCTCCCCCAGTTTCCCCCCAGTTTCTCCCCCAGTTATTCCCAGTTATTCCCAGTTTCTCCCCCCGTTATTCCCAGTTCCCCCCCCGCCCCCCCCAGCCCCGCCCGGCCCCGCCCCCGGCGCCGCGCGCGCCCCCGGCTCAGCCAATCAGCGTTCGCGGCCGCGGTCAGAGCCTCAGCTGCCATGGAGACAGCCGGGGGGCGGGGCCAGCGAGGCCACGCCCATCGCCTGCCCCAGTACACGCCCAGAATGGGCGGGGCCAAGCGTGACCACGCCCACAAAGGGGAGGGGGGAGCGAGAATGGGGCGGGGGGGGGACAGAGGGACAGACAGAGGGACAGAGAGGGGACAGAGGGACAGAGAGGGGACAGAGGGACAGAGGGACAGAGAGGGGACAGAGGGACAGAGGGACAGAGGGACAGAGCGGGGACAGAGGGGACAGAGGGACAGAGGGACAGAGGGACAGAGGGACAGAGAGGGACAGAGGGACAGAGGGACAGAGGGACAGAGGGACAGAGAGGGACAGAGGGACAGAGGGACAGAGAGGGGACAGAGGGACAGAGAGGGGACAGAGGGACAGAGGGACAGAGGGACAGACAGAGGGACAGAGGGACAGAGGGACAGAGGGACAGACAGAGGGGACAGAGGGACAGAGGGACAGAGGGACAGACAGAGGGACAGAGGGACAGAGGGACAGACGGACAGACGGACAGAGGGACAGAGAGGGGACAGAGGGACAGAGGGACAGAGGGACAGACGGACAGAGGGACAGAGAGGGGACAGAGGGACAGAGGGACAGACGGACAGAGGGACAGAGGGACAGAGGGACAGAGGGACAGACGGACAGAGGGACAGAGGGACAGAGGGACAGACAGAGGGACAGAGAGGGACAGAGGGACAGAGGGACAGAGGGACAGACAGAGGGACAGAGAGGGGACAGAGGGACAGAGGGACAGAGGGACAGAAAGGGACAGAGGGACAGACGGACAGAGGGACAGACAGAGGGACAGAGGGACAGAGAGGGGACAGAGGGACAGAGAGGGGACAGAGGGACAGAGGGACAGAGGGACAGAGGGGACAGAGGGACAGAGGGACAGAGGGACAGAGGGACAGACAGAGGGACAGAGGGACAGAGAGGGGACAGGAGGTGACAAAGGGACACACGGGGTGGCACCGCCCGGGGGTGACAAAAGTGCCACCAACAGGAGGTGCCCCTCCAGAGGGTGACAAAAATGACCCAAAACGAAGTGACAGCGCCCGGGGGTGACAAGGGGACACCAGGTGCCACCTCCGGGGGGTCACAGCGGTGCCACCACCCCAGAAGTGCCATCGGTGCCACCCCAGAGGTGCCATCGGTGCCATCGGTGTCACCCGCGCCGCTCCCGTGTCCCCGTCCCCGTTGCCCTTTTAAGCCGCCCCGGTGGGCCCCACTTTGGCACCATCGCCCCTTTAAGCTCCGCTCCTCCTTCCGCCCATACCGGAAGCGGAAGTAGCGGCGAACCGGGACCGGCGCCGCCATGGTGGGCCCGGAGGGTCCCGGAGGGTCCCGGAGGGTCCGGGGGGGTCACGGGGAGGTCCCGAAGGGGTCCCGGAGGGTCCCGGGGTCGTTTCGGGGGTCCCGGAGGGTCCCGGAGGGTCTCGGGGGGTCCCGGGGGGGTCGTGGGGTCGTTCCGAGGGTCCCGTGGTCCCTCCCGGGGTCGTTCCGGTGGTCCCGGGGTCGTTTCGGGGGTCCCGGACCGGGCTCGGGGCTCGGGGGGGGTTTGGGGTTATTTGAGATTTGGGTTATATATTTTTTGAGGATTTTTTTTAGTGTTTTTCGGGGTTATTTTGTGGGGGGGGGGTCTCTCCGTCCTTGGTGGGTTTTTTTGGGGTTTTTTTTGTTTGGTTTTTTTTTATTTTTGTGGGGTTTTTTTTGGGATTTTTTTTTAATTTTTCGGATTTTTTTTTTTGGGGGGGATTTTCTTATGGGTATTTTCGGGATTTTTTTGGGGGTATTTTTTGGGTTTTTTATTGGTTTTTTTATTATTTTTGTGGGGTTTTTTGGGATTTTTTTTGCATTTTTTTGATTTTTTTGGGGTTTTTTTTGGGGATTTTCTTATGGGTAATTTCTGGATTTTTTTGGGGGGTCTCTGCCCTCCCCCGGGGGGTTCAGGCTGACCAAAGCCCCCTCCCCAAAAATCCCCTCCTCCCCTCCCCTCCCCTCCCCCGCAGGCGGCGGCGCTGGAGAAGGACGCGGAGCTGGACCGGAGAATCGCCGCCCTGCGCAGGAAGAACGAGGCGCTGGTGCGGCGCTACCAGGTCAGGCCAGGGGGGCCGACCCCTCCCCAAAAATCCCCCAAAAATCCCCCCGGGACCCCCCAAAAATTCCTCAGGACTCCCCAAAAAAATCCCCCCAAAATCCTCCCGAGACTCCCCAAAAATCACCCAAAAATTCCTCAGGATTCCCCCAAAAATTCCCCCCCGAGACTCCCCAAAATTCTCCCCTGAGAGCCCCAAAAAATCACCGAAAAATCCCCCCGAGATTCCCCAAAAATCACCCAAAAATTCCTCAGGACTCCCCAAAAAAATCCCCCCCAAGATCTCCCCAAAAATCCCCCCGAGACTCCCCAAAAAATCACCCAAAAATCCCCCCGAAACTCCCCAAAAAATCACCCAAAAATCCCCCCGAGACTCCCCAAAAATCCCCCTCCGGATCTCCCCAAAAAACGACCCCAAGATCTCCCCAAAAATCCTCCCTGAGATCTCCCCAAAAAACCCCCCGGGACCCCCCAAAAATCCCCCCCCAGATCTCCCCAAAAATCCCCCCGAGACTCCCCAAAAATTACCCAAAAATCCCCCCGGGACCCCCCAAAAATCCCCCCCCAGATCTCCCCAAAAATCACCCAAAAATTCCCCCCGGGACTCCCCAAAAATTCCTCAGGACTCCCCAAAAAAATCCCCCCAAGACCCCCCAAAAATCCCCCCCCGATCTCCCCAAAAATCCCCCCCCAGGACCTCCCAAAAAATACCCCCGAGATCCCCCCAAAAATCCCCCCGAGACTCCCTAAAAATCACCCAAAAATCCCCCCGGGACCCCCCAAAAATCCCCCCGAGATCTCCCCAAAAATCACCCAAAACCCCCCCCGGGACCCCTCAAAAATCTCCCCTGAGAGCCCCAAAAAATCACCCAAAAATCCCCCCAAGACTCCCCAAAAATCCCCCAAAAATTCCTCAGGACTCCCCCAAAAATCCCCCCAGAGATCTCCCCAAATATCACCCAAAAATCCCCCCGGGACCCCCCCAAAAATTCCTCAGGACTCCCCAAAAAAGTCCCCCCCAAGATCTCCCCAAAAATCCCGCCGAGATCTCCCCAAAAATCACCCAAAAATCCCCCTGAGATCTCTCCAAAAACCCCCCAAAAATTCCTCAGGACTCCCCCAAAAATCCCCCCCAAGATCTCCCCAAAAATCACCCAAAAATCCCACTGGGACCCCCCAAAAATCCTCCCTGAGATCTCCCAAAAAAATTCCCCCCGGGACCCCCCAAAAAATACCCCCAAGAATCCCCAAAAATCCCCCCGAAACTCCCCAAAAATCACCCAAAACCCCCCCCGAGATCTCCCCAAAAACCCCAAAAAAATCCCCCCCGGGACCCCCCAAAAAATACCCCCGAGAATCCCCAAAAATGCCCCCCCAGATCTCCCCAAAAATCCCCCCGAGATCTCCCCAAAAATTCCTCAGGACCCCCCCAAAAATTCCTCAGGACTCCCCCAAAAATCCCCCCGAGATCTTCCCAAAAATTTCCCTAAAATTCCTCAGGACCCCCCCAAAAATCCCCCCAAAACCACCCCCCCGGGACCCCCCAAAAATCCCCCCAAAACCCCCCCCCCGGGACCCCCCAAAAATCCCCCCGAGACTCCCCAAAAATTTCCCTCAAAGTTCTCAGGACCCCCCCAAAAAATCCCCCCAAAGATCTCCCTGAAAATCCCCCCGGGACTCCCCAAATCCCCCCCAAAAATCCCCCAAAATAATCCCCAAAAATCCCAAAAATTCCCTAAAAATCCCCAAAAAGTCCTCAGAAAAACCCCAAAAATTGCCAAAAACCCCAAAAATTCCCAAATTTCCCCAAAATCCAGGAGATGGAGGAGGATCGGCGCCGGGCTGAGTGCGAGGGGGGGCTGGGACCCCAAATCCCCCCCAAAAACCCCAAAAAAATCCTTAAAAATCCCCAAAAATTCCTGAAAAAAACCCAAAAATTCCCAAATTCCCCCAAAATTCCCAAATTTCCCCCAAATCCAGGAGATCGAGGAGGATCGGCGCCGGGCGGAGCGCGAGGGGGGGATGCTGTGACCCCAAATCTCCCCCCAAAAAACCCAAAATAATCCCTAAAAACCCAAAAAAACCCCCCAAAATTCCTCAGAAAAACCCCAGAAAATTCCCAAAATTCCCCAAAATTCCCAAATTCCCCCAAAATCCCCAAATTTCCCAAAATTCAGGAGATTGAGGAGGATCGGCACCAGGCGGAGCGCGAGGGAGGGGCTGTGACCCCAAATCCCCCCCAAAAAACCCAAAATAATCCCTAAAAACCCCAAAAATTCCTGAAAAAAACCCAAAAAATTCCCAAAAAACCCCAAAATTCCCAAATTTTCCCCAAATCCAGGAGATGGAGGAGGATCGGCGGCGGGCGGAGCGCGAGGGGGGGGCTGTGACCCCAAATCCCCCCCCAAATCCCCCAAAAAATCCCCAAAAATCCCCAAAAATTCCTCAGAAAAACCCCAAAAAATTCCCAAAAAACTCCCAAAAATTCCCAAAATTCCCAAATTTCCCCCAAATTCCAGGAGATCGAGGAGGATCGGCGGCGGGCGGAGCGCGAGGGGGGGGCTGTGACCGCCCGGCCCCCCCGGCGGGGGGGGGACAGAGACCCCCCGGGACCCCCCGGGGTGAGATTTGGGGCTATTTGGGGCTTTTTGGGGTTTTTGGGGGGATTTTGGGGTTTTTTTTGGGGTGTCTAAGTGGGGAATTGGGGGAGATTTGGGGATTTTTTGGGGGGGATTTGGGGATTTTTGGGGGATCTCGAGGGATTTGGGGTTTTTTTGGGGGGATTTGGGGATTCTTTGGGGGGATTTTGGGGATTTTTGGATTTATTTGGGATTTATTTTGGGGTTTATTTGGGTTTATGTTGAGCTTTATTTTGGGGTTTATTTGGGTTTATTTTGAGCTTTAATTATTTGGTTTATTTCGAGGTTTATTTTGGGGTTTATTTGGGATTATTTTGAGGTTTATTTTGGGGTTTATTTGGGTTTATTTCGAGGTCTCTCAGTGGGGATTTTGGGGATTATTTTGGGTGAATTTTGGGTTTATTTGGGTTTATTTGACTTTTATTTTGGGGTTTATTTGGGTTTATTTTGAGGGCTCTCAATGGGGATTTTGGGGATTATTTTGGGTGAATTTTGGGTTTATTTGGGTTTATTTGGGGTTTATTTTGGGCTTTATTTGGGTTTATTTCGCAGTCTCTCAATGGGGATTTTGGGGATTATTTTGGGTGAATTTTGGGTTTATTTTGGGTTTATTTGGGGTTTATTTTGGGCTTTATTTGGGTTTATTTCGCGGTCTCTCAGTGGGGTTTTGGGGATTATTTTGGGTGGATTTTGGGGTTTATTTGAGTTTTATTTTGGGGTTTATTTGGGTTTATTTTGAGGTCTCTCAATGGGGATTTTGGGGATTATTTTGGGTGGATTTTGGGGTTTATTTGGGTTTATTTGAGGTTTATTTTGGGTTTATTTGGGGTTTATTTGAGTTTTATTTTGGGGTTTATTTGGGTTTATTTCGAGGTCTCTCAATGGGGATTTTGGGGATTATTTTGGGTGGATTTTGGGGTTTATTTGGGTTTATTGGGGTTTATTTGAGTTTTATTTTGGGGATTATTTGGGTTTATTTTGGGGTTTATTTGGGTTTATTTTGAGGGCTCTCAATGGGAATTTTGGGGATTGTTTTGGGTGGATTTAGGGGTTTATTTGGGTTTATTTGAGTTTTATTTTGGGGTTTATTTGGGTTTATTTCGAGGTCTCTCAGTGGGGATTTTGGGGATTGTTTTGGAGTTTTTTGGGGGGTTTATTTGGGTTTATTTTGGGGTTTATTTGGGTTTATTTGGGGTTTATTTTGGGATTTATTTGGATTTATTTCGCAGTCTCTCAATGAGGATTTTGGGGATTATTTTGGGTGAATTTTGGGTTTATTTTGGGGTTTATTTGAGGTTTATTTGGGTTTATTTCGAGGTCTCTCAATGAGGATTTTGGGGACTGTTTTGGGTGGATTTTGGGTTGATTTTGGGTTTTTTTGGGCTCTCTGCCCCCCAACAGGACCAGCCCAAGGAGAAGAAGCCCCCGGGCCCCCCCCGGATTTCGGGGCGCCCCCCCCGGGGGGGTGGGGGAGGGGCCGGGGGGTCACGACCCCGCGGGAGGGGGGGAGGGGCGGGGGGGGGCGACGGCGGCGACCGAAAATCCCAGGTGAGATTTGGGGGGATTTGGGGAAATTTGGGCATTTTGGGGAGATTTTTGGGGGATTTGGGGAAATTTTGTGGAAATTCGGGGATTTGGGGGGATTTTTGTGGAAATTTTGGGAAATTTGGGAGATTTTGTGGAAATTTGGAGCTATTTGGGGGGATTCTTGTGGGAATTTTGGGGATTTTTTGTGGAAATTCGGGGATTTGGGGGGATTTTTGTGGAAATTTGGGGATATTTGGAGATATTTGGGGGATTTTGGTGGGATTTGGGGAAAATTTGGGGGATTTGGGGGGAATTTGGGGAAATTTTGTGGAAATTTGGGGATTTGGGGGGATTTTTGTGGGAATTTTGGCTGAATTTTGGCTGAATTTTGGGGTGAATTTTGACGTAATTTTGACTGAATTTTGTCGGATTTTGGGGTGAATTGTGGCGGATTTTGGGGTGAATTTTGGGGTGAATTTGGGCTGATTTTGGGGTGAATTTTGGGGTGAATTTGGGCCGATTTTGGGGTGAATTTGGGCGGTTTTGGGGTCCCCAGGAGTGGGAGCAGCGGCGGCTGCAGAACATCGAGCAGATGAACGAGGAGATGGAGAAAATCGCCGAGTACGAACGCGGCCGCAGGGTGAGGCACCAGTACGGACCAGTATAGACCAGTACGGACCAGTATAGACCAGTACGGACCGGTATAAACCAGTACGGACCAGTATAAACCAGTACGGACCAGTATAGACCAGTACGGACCAGTATAGACCAGCACAGACCAGTACAAACCAGCACGGACCAGTACAAACCAGCACGGACCAGTACAAACCAGCACAGACCAGTACAAACCAGTTCAGAGCTGTATAGACCAGCATAGATCACTACACACCTGTTAGCCCAGTTTATCCCAGTTCATCCCAGTTCCGCCCCAGTCCCTCCCAGTTTGTCCCAGTAACCCCAAATCCCCTCCCAGTCCATCCCAGTCCCCTCCCAGTTTATCCCAGTCCCCTGCCAGTCCCTCCCAGTTGCTCCCAGTCCCTCCCAGTGCCCCCAAATCCCCTCCCAGTCCCTCCCAGTGCCCCCAGATCCCCTCCCAGTTTATCCCAGTTCATTCCAGTCCCCTCCCAGTCGCTCCCAGTCCCCCCCAGTGCCTCCCAGTTTATCCCAGTCCTCTCCCAGTCCCTCCCAGTTTATCCCAGTCCCTCCCAGTGCCCAAAATCCCCTCCCAGTCCCTCCCAGTTCCCCCAAATCCCCTCCCAGTTTATCCCAGTCCCCTCCCAATGCCCCCCAGTTTATCCCAGTCCCTCCCAGTGCCCCCAGATCCCCTCCCAGTTTATCCCAGTTCATTCCAGTCCCCTCCCAGTCCATCCCAGTCCCTCCCAGTGCCCCCAGATCCCCTCCCAGTTTATCCCAGTCCATCCCAGTCCCCTCCCAGTTTATCCCAGTCCCTCCCAGTCCCTCCCAGTAACCCCAGATCCCCTCCCAGTGCCCTCCAGTCGCTCCCAGTGCCCCCCAGTGCCCCCAAATCCCCTCCCAGTTTATCCCAGTTCATTCCAGTCCCCTCCCAGTTGCTCCCAGTCCCCTCCCAGTGCCCCCCAGTTTATCCCAGTCCCCTCCCAGTCGCTCCCAGTGCCCCCAGATCCCCTCCCAGTTTATCCCAGTGCCCCCAGCTCCCCTCCCAGTGCCCCCCAGTGCCCCCCAGTTCCCTCCCAGTGCTCCCAGTGATCCCAGTTTCCCGCAGGAGGGGCTCCCGGAGCGGAACCCGGTGCGGAACTTTCTGGACGATCCGCGGCGCTGCGGCCCCGAGCCCGGGGGGGGGCCCGGGGGGGGCCCCCGGCGGCACCAGCGCAACTGGGGGGGCCCCGACTTCGGCAAGGCCGCGGTGGGTACCCCAAAAACCCCAAAAACACCCCAAAAAAACCCCCAAAAAATATCCCACCAAAAAATCCCACCAAAAAATCCCAAAATCTTCCTTCAAAAATCCCCCAAAAATACCCCAAAAATCCCCCCAAAAAGCCAAAAAAATCCCACCAAAAAAAGCAAAAGAATCCCCAAAAACACACAAAGCCCCCAAAAAATCTCCCAAAAATCCAAAAACCCTCAGAAATAGAAAAAAAAACCCAAAAGAATCCCCAAAAAAATCCCCCAAATAATCAAAAAAAACCCCCAAAACTTCCCCCCAAAAAATCCCAAAAACTTCCTCCAAAAATCCTCAAAAAAGCCAAAAAAATCCCCCCAAAAAATCCCCAAAAACACACAAAAAGCCCCAAAAAATCAAAAAAAAATCCCCAAAAATCCAAAACCACCCTCAAAAAGTCCTAAAACAAATCCTCCCAAAAAAATCCCAAAAAAATTCCCAAAATCTCCTTTATTTTCCCCTATTTTGGGGTATTTTTTGGGGGAATTTTCTCCATTTTTCGGGCTTTTTTGGGATTTTCTCTGTTTCTGGGGTTTTTTGGAGGAGATTTTCCCCATTTTTCATGAGATTTTTTTGGGGTTTTTTTTTGTATTTTCCCCATTTTTGGCCCCATTCTCTCAGGGTTTTTTTGGGCGATTTTTTTTGGGTTTTTTTTTCTATTTTCCCCATTTTTGGCCCAATTCTCTTGGGGTTTTTGGGATTATTTCGGGGAGTTTTTTTGGGGTTTTTTTTGCATTTTCCCTATTTTTGGCCCGATTCTCTCGGGGTTTTTTGCGATTCTCTCGGGGTTTTTTTTGGGATTTCCCATTTTTAGCCCGATTCTCTCGGGGTTTTTGGGATTTTTTTGGGGTTTTTGGGATTTTTTGGGGGGTTTTGTTTATATTTTCCCTATTTTTGGGCCGATTCTCTCGGGGTTTTTTTGTGATTCTCTCGGGGGTTTTTTTTTGTATTTTCCCCATTTTTGGCCCGATTCTCTCGGGGTTTTTTGGGGTTTTTTTTTTCTATTTTCCCCATTTTAGGCCCAATTCTCTCGGGGTTTTCTGCGATTCTCTCGGGGTTTTTTTGGGATTTCCCATTTTTGGACCGATTCTCTCGGGGTTTTTGGGATTTTTTTGAGGTTTTTTTTTTTGTATTTTCCCCATTTTTGGCCCGATTCTCTCGGGGTTTTTTTGTGATTCTCTCGGGGGTTTTTTTTTTTATTTTCCCCATTTTTGGCCCGATTCTCTCGGGGTTTTTTGGGGGTTTTTTTTTGTATTTTCCCCATTTTTGGCCTGATTCTCTTGGGGTTTTTTTTGTATTTTCCCCATTTTTGGGCCGATTCTCTCGGGGGTTTTTTTTGTATTTTCCCCATTTTTGGGCCGATTCTCTCGGGGGTTTTTTTGTATTTTCCCCATTTTTGGGCCGATTCTCTCGGGGGTTTTTGGGGATTTCCCATTTTTGGGACGATTTTCCCCTTTTTCCCCCAGACCCGGCGGGGCCTTTGGGATTTTCCTGAGTCAATTTTTGGGTATTTTCCCCATTTTTGGCCTGATTCTCTCGGGGTTTTTTGCGATTCTCTCGGGGTTTTTTTTGCATTTTCCCCATTTTAGGCCCGATTCTCTCGGGGTTTTTTGCGATTCTCTCGGGTTTTTTTGTCATTTCCCATTTTTGGCCCAATTTCCCCGTTTTTCCCCCCAGGCGCGGCGGGGGGCTGCCCGGGCGGGGGTCTCTCCGCCGCTGGACCCGACGCTGTGGATGACGGGGCGGCAGCGGGCGGAGTACGAGCGCTGGAAACGGGAGCGGGAACGGATCGACCGCGAGCGGCTGCAGCGGCACCGGGACCCCCGCGGCGCCTGGAGACGGGAGTGGGACGCACAGAAACCCGACGGCATGTGGGTCTGGGGAAAAAAAATGGGATTTTGGGGGGTTTGGGGAAAAAAATGGGGTTTTTAGGGCAAAAAATGGGGTTTTTACACAAAAAAAATGGGGTTTCTAGGCCAAAAAATGGGATTTTTGGAAGAAAAAATGGGATTTTTGGACCAAAAAATGGGATTTTGGGGGGTTTGGGGAAAAAAATGGGGTTTTTACACCAAAAAAATGGGGTTTTTAGCCCAAAAATTGGGATTTTTGGACAAAAAAATGGGATTTTTGGACGAAAAAATGGGATTTTTGGGTGAAAAAATGGGGTTTTTAGGCCAAAAAATTGGATTTTTGGATGAAAAATGGGATTTTTGGATTAAAAAATGGGATATGTAGACAAAAAATGGGGTTTTTAGAGAAAAAAAAATGGGGTTTTTAGACAAAAAGTGGGATTTTAGGGAAAAACCCCCGTGGCGCCTGGAGACGGGAGTGGGACGCCCAGAAACCCGACGGCATGTGGGTCCGGGGGAAAAAATGGGATTTTGGGGAAAAAAATTGGGATTTGGGAAAAAAAAATGGGATTTTTAGGGCAAAAAACGGGGTTTTTACACAAAAAAAATGGGGTTTTTAGGCCAAAAAATGGGATTTTTGGACCAAAAAATGGGCCATTTGGATTAAAAAAATGGGATTTTTGGATTAAAAAATGGGATGTTAGACAAAAAACTGGGGTTTTAGGTCAAAAATGGGATTTTTAGACAAAGAAATTGGGTTTTTAGACAAAAAATGGGGTTTTTAGACAAAAAAAATGGGATTTTTAGACAAAAAAATGGGGGTTTTGGATGAAAAAATGGGGGTTTTAGGCCAAAAAAATGGGATTTTTGGATTAAAATATGGGATATTGAGACAAAAAATGGGGGTTTTATGGCAGAAAATGGGATATTTAGACCAAAAAATGGGGTTTTTAGACCAAAAAAATGGGGTTTTTAGACAAAAAGTGGGATTTTGGGGAAAAGCCCCCGGCTGCAGCGGCACCGGGACCCCCGCGGCGCCTGGAGACGGGAGTGGGACGCCCAGAAACCCGACGGCATGTGGGTCTGGGGGAAAAAAATGGAATTTTGGGAAAAAAATTGGGGTTTGGGGGAAAAAAAATGAGGTTTTTAGGCAAAAAAATGGGGTTTTTATGGCAGAAAATGTGATTTTTAGACAAAAAAATGGGATTTTTGGACGAAAAAAGGGGGTTTTTAGAGCAAAAAATGGGATTTTTGGATTAAAAATGGGATTTTTGGATTAAAAAATGGGATATGTAGACAAAAAATGGGGTTTTTAGACAAAAAAAATGGGATTTTTAGACAAAAAGTGGGATTTTGGGGAAAAGCCCCCGGCTGCAGCGGCACCGGGACCCCCGCGGCGCCTGGAGACGGGAGTGGGACGCCCAGAAACCCGACAGCATGTGGGTCCGGGGGAAAAAAATGGGGTTTTTAGACAAAAAAATGGGATTTTGGGGGGTTTGGGGAAAAAAAATGGGGTTTGGGGGAAAAAAAATGAGGTTTTTAGGGCAAAAAATGGGGTTTTTAGGTTAAAAAATGGGATTTTTGGAAGAAAAAATTTGATTTTTGGACCAAAAAATGGGCCATTTGGATAAAAAAATGGGATTTTTAGGCCAAAAAACGGGATTTTGGGGTGAAAAAATGGGATGTTTAGACAAAAAAATGGGATTTTTGGATAAAAAATGGGATTTTTGGACGGGAAAAATGGGATTTTTCTGAAAAAGATTGGATTTTTGGAAGAAATATGGGATATTTAGACAAAAAATTGGATTTCGGGGGGGAAAGATTGGATTTTTGGAAGAAAAATTGGGATTTTTGGAAGAAAAAAAGGGATTTTTGGGGTGTTTGGGAAAAAAGATGGGGATTTAGGGAGAAAAATCAGGGATTGAGGGAAAAAATGGAGGTTTAGGCCAAAAAATGGGATTTTTGGACCAAAAAATGGGACTTTTGGAGGAAAAAATGGGATGTTTAGACAAAAAAATGGGATTTTTAGACCAAAAATGGGATTTTGGGTAAATTTTGGGATAAATTTTGGGGTGAATTTTGGGTTTTCAGGTAAATTTTGAGGTGAATTTTGGGAGAAATTTTGGGGTGAATTTTGGGATACATTTTTGGGTGAATTTTGGGTTTTCAGGTGAATTTTTGGGGTGAATTTTTGGGTGAATTTTGGGTTTTCAGGTGAATTTTTGGGGTGAATTTTTGGCGTGAATTTTGGGGTTTTCAGGTGAATTTTTGGGGTGAATTTTGGGTTTTTCGATGAATTTTTGGGTGAATTTGGGGGTGAATTTGGGGTTTTCAGGTGAATTGGGTTTTTGGGTGAATTTGGGGGTGAATTTGGGGTCCCACCTCTGCCCCTCCCCCGCAGGTTCTCGGGGGTCCCGGAGGAGCCCGAGGGGGGAGGGGCCCCCCCAGGCCCCCCCCCGCCCCTCCCCCACCCCCAACGCCGCCGGAGGGGCCGAGGGCGGGGGAGGGGCCGCCCCTACAGGTGAGGGGATTTTGGGGGGATTCGGGGGATTTTGGGGAAATTTGGGGGATTCTGGGGAAATTTGGGGGATTTGGGGGAAATTTGGGGGATTTTGGGGGAAATTTGGGGAAAATTTGGGGGGATTTGGGGGAAATTTGGGGTTTTGGGAGGATTTTGGGGGGATTTTGGGATTTTGGGGAGATTTGGGGGGATTTTGGGGAAATTTGGGGGATTTTGGGGGGTTTTGGGGAGATTTTGGGGAAATTTGGGGGATTTTGGGGAGATTTTGGGGAAATTTGAGGAAATTTGGGGGGATTTTGGGGGGTTATGGGGAGGATTTTGGGATTTTGGGGGGATTTTGGGGAAATTTGGGGGATTTTGGGGAAATTTGGGGAGATTTGGGGGGTTTTGGGGAGATTTGGGGAAAATTTGGGGGTTTTGGGGGAATTTTGGGGAGATTTGGGGAAAATTTGGGGGTTTTGGGGGAATTTCGGGGGGATTTTGGGGTTTTGGAGGATTTCGGGGGGATTTTGGGGGGATTTTTGTGGATTTGGGGGGGAACTTTGGTTTTTGGGGGGATTTTCTGGATTTGGGTTTTTTTTGTGGATTTTGGGGGAGAATTCTGGTTTTTTGGGGGGGATTTGGGGAAATTTGGGGATTTTTGTGGATTTTGGGGGAGAATTCTGTTTTTTGGGGGGATTTTTGTGGATTTTGAGGGAATTTTGTGGATTTTGGGGGGATTTTTGGGGAATTTGGGGGGTTAGGGGGATTTTTTTGTGGATTTTGGGGGGTTTGGGGAAGTTTGGGGGGATTTTTGGGGAATTTGGGGGGAGTATTTTGTTTTTTGGGGGGGATTTTTAGGGATTTTAAGGTTTTTTTTAATGGATTTTTGTGGATTTTGGGGGATTTTTGTGGATTTGGGATTTTTTGGGACGCTTTTAGGGGGACATTTGTATTTTTTGGAGGGGATTTTTGGGGGGAATTTTCGGGGGAAATCCCCTTCTCCTTCTTTTTTCCAGGAATTTTGGGCCGAATTCCCATTTTTGGGGATTTTTTTTTGGGGAATTTCCCAAATTTTTGCCCGAATTCCCAAATTTTTCCGTGAATTCCGTTCCAGTTTCCACGACGATCGTTGGGAGCCGCAGCCGGAGCCGCCCCCGGACCCCGAAACCCCTCAGGTGACCCCAAAATTTGGGGATCCCCCCCCCGGGATTTTGGGATCCGCTGGAATTTTGGGATTTGGGATTTTGGAATTTTGGGATTTGGGATTTTGGAACCCCCCCCCGGGATTTTGGGATTTGGGGATTTGGCATTTTGGGACCCCACAGAATTTTGGGATTTTGGGACCCTCTGGAATTTTGGGATTTAGAATTTTGGGGGTTGGGATTTTGGGATTTTCCCATATTTTGGGATTTGGAATTTTGGAATTTTGGAATTTGGACCCCTTCATGATTTTGGAATTTTGGGATTTGGGATTTTGGGATTTTGAGATTTTCCCGTATTTTGGGATTTGGAATTTTGGATATTTGGAATTTGGACCCCTTCGGAATTTTGGGATTTTGGGATTTTGGAATTTTGGGATTTGGGATTTTGGGATTTGGGAATTTGGAACCCCTCGGAAATTTGGGATTTTCCCAGATTTTGGGATTTGGGATTTGATTTGGGATTTTGGGATTTCCGCTGATTTTGGGATTTGGAATTGGGGAATTTGGGAATTTGGAGCCTCCTCAGGATTTTGGGATTTGGAATTTTGGGATTTGGGAATTCGGACCCCTGTGGGATTTTGGGATTTGGGATTTTGGGATTTGGGAATTTGGAACCCCTCGGAAATTTGGGATTTCCCCAGATTTTGGGATTTGGGATTTGATTTGGGATTTTGGGATTTCCCCTGATTTTGGGATTTGGAATTGGGGAATTTGGGAATTTGGAGCCTCCTCAGGATTTGGGGATTTTCCCAGATTTTGGGATTTTGGGATTTTGGGATTTGGGATTTTGGAATTTGGGAATTTGGACCCCTTTGGAATTTTGGGATTTTGGGACCATTTGGGATTTGGGAATTTGGAGCCTCCTCAGGATTTTGGGATTTTCCCAGATTTTGGGATTTGGGAATTTGGGATTTGGGAATTCAGACCCCTTTGGAATTTTGGGATTTTGGGACCATTTGGGATTTGGGATTTGGGAATTTGGAGCCTCTCAGAATTTTGGGATTTTGGGATTTGGGAATTTGGGAATTCGGACCCCTTTGGAATTTTGGGATTTGGGAATTGGAATTTTGGGATTTGGGAATTTGGAGCCCTTTGGAAATTTGGGATTTTCCCGGATTTGGGGCTGGCAGGTCCCGGGGAAGGTTCCGGAAGCTCCCGGATCCCCGGGGGACTCCGACCAGTGGGAGGATCTGAGCGACGACGACGAGGACGGACAGGAGGGGCCCAGTTCAGACCAGTCCAAACCAGTAACGCCCAGTTCGGACCAGTTCAAACCAGTAACGCCCAGTTCGGACCAGTCCAAACCAGTAACGCCCAGTTCGGACCAGTCCAAACCAGTAACGCCCAGTGAGCCCCCAGGTGTGTCCCAGTTCAAACCAGTTCAGACCAGTTCAAACCAGTAACGCCCAGTTCAGACCAGTGCAAACCAGTAACCCCCAGTGAGCCCCCAGGTGTGTCCCAGTTCAGACCAGTCCAAACCAGTCCAAACCAGTAACTCCCAGTTTCTCCCAGTCCAAACCAGTAATGCCCAGTTCAGACCAGTCCAGACCAGTAACGCCCAGTTCGGACCAGTTCAAACCAGTAACGCCCGCTGAGCCCCCAGGTGTGTCCCAGTTCAGACCAGTCCAAACCAGTAACGCCCAGTTCAGACCAGTCCGGACCAGTAACGCCCAGTTCGGACCAGTCCAAACCAGTAACGCCCAGTACGGACCAGTCCGGACCAGTAACGCCCAGTGAGCCCCCAGGTGTGTCCCAGTCCAAACCAGTCCAAACCAGTAACGCCCAGTCTCTCCCAGTTCAAACCAGTAACTCCCAGTGACCCCCCCAGTCTCTCCCAGTTCAAACCAGTCTCTCCCAGTTCAAACCAGTTCAAACCAGTAACTCCCAGTGACCCCCCCAGTCTCTCCCAGTTCAAACCAGTTCAAACCAGTAACTCCCAGTGACCCCCCCAGTCTCTCCCAGTTCAGACCAGTTCAAACCACTAACTCCCAGTAACTCCCAGTGACTCCCCCAGTCTCCCCCAGTTCAAACCAGTCTCTCCCAGTTCAAACCAGTAACTCCCAGTGACCCCCCCCAGTCTCTCCCAATTCAAACCAGTCTCTCCCAGTTCAAACCAGTTCAAACCAGTAACTCCCAGTCTCTCCCCCAGCAGCGCCCCTCCCCCCCCCCAGCCCCTGCCGGAGCCCCCCGGAAACCCCGGAGCGCAGCGGGACCCCCCCCCACGGTACTGGGGGGACTGGGGGGAACTGGGAGGGGAACTGGGGGGGGAACTGGGACAAACTGGGGGGAACTGGGAGGGAACTGGGAGGAACTGGGAGGGACTGGGATCAAACTGGGATCAAACTGGGAGGGAACTGGGGGGAACTGGGAGGGTCGTTAGTGGTTTATACTGGTCTGGACTGGTTTGGGCTGGTCTGGACTGGTGTGTACTGGTTTATACTGATCCATACTGGTTTGTACTGGTCCATACTGGTCCATACTGGTTTATACTGGTCCATACTGGTGCTGTTCCCGCAGGGCCGGAGGTGGAGAGCTCAGATTTGCAGAGGGTTCGTTCCCAAAATCACCTGGGGGGCCCCAAAATCACCTGGGGGGCCCCAAAACTCACCTGGGGGTCCCTAAATTTACCTGGGGGGGTCCCAAAATCACCTGGGGGGGCACCTGGGGGGTCCCAAAACTCACCTGGGGGGCTCCAAAACTCCCCTGGGGGGTCCCAGCCCCAGCGGGGTTTGGGGAATTTGGGGGTTTTTGGGGTCTCCAGCCCCTTTTTCTCTCTCCCCCCACAGGAGGAACCAGCGACCCCCCCCAGGTGTGACGGGGGGGGGACCCCAAATCCCACCTGAACCCCCCCCAGGTGGGACCGGGACCCCAAAAAATCCCAAATCTCACCTGGGGGGACCCCAAAAAACCCAAATCTCACCTGGGGGACCCAAAATTCCCTTGGGGGGGCCCCAAAAATCCCAAATCTCACCTGGGGGGGCCCAAAAAAACCCAAAATTCCCTTGGGGAACCCCAAAAATCCCAAATTTCACCTTGGGGGGGGTCCCCAGTTTTCCCCCCGTGGGGATTTTGGGGTCCCCCCCCCTCTCCAGTTTTGTCTTTTTGTTGAATAAAACTTCAAAACTCCTCCGGCTTCGTCCTTAATTTTTGGGTGTCCCCATTAATTTTGGGGGTCCCCCCGGTCTCTTTCACCCCCCCCCACAAAAATAAACCCCAAATTTTTGGGCGGTTCCTCAAAAAAAAAAAAAAAATTTGGAGCTTTTTTCCTCCATTAAAAAATCAAATTTTGGGGGTTTTTACCCTAAAATAAGACCCAAATTTTGGAGTGGGGGTGTCCCCAACCCTGCCCCCAAAATTTTGGGGTTCCCCACCCCCCCGGCCCCTCCCAGCCCCCCTTTTTTGGGATTTCCTGCCCCCCCCCGGTTTATTTCCCCTTCCCGCGGTTTCCACTGAAAACGGCGGCGCCGCTCCAGGTGAGGGGGGGGGGCGGATTTTGGGGGGTCCCGGGGGGGTTTTTGGGGACCCCTCCCCCTCCAACCCAATTTTAGGGGGTCCTCGCCTCATTTTTGGGGGGATCCCGGCCTGAATTTTGGGGTTTTGGCCTCGATTTTGGGCTTTTTGGGGCTCTTTAGTCCCATTTTGGGGGGGGTTTTGTTCTCTTGGGGGGGTTTGGGGGGGCCCCTCCCAGTTCAGACCAGTTTGGGGGGGGTCTCCGGACCAGTTGGGGGGGGTCTCGGCCTCATTTTGGGGTCCCCGGCCCCATTTTTGGGGTCCCCTGCCCCAGTTTTGGTTCCCCAGCCCCATTTTTGAGGTCCCCAGCCCCATTTTTGGGGACCCCAGCCCCATTTTTGGGGTCCCTACCCCCATTTCTGGAGTTCACTGCCCCATTTTTGGGGTCCCCACTCCATTTTTTGGTGTCCCCAGCCCCATTTTTGGGTTCCTCACCCCAATTTTGGTGTCCCCAGCACCAATTTTGGGGTCCTCAGCTCCATTTCTGGGGTTCCCACTCCATTTTTTGGGGTCCCCAGACCCATTTTGATGATTCCCGGCTTCATTTTGGGGTCCCCATTCCAATTTTGGGGTCACTCACCCCAATTTTGGGGGTCCCCAGCCCCATTTTTGGATCCCTCACCCCAATTTTGGGTCCCTCACCCCAATTTTGGGTCCCTCACCCCAATTTTGGGGGTCCCCAGCCCCATGTTTGGGTCCCTCACCCCAATTTTGGGTCCCTCACCCCAATTTTTGGGTCACTCACCCCATGTTTGGGTCCCTCACCCCAATTTTGGGTCCCTCACCCCAATTTTGGGTCCCTCACCCCAATTTTGGGGGTCCCCAGCCCCGTTTTTGGGGACCCCACCCAGCGAGGGGGGGGAAGGGTGGAGTTGCCCCTCCCCCCCTCCAAGTTCCTCTCCCAAATTCTTGCGCCATGGGCCGGGGTGGGGGAGGGGAGGATGAAGAAATCCCAAATCCGGCCGGGAGAGGGGGGGGGACCCCAAAAACGGGGTGGGGACACCAGAAATGGGGTTGGGGACCCCAAAAATGGAGCTGGGGACACCAAAAATGGGGCTGGGGACACCAGAAATGGGCTGAGGAACCCAAAAATGGGGCTGGAGACCTCAAAAATGGGAGTGGGGACCCCAGAAATGGGGTGGGGACACCAAAAATGGGGTGAGGGACCCCAAAATTGGGGTGAGGGACCCAAAATTGGGGTGAGGAACCCAAAATTTGGGCTGGGGACCCCAAAATTGGGGTGAGGAACCCAAAAATGGGGTGAGGGATCCCAAAATTGGGGTGAGGAACCCAAAAATGGGGCTGGGGACCTCAAAAACGGGAGTGGGGACCCCAAAAATGGGGCTGGAGACCCCAAAAATGGGGGTGGGGACACCAAAAATGGGGGTGAGGGACCCCAAATTGGGGTGAGGAACCCAAAATTGGGGTGAGGAACCCAAAAATGGGGCTGGGGACCTCAAATTGGGGTGAGGGACCCCAAAATTGGGGTGAGGAACCCAAAATTGGGGCTGGGGACCTCAAAAATGGAGCTGGAGACCCCCAAAATAGTGCTGGGGACCCCCAAAATGGGGCTGAGGAGCCCAAAATGGAGGTGAGTACCTTAAAAAATGGAGGTGGGTACCCCAAAAATGGGGCTGGAGACCCCAAAAACACTTTGGTTACCTGGTGGGGTGGGGTTGGGGGTCTTTTAGGAGGTCCTTGACCACCTGGCCAGGTGAAGAACCACCTTGACTCATCCCTGACCACCTTTGGTCACCTCTGGGAAGGTCCTTGACCACCTGGCCAGGTGAAGGACCCACCTTGGGGTCTTCAGGACCACCTGGCCAGGTTAAGGACTCACCCAGGGGGTCATTTGGAAGGTCCTTGACCACCTGGCCAGGTAAAGAACCACCTTGGGATGGGTCAGGGGGTCATTTGGAAGGTCCTTGACCACCTGGCCAGGTGAAGATCCACCTTGGGGTCTTCAGGACCACCTGGCCAGGTGAAGGACCCACCTTGACCCACCCCTGACCACCTTTGGTCACCTCTGGGAAGGTCCTTGACCACCTGGCCAGGCGAAGGACCCACCTTGGGGTCTTCAGGACCACCTGGCCAGGTGAAGAACCCACCTTGACCCACCCCTGACCACCTTTGGTCACTTTTGGGAACGTCCTTGACCACCTGGCCAGGTGAAGAACCACCCTGGGGTCTTCAGGACCACCTGGCCAGGTGAAGATCCACCTTGACCCATCCCTAACCACCTTTGGTCACCTTTGGAAAGTTCCTTGACCACCTGGCCAGGTGAAGAACCCACCTTGACCCACCCCTGACCACTTTTCCCCACCCCCACCCATCTCCAGGTGTCCCCACCCCCACCATGGACACCTGGAACGACACCTGGAACGACACCTGGGGTGACACCTGGAGCGACACCTGGAACGACACCTGGAACGACACCTGGGACGACACCTGGGGCGACCTCTACGAAGACCTGGACGCGTCCGAGATCCCTCCGGGCCACCGCGCCGTGCTGGTCCTCTACGCCGCCATCTTCCTGCTGGGCGTGCTGGGCAACGGCGCCGTGCTCTGGGTGACGGCGGCCGAGCTGCGCCGGACGGTCAACGGCGTTTGGTTCTCCAACTTGGCCTTGGCCGACCTCCTGAGCTGCCTGGCGCTGCCCTTCCTGGCCTTGCCGCTGACCACCGACCACCACTGGCCCTTGGGTGGTGCCGCCTGCAAGGTTCTGCCATCGTTGACCGTCTTGGCCATGTTCTCCAGCGTCCTTCTGCTGACGGCCATCAGCGCCGACCGCTGCGCGCTGGTCACCCGCCCGGTCTGGTGCCACAACCGCCGCACGCCCGCCTTGGCCGCCGCGGCGTGCGCCGGCGCGTGGGCGGCGGCGGCGTTGTTGACCATCCCGTCCTTCCTGTTCCGCGCCGTCCGCGTTGACCCCTTCTCGGCCAAGGCCACCTGCGTGTTGGCCTACGGCGCGGTGCGGCGGCACCGGCGCGGCGCGGAGATGACCACGGCCGTCGTGCGCTTCCTCTGCGGTTTCCTCGGGCCGTTCACCGTCATCTCGGGGTGTTACGGCCGCCTCCTGTGCCGCGTGCGGGCGCGGGGCTTGGCTCGGTCACAGAGGGCCACCAGGACGGTGCTGGTGGTCATCATCAGCTTCTTCGTCTGTTGGCTGCCCTACCACGTGGTGGGGCTGGTGCTGGCGGCCGCCGCGCCCGACACGGCGGCGTTCCGCCGCGCCCAGGCCGCCGACCCCGCGGTGGCCGGGTTGGCCTACGTCAACGGTTGCGTCAACCCCATCATCTACCTGGTGATGGGGCGGGGGCTGGGCCGGGCGCGGCGCTCGTGGCGGGCGTTGCTCAAGGGGGTGCTCAGCGACGACCCCGCCAGCGCGGCCGGGGACAGCCGGGCCCGCAGCGCCGCCACCACCGAGGACGGCCTCGAGGGCACGGCGGTCTGAGGGGCGCCGGCGCGGCGGCGCTCGTTTTCGTCATCGGCGTCGCGGTCGTCGTCTTCGTCGTCGTTGGCGTTATCGTTGTCATCGTTGTGGTCATTTGGTGATCGTCGTTTTCACCGTCATCATCTTCATTGTCATGGTCATGGTCATGGTCATGTCATGGTCATAGTCATGGTCATGGTCATGGTCATTTTCATCATCATCGTCTGGTCGTGGTCATGGTCATGGTCATTTTCGTCATCGGCGTCGCGGTCGTCGTCTTCGTCATCGTTGGCGTTATCGTTGTCATCGTCGTGGTCATTTGGTAATCGTTGTTTTCACCGTCATCGTCTTCATTGTCATGGTCATGGTCATGGTCATTTTTATCATCATTGACTGGTTGTGGTCATGGTCATGGTCATTTTCATCATGGTCATGGTCATGGTCGTGGTCATTTTCATCATCATCGTCTGGTCATGGTCATGGTCATGGTCATGGTCATTTTCATCATCATTGACTGGTCGTGGTCATCATCATCATCATTTTCACCGTCATCATCATTTTCATCATCATTGACTGGTAATGGTCATGGTCATCGTTGTTTTCACTGTCATCCTCATCATCGTTGTCATGGTCATGGTCATTTTTATCATCATCGTCTGGTCATGGTCATGGTCATGGTCATTTTCATCATCATCGTCTGGTCGTGGTCATGGTCATGGTCATTTTTACCATCATTGACTGGTCATGGTCATGGTCATGGTCGTTTTCGTCATCGGCGTCGCGGTTGTCGTCTTCGTCGTCGTTGGCGTTATCGTTGTCATCGTCGTGGTCATTTGGTGTGGTAATCGTCATTTTCACCATCATCATCTTCATTGTCATGGTCATGGTCGTTTTCATCATGGTCATCATGGTCATGGTCATGGTCATGGTCATTTTCATCATCATCGTCTGGTCGTGGTCATGGTCATGGTCATGGTCATGGTCATGGTCATTGTGGTCATGGTCATGGTCGTTTTCGTCATCGGCGTCGCGGTCGTCGTCTTCGTCGTCGTTGGTGTTATCGTTGTCATCGTTGTGGTCATTTGGTAATTGTCATTTTCACCGTCATCGTCTTCATTGTCGTGGTCATGGTCACGGTCATTTTCATCATCATCGTCTGGTTGTGGTCATGGTCATGGTCATTTTCATCATCATTGTCTGGTCATGGTCATGGTCATGGTCATGTTCATTTTTATCATCATTGACTGGTCATGGTCATGGTCATGGTCATTTTCACCATCATTGTCATGGTCGTCATCGTCATCATCATTGTCATTATTGTCAATTGTCATTTTCATCATCATCATCATCGTGGTCGTCATCTTCATCATCGTTGTCGTTATTGTTGTCATCGTCGTGGTCATTTGGCATGGTCATGGTCATCGTCGTTTTCACCGTCATCATTGTCTTCATTGTCATGGTCATGGTCATTTTCATCATCATTGACTGGTCATGGTCATGGTCATGGTCATGGTCATGATCTTCATCACCATTGTCGTTATCATCGTCATTGTCACTGCCATCGTTGTTGTCGTGGTCATCGTTGTCATTGTCATGGTTCTTGTCACAGTCATCTTCATCATCGTCATCGTCATCATCATCCTCATGGGCCTGGTCATGGTCATGGTCATTTTTATCATCATCATCACGGTCATGGTCAGGTGAAGGAAAACCACCATGGTCATGGTCATCGTCTTCATCGTTGTCATGGTCATCTTCATCATCGTCATCGTTGTCAATGGTCGTCGTCTTCATCATCATCATCGTCATGGTGCTCATCATCATCATCGTCATCATGGTGCTCATCATCATCATCGTCATAAACATCGTCCTTGTCATGGTCATCATCGTCATTTCATCTTCATCACCATGGTCATCGTCATCGTCGTTGTCGTTGTCGTTGTCGTGGTCATCATTGTCATGGTCATCATCTTCATCATCATTGTAATTGTCATCTTCATCATCGTCGTCATCCTCTTCCTCACCGTTGTCGGTGTCGTTGTTGTCATCGTCACTTTGGGGTCCCACCAGAGCGGCAGAACGGGGGTGTGAGCGTGGGGGGATGGGCAGCTCTTCCTCCTCCTCCTCCTCCTCCTCCTCCTCCCCTTCTTCATCTCCTCCTTTTCATCCTCCTTTTTCCTCCTCTTCTTCCTCCTCTTACTCCTCCTACTCTCCTCTTCTTCCTCCTCCTCTTCTTCCTCCTCCTCCTCTCCATCTCCTCCTCCTCTTCCTCCTCCTCTTCTTCCTCCTCTTCCTCATCTCCTCCTTTTCTTCCTCCATTTTTCCCTCTTCTTCTTCCTCCTTCTCCTCCTCTTCCTCCTCCTTCTCCTCCTCCTCTTCTTCCTCCTCTTCTTCCTCCTCTTACTCCTCCTCCTCCTCTTCTTCCTCCTCCTCCTCTTCCTCCTCCTCCTCTTCCTCCTCTTTCTCCTCTTCTTCTTCCTCCTCCTCCTCATCTCCTCCTTTTCTTCCTCCACTTTCCCCTCTTCTTCTTCTTCTTCCTCTTCTTCCTCCTCCTTCTCCTCCTCCTCCTCCTCCTTTTCTTCCTCCCCTTCTTCATCTCCTCCTTTTCTTCCTCCTTTTTCCCCCTCTTCTTCCTCTTCTTACTCCTCCTCCTCCTCCTCTCCTCTTCCTCCTCCTCTTCTTCCTCCTCCTCCTCCTCTTCCTCCTCTTACTCCTCCTCGCCTCTTCCTCCTCCTCTTCTTCTTCCTCCTCCTCCTCTTCCTCCTCTTCTTCCTCCTCCTCTTCCTCATCTCCCCCTTTTCTTCCTCCATTTTTCCCTCTTTTTCCTCCTTCTCCTCCTCTTCCTCCTCCTTTTCTTCCTCCTCTTCTTTCTCCTCCTCTTCCTCATCTTCTTCATCCCCTTCTCCTCCTCCTCACCTGTCCCCCTCTCTGTCCCTCTGTCCCTCTGTCCCTCTGTCTTGGGGACATTTGGGGACACTGAGGGTGGCCCTGGGGACATTTGGGGACATTTGGAGACACCTGGGGACCCTTGAGGACACTTGGGGACACTTTGGGGACATTTGGGGACACTGGGGGTGGCCCTGGGGACATTTGGGACAATGGGGGTGGCACTGGGGACACTTTGGGGACATTTGGGGACATTTGGGTGGGTGGCACTGGGGACACTTTGGGGACATTTGGGACACTGGGGGTGGCACTGGGGACCCTTGGGGACAATGGGGGTGGCCCTGGGGACACCTGGGGACATTTGGGGACCCTTGGGAACATTTGGGACCAACCGTTCCCATCCCCCAAAATTCCCAAAATTCCCAAAAAGCCCCAGAAATTCCCAAAAAACCCCAAAAATTCCCCAAAACCGCCGTTCCCATCCCAAAAAAACCCCGAAAATTTCCTAAATCCCCAAAATTCCCAGAAATTCCCAAAAAACCCCAAAAATTCCCCCAAACTGCCGTTCCCATCCCAAAAAAACCCCCCGAAATCCTCGAAATTCCCGAAATTTCCAAAATTCCCAAAAACCCCAAAAATTCCCCAAAACCGCCGTTCCCATCCCAAAACCCCCCCCCGAAATTCCCAAAATTCCCAAAATTCCCAGAAATTCCCAAAAACCCCAAAAATTCCCCAAAACCGCCGTTCCCATCCCAAAAAAAAACCCCGAAATTCCCGAAATTCCCAAAATTCCCAAAAATCCCATAAATTCCCAAAATCCCCAAAAATTCCCCAAAACCGCCGTTCCCATCCCAAAAAAAAACCCCAAAATTCCCGAAATTCCCGAAATTCCCAGAAATTCCCCAAAACCCCAAAAATTCCCCAAAACCGCCGTTCCCATCCCAAAAAAACCCCACGAAAATTCCCCGAAATTCCCCAAATTCCCAGAAATTCCCAAAAACCCCAAAAATTCCCCAAAGCCGCCGTTCCCATCCCAAAAAAACCCCCCTGAAATTCCCGAAATTCCCAAAATTCCCAGAAATTCCCAAAAAACCCCAAAAATTCCTCAAAACCGCCGTTCCCATCCCAAAAAAACCCTCCGAAATTCCCGAAATTCCCAAAATTCCCAGAAATTCCCCAAAACCCCAAAAATTCCCCAAAACCGCCGTTCCCATCCCAAAAAAACCCCACGAAAATTCCCCGAAATTCCCCAAATTCCCAGAAATTCCCAAAAACCCCAAAAATTCCCCAAAACCGCCGTTCCCATCCCAAAAACCCCACGAAAATTCCCCAAAATCCCAGAAATCCCATAAAATTCCCCGAAATTCCCAAAAAACCCCAAAAATTCCCCAAAACCGCCGTTCCCATCCCAAAAAAAACCCCCGAAATTCCCACAATTCCCAAAATTCCCAAAATTCCCAGAAATTCCCAAAAAACCCAAAAATTCCCCAAAACCGCCGTTCCCATCCCAAAAAAAACCCCCTGAAATTCCCGAAATCCCCAAAAATCCCAGAAATTCCCCAAAAACCCAAAAATTCCCCAAAACCGCCGTTCCCATCCCAAAAAAAACCCCCGAAATTCCCAAAATTCCCAAAATTCCCAGTAATTCCCCAAAAAACCCCCAAATTCCCCCAAACCGCCGTTTCCATCCCCAAAAAAACCCCTCGAAATTCCCGAAATTCCCCAAATTCCCAGAAATTCCCAAAAAACCCCAAAAATTCCCCAAAACCGCCGTTTCCATCCCAAAAAACCCCCCTGAAATTCCCAAAATTCCCAAAATTCCCAAAAACCCCAAAAATTCCCCAAAACCGCCGTTCCCATCCCAAAAAAACCCTCCGAAATTCCCGAAATCCCCAAAAATCCCAGAAATTCCCAAAAACCCCAAAAATTCCCCAAAACCGCTGTTCCCATCCAAAAAAACCCTTCGAAATTCCCGAAATTCCCAAAAACCCCAAAAATTCCCCAAAACCGTCGTTCCCATCCCAAAAAAAACCCCGAAATTCCCAAAATTTCCAAAATTCCCAAAAATTCCCCAAAACCGCCGTTCCCATCCCAAAAAAAACCCCGAAATTCCCGAAATTCACGAAATTCCCGAAATTCCCGCGGGGTCCCTCCCCGGCCACGCCCCTTTCTTCGGCCACGCCCCTTCCTTTGACCCCGCCCCTTTTGGCCCCGCCCCTTTTGGCCCCGCCCCGTCCTTTGGCCCCGCCCCTTCCCGCGGCCGCAGGGGGGGGAGGGGCGGGGGCTCCTCCTCCTCTTCCTCCCCTTCCTCCTCCTCCTCCTCCTCCTCCTCTTTTTTCCTCCTTTTTTTCTTTTTTTTCCCTTTTCCTGCTTTTTTTTCCTGCTTTTTCCCGGCCCCGCTGCTCCTCCCGGGATCGCTCCCGGCCATGGAAGGCTCGGGACCCCCGGGGGGGGCGCGGGGGTCGCCGCCCCCCTGAAGGCGCCGGCGGGAAAAGGTGAGTGGAAAAAAACGGGAAAAACGGGGAAAAAAACCGGGAAAAGATAAAAAAATGAGGGGAAAAAAATTTGGAAAAATGAGGGGGAAAAAACTGGAAAAATGGGCGAAAAACCGGGATAAAACGGCGGAAAAATCGGGTTAAAACCGGGATAAAACAGCGGAAAAAGCGGATAAATTCGGGATAAAATGGGGTAAAAATTGGATAAATCGGGATAAAATGGGGATAAATGGGGATAAATCGGGATAAATCGGGATAAATCGGGATAAATCGGGATAAAACGCATCCCCCACCCCGCTTTTCCAGCGGCGACCCCTCCCAAATTTTCCAGCTTTTTTAACCCTTGCCTGGAATAACCGAGGGCGCCTCCGGCCCTTGGGGCTTTGGGAATTTTTATTTTTTTTTAGGGAATTTTTGGGGGTTTTTTGGGGTTTTTTGGGGTTTGCCGGGCGATTCTCGGTCCTTGGGGTTTGGGGATTTTTTAGGGAATTTTTTGGGGTTTTTAATGGATTTTTTAGGGATTTTTGGGGTTTGCCGGGTGATCTCCAACCCTTGGGGTTTGGGTTTTTTTTCGGGATTTTTTAATGGATTTTTAAGGATTTTTTGGGATTTTTGGGGTTTGTCGGACGATCCCCAACCTTTGGGGGTTTGGGGGATTTTTAAAAGGATTTTTAATGGATTTTTTAGGGATTTTTCCGCGATTTTTAATGGATTTTAAAGGTTTTTTTTTTTGGGATTTTTTTGGGATTTTTAAGGGATTTTTTTAGGGATTTTTTGGGCTGATTTTTGGGCATTTTGGGCTTTTCCCGGTTTTTGCAGCATCCCATAAATCCGCCGTGTCATCCAGGTGTGGCTGCTCCAGGTGTTCCCGCTCCAGGTGTTCCCTCCCCTCCCCCCCTCGGCCATTTCCCCCATTTTCCCCCAATTTTCCCCAAAATTTCCCCCAAATTTTCCCAAAAATCCCTGTTAAAACCCCCATTTGATGGTTTTAAATTCATTTTTCCCGGTTTTTTTCCCGGTTTTTCCCCCTCCCGGCTCCTGCAATTCCCGGTTTTTTTTTCCCGAGCTGGGCGCGTCCTTCACGCGTTGCGGCGGAGGAATTTTCTTGGAAAAACCCCCTCAAATCCCCCCAAAATTCCCATTTTTTTCCCCAAATCCCGACCCCCCAGGCGGTGGCATTGAGGATTCCCACCGGGAATTTTTCCCCCGAGAAAAATCAGGATAAAATACTCATTTTTCCCGATTAAAAAAATCACATTTTTCACTCTAAACCAGCCCAAAATTCCAATATTTTCATTTTTTCCGGGAATTCTGCAGCTCCGAGGGGAGATTTGGTGGTTAGAGCATGAAAAAATTGCTTTTTTCCTAAGGAAAATCCTGGTTTTTTGAGGAAAAAAATGGTATTTTGGAGGTGTTCTGACCTTTAAAAAAAGCATTCCAGGGTTGCTCCATCTTTTTTTCCTGGAAAATCGGGATTTTCCGGCACCTGGATAAAATTCCCCCCTCACCCCCCTTTTCCTTATGTAATTTAGGCCGGAATTCCACATTTTTTAAATCCAGGAATTATTTTCCGGGTGGAAAAATCCGATTTTTGGGGATTTTTGGGGGGTTTTTAACTCCTGGATTCTCCGGTTCCGAAGGAATTTTTTTTTTTCCCGGAGTTTTGGGCCACGCCTGGATTTGGGAATGTTCACCTGGGGCTTGGAAAAATGGGGGAAAAAAAATCCCAAAATTGGATTTAGGGATTCAAAAAAGGAATTTTATTGGTTGGGACAAGGAAAATCCCAAATTCCCGAAGTTTTGGGGTGAATTTCTTGGAATTAGGGCAGGGTTGGAGAATTTTTTTCCCTCAGAAATCTTGGAATTTTGGGCCTGGAACAACTCAAATCCCAATTTTCCCTCCAAAACCTTGGAATTTTGGGCCTGGCATGTCTCAATTCCCAATTTTCCCCTAAAATCTTGGAATTTTGGGCCTGGCCTTGTCCCATTCCCACTTTTCCCTCAGGAATTTTGGGAATTTTGGGCCTGGAACCTCCCAATTCCCATTTTTCCCTCAGGAATTTTGGGGCCTGGCCCTGCCCAATTCCCACTTTTCCCTCAGGAATTTTGGGAATTTTGGGCCTGGAACCTCCCAATTCCCAATTTTCCCTCAGGAATTTTGGGAATTTTCACCTTGGCCTACCCCAAATCCCAATTTTCCCCCTCAGAAATCTTGGAATTTTGGGCCTGGCCTTGTCCCATTCCCACTTTTCCCTCAGGAATTTTGGGCCTGGCCCTGTCCAAATTCCAATTTTCCCTCAGGAATTTTGGGAATTTTGGGCCTGGCCCATCCCAATTCCCACTTTTCCCTCAGGAATTTTGGGAATTTTCCCCTTGGCCCCCCCCCCAATTCCCACTTTTCTCCCTAAAAGGGAAATTTTAGGGAGATTTTGGGATTAATTGGATTTTTTTATTCATGGAGGATTAATAGGATTACATTTAATTAGTTTTTAATTATTTTTTTTAATTTATTGTAATTAATAGGATTTATTTAATAATCAGTTTAATTAATAGGATTTATTTAATTATTGGTTTAGGTAATTGGATTTATTTAATTATTGGTTTAATTTCTACTATTCAAATAATAAGAATTAAAATTTTCTCTTATTTTAATATTTATTATGAATAATTTTATTAATTTATTATTATTATTAATTTTGATTTTTATTTTGATTTGATGCTTATATTTATTAATTACAATTATTATTTAAAATTTTATTCTAATTCTTTATCTATTTTGATTTGTAGGGGTTATTATTATTTTAAGTTCATTTTTATTTTGATCTGATTATTAATTCAAATCTTAAAATTATAATTAATATTGCTTTCTATTTAAATTTCACCATTATTATTCTGAATTTATTCACATTAATTTCTTACCAATTCAGTTTTTAATTATTATTTTAATCAATTTTTCTGTGACTCTTTCCAGTCTGTTTTATTTTAAATTAATTCTTTTATTTCTATTATTCATTTCTTATTTTAATTGTCAATATTTTAACTTTTATTATTTTCATTTTAATGATTTTACTTTAATTAAGTTCTAATATTTTGGTTTCAATATTTTATTTTTATTACTTGACTTTTTAATCTTCTTAATATTTTGGTTTTACTTTTTTTATTTTGAATTGGTTTAATTACTTTAATTTCCATTACTTTATTCCCATTATTATTTTAATTTTAGGGTTATTTTTCTATTAACATTTATTTAATTATTTTACATTTCTTTTTAATTCTTTCCAATTTGAATTGACCTTTATTTTAAATTATTTATTATTTTAATGAATCCTTTTTATTCCATTCTTTTGAATTCCTTTAATTTAAAATTTCTATTCAGTTTTAATATTAAATTAGTATTTAATAATTTGACTTATTATTATTTTAATTAGAATTTTAAATGTTATTTAAATATATGCAAATTTTATTCACATCCCCCCCCCACCAATCCATGGGAGAATCATCCCAAAACCCCCCAAAAATATGGGAAAATCATCCCAAAAATTCTCCAAAAAATGCTGGAAAATTCCAAAAAAATTCCCAAAATTCTAGTAAACCCCACCCAATCCATGGGAAAATCATCTGAATAAAACTTAGAATAATAAAATCCATTTTCCCCAAAATTAATCCACATTTTTCTGATTTTCTCCCATTTTTTTCCTGACTTTCTCCCATTTTTTTCCCCTGAATTTCTCCCATTTTTTTTCCTGAATTTCTCCCATTTTTTCCCTAAATTAATCCACATTTCTCCCATTTCTCCCTCTCAAATTTGGGATTTTCCTCACAATTGAGAATTTTTTCCACATCTTGGAATTAAAACTTGACCCTAAACTTGGTTTTATCCCAAATTCCACCATTTTTTTCATGGATTTATCCAATTTTTTCCCAAATTCCTCCAGATTTCCATGGATTTAATCCCTTTTTTTCCGTAATTCCACCAGATTTCCACGGATTTTTCCTGTTTTTCCATCTCAGCTTTGGGATTTCCCTCTCCACCGATTTCCCTCAACCTCCTGGAATTAAAACTCTGTTTTAACCCCCAAAACTCAACTGAATCTCCCAAATTCCACCAGATTTCCATGGATTTAATCCCTTTTTTTCCGTAATTCCACCAGATTTCCATGGATTTTTCCTGGTTTTCCGTCTCAGCTTTGGGATTTCCCTCTCCACCAATTTCCCTCAACCTCCTGGAATTAAAACTCGGTTTTAACCCCAAAACTCAATGGAATCTCCCAAATTCCACCAGATTTCCATGGATTTTTCCTGTTTTTCCACCTCAGCTTTGGGATTTCCCTCTCCACTGAATTTTCCTCAACGTTTTGGGCTGGAATCTTGACCCTAAACTCGGTTTTAATGCCCAAAACTCAACGGAATCTCCCAAATTCCACCAGATTTCCATGGGTTTTTCCCATTTTTCCTTCTCAGCTTTGGGATTTCCCTCTCCACCAATAATCCTGGAATTAAAACTCGGTTTTAACCCCCAAAACTCAACCGAATCTCCCAAATTCCACCAGATTTCCATGGATTTTTCCCGTTTTTCCTTCTCAGCTTTGGGATTTCCCTCTCCACCAATAATCCTGGAATGAAAACTCGTTTTTAACCCCCAAAACTCAACCGAATCTCCCAAATCCCTCACTTTTTTTTTAACTTTTCCCTGCCAGATTCCCGTTTTTCCCGACGATGGAAAAGCTTTTGCTCCCTCTCCTCTTCTTCTTCTCCACCACGACGGCCTCGAACTCCCCGCCCTGCCCCAAGCGCTGCTCGTGCCAGAACCTCTCGCCGTCCTTCACCATCCTCTGCACCAAAACCGGGCTGCTCTTCGTGCCGGCCGGCATCGACCGGCGCACGGCCGAGCTGCGCCTCATGGACAACTTCATCACCGTCCTGCGCAAGCGCGACTTCGCCAACATGACCCAACTCATCCACCTGACCTTGTCCCGCAACACCATCAGCCAGATCATGCCTTACGCCTTCTCCGACCTCAAGGGCCTCCACGCCCTCCACCTGGACAGCAACCGCTTGACGTCGATCAACGAGGATCATTTCAAGGGGTTAATTAACCTGCGGCATTTGATCCTGAGCAACAACCAGCTCAGCTTCATCTCGCCCAAGTCTTTGGATGATTTCTTGGAGACCATCGAGGATTTGGATTTGTCCTACAATAATTTGGTGGACGTTCCGTGGGCCACCGTGGCCAAGCTGTCCAACGTCAACACGGTGAGTTTGGATCACAACCTGATCGAGTTCGTGCCCGAGGGGATTTTCTCCAACCTCCACAAGCTGGCCAGGTTGGACATGACCTCCAACAAGCTGAAGAAGATCCCGCCGGATCCGCTCTTCTCCCGCATCCCCGTTTACGCCAAATCCAAAGGTTCCCCGCTGACCTCGCTGGTGTTGAGTTTCGGCGGGAACCCCCTGCACTGCAACTGCGAGCTGGTGTGGCTGCGGCGCCTGACGCGCGAGGACGATCTGGAGACGTGCGCCTCGCCGCCGGAGCTGATGGGCAAATACTTCTGGAGCATCCGCGAGGAGGAGTTCGTCTGCGAGCCGCCCATGATCACCCACCGCACGCCCAAACTCGCCGCCGCCGTCGGCCAAAGCGCCTCCCTGAAGTGCAAAGCCGTGGGCGACCCCGAGCCCTACGTGCGCTGGATCGCGCCCGACGGCAAACTGGTGGCCAACACCTCCAGGACGGTTTCCTACGAGAACGGGACTTTGGATATTTTGGAGGCGGCGTTGGGGGATCAAGGAACCTTCACCTGCATCGCCTCCAACGCCGCCGGCGAGTCGACGGCGCCGGTGGAGTTTCGGGTGGTGCCGGACGGCAACGGCACCGAGTGCGAGGAGGAGGAGGGGAGGAAGGCGGCGACGGCGCGGCCGGAGCCGTCGGATATCCTGATTTCGGCCAAATCCAGCTTTTCCAACGATTCCAAGCTGGAGCGGGGGGACGGCGGGGGGGTGGTGGTGGCCGAGGTGACGGCGACGTCGGCGCTGGTGCGGTGGCCGCCGCAGGAGGAGCTGGAAGGGCTGAGGATGTACCAGATCCAGTACAACAGCTCGGCCGACGAGATCCTGGTTTATCGGTGATTGTGGCCGGAGAAACGTTGGGATTGGGGGTTTGGGGATTGGGGAAGTGGGGAAAATGGGTGGGAAGTGGGAAAATGGGTGGGAAATGGGGAAAAATGGGATGGAAGATGTAAAAAAATAGGTGGAAAATGTGAAATAATGGGTGGGAAAAATGGGTGGGAAATGGGGAAAGGGGTGGGAAGTGGGGGAAATGGGTGGGAAATGGGAAAATGGGGTGGGAAATGGGGGGAAATGGGTGGGAAGTGGGGGGAAATGGGTGGGAAATGGGGAAAACGGGTGGGAAGTGGGGGAAAATGGGTGGGAAATGGGAAAATGGGGTGGGAAATGGGGGAAATGGGTGGGAAGTGGGAAAAAGGGGATGGAAAATGTAAAAAAATAGGTGGAAAATGTGAAATAATGGGTGGGAAAATGGGTGGGAAGGGGGGGAAATGGGTGGGAAATGGGGGAAATGGGTGGGAAGTGGGGAAATGGGTGGGAAATGGGGAAAAAGGGGATGGAAAATGTAAAAAAATAGGTGAAAAATGTGAAATAATGGGTGGGGAAAATGGGTGGGAAATGGGAGAATGGGTGGGAAATGGGGAAATGGGTGGGAAATGGGGGAAATAGGTGGGAAATGGGAAAATGGGTGGGAAGTGGGAAAAAGGGGTGGGAAGTGGGGGAAATGGGTGGGAAGTGGGAAAAAGGGGTGGGAAGAGGGGGAAATGGGTGGGAAGAGGGAAAAAGGGGTGGGAAGTGGGGGAAAATGGGTGGGAAGTGGGAAAAAGGGGTGGGAAGTGGGGGAAATGGGTGGGAAGTGGGAAAAAGGGGATGGAAAATGTAAAAAAATAGGTGGAAAATGTGAAATAATGGGTGGGAAAAATGGGTGGGAAGTGGGGGAAATGGGTGGGAAGTGGGGGAAATGGGTGGGAAATGGGGGAAATGGGTGGGAAATGGGGGAAATGGGTGGGAAATGGGGGAAATGGGTGGGAAGTGGGAAAAAGGGGTGGGAAATGGGGGGAATGGGGAATGGGGGATGGAAAATGTGATGAAGGGGTGGAAAAAAAAAGAAAAATGGCAGGGAAAATGGTGGGAAAAATGGGTGAAAAAATTGGGGAAAAGCGATGGAAGAGGGGCTGGAAAATAGGGGGAAAAGGGCCAAAAGTCATGGGAAAAAATGGAGAAATGGTAGGAAAAATGGTGGGAAAAATGGGGAAAATCCCCCAAAAATTGGGATAAATGGGTGAAAAATTTGGGACAAGTGATGGAAGAGGGGCTGGAAAATAGGGGGAAAAGGGCCAAAAGTCGTGGGAAAAAATGGAAAAATGGCAGGAAAAATGGTGGAAAAAATGGGGAAAAACACCAAAAATTGGGAAAAATCCCCAAAACTGGGAAAAACTCCCCAAAACTCGTGACAAGCCGGAACACCGCTGTCGTTGCAGGATGATCCCGGCGCCCAGCGCCTCCTTCTCGCTGTCGGACCTGGCGCCGGGCCGGGGTGGGAAATGGGTTGGAAAAGTGGGAAAAGTGGGTGAAAAACTTGGGAAAAAGAGATGGAAAAGGAGCTGGAAAATAGGGAAAAAAGACTCAAAAGTCATAGGGAAAATGGTAGAAAAAATGGGGAAAAACCCCAAAAATTGGGATAAATGGGTGAAAAATTTGGGGACAGGTGATGGAAGAGGGGTTGGAGAATAGGGGAAAAAGGGCCAAAAGTCGTGGGAAAAAATGGAAATATGGCAGGAAAAATGGTGGAAAAAATGGGGAAATCCCCCAAAAATTGGGATAAATGGGTGAAAAATTTGGGGACAAGTGATGGAAGAGGCGCTGGAAAATAGGGGGAAAAGGGCCAAAAGTCGTGGGAAAAAATGGAAAAATGACGGGAAAAATGGTGGAAAAATTGGGAAAAATCCCCCAAAAAGTGGGAAAAAGTCCCCAAAACTCGTGACGAGCCGGAACGCCGCTGTCGTTGCAGGATGATCCCGGCGCCCAGCGCCTCCTTCTCGCTGTCGGACCTGGCGCCGGGCCGCGCCTACGAGCTCTGCGTGCTGGCCGTGTTCTCGGACGCGCGCAGCTCGCTGCCGGCCACGCGGCCGCTGGGCTGCCGCCGCTTCACCACGCGGCCGCCGGCGCGGCCGTGCCGCTCGCTGCAGGCGCAGTTCCTGGGCGGCACCATGATCATCGTCATCGGCGGCATCATCGTGGCCTCGGTGCTGGTGTTCATCTTCATCCTGCTGGTGCGCTACAAGGTGCACGGCGCGCCGGCCAAGGGCACCGCGCACGTCTGCTCCCAGACCAACGGCGCCGGCACCGCCCTCGGCCGCTCCGCCTCCAAGCTGGAGCAGCTGGAATGTTCTGGAACCCTGGGCAAGGGCAGGGCCGGGGAGAAGGGGGAGGGGGCTGAGGTGGGGTCGTGATGGGGGATGGTGGGTTGGGGTTGGTTCTGGGTTGGTTCTGGAGGTCCTGGATTGGTCCTGGATTGGTTCTGGTTTGGTTCTGGAGTGGTTCTGGAGGTCCTGATTTGGTTCTGGATTGGTTCTGGATTGGTTCTGGAGGTCCTGGATTGGTTCTGGAGTGGTCCTGGATTGGTTCTGGATTGGTTGTGGAGGTCCAGAATTGATCCAGGATGGGTCCAGGAGATCCAAGATAATCCAGAATCGGTCCCGGATGGGTCCAGGAGATCCAAGATAATCCAGAATCGGTCCAGGATGGGTTCAGGATTGGTCCGGGAGATCCAAGATGGATCCAGAGTCGATCCAGGCTTGGTCCGGGAGGTCCAAGATGGATCCAGGATGGGTCCAGGATCGGTGGGCAGCACCCGGGTGGCTCCGTGGCCATGGTGGCCTCGGTGCTGGTGTTCATCTTCATCCTGCTGGTGCGCTACAAGGTGCACGGCGCGCCGGCCAAGGGCACCGCGCACGTCTGCTCCCAGACCAACGGCGCCGGCGCCGCCGCCCTCGGCCGCTCCGCCTCCAAGCTGGAGCAGCTGGAATGTTCCGGAACCCTGGGCAAGGGCAGGGCCGGGGAGAAGGGAGAAGGGGCTGAGGTGGGGTCGTGATGGGGGATGGGTTGGGGTTGGTTCTGGGTTGGTTCTGGGTTGGTTCTGGAGTGGTCCTGGATTGGTTCTGGAGGTCCTGGATTGGTTCTGGAGTGGTCCTGGATTGGTTCTGGAGTGGTCCTGGATTGATCGTGGATTGGTCCTGAAAGTCCTGGTTTGGTTCTGGAGGTCCTGGATTGGTCCTGGAGTGGTCCTGGAGTGGTCCTGGATTGGTTCTGGATTGGTCGTGGAGGTCCAGAATCGATCCAGGATGGGTCCAGGAGATCCAAGATAATCCAGAATCGATCCAGGATTGGTCCTGGAGGTCCTGGAGTGGTCCTGGATTGGTCATGGATTGGTTCTGGAGGTCCTGGATTGGTTCTGGAGGTCCTGGTTTGGTTCTGAAGGTCCTGGATTGGTTCTGGAGGTCCTGGAGTGGTCCTGGATTGGTCATGGAGGTCCAGAATCGATCCAGGATGGGTTCAGGAGATCCAAGATAATCCAGAGTCGATCCAGGATGGGTCCAGGAGGTCCAAGATAATCCAGAATCGATCCAGGATGGGTCCAGGAGATCCAAGATAATCCAGAATCGGTCCAGGATGGGTTCAGGATTGGTCCGGGAGATCCAAGATGGATCCAGAGTCGATCCAGGCTTGGTCCAGGAGGTCCAAGATGGGTCCAGGATGGGTCCAGGATGGGTGGGCAGAACCCGGGTGGCTCCGTGGCCATGGTGGCCTCGGTGCTGGTGTTCATCTTCATCCTGCTGGTGCGCTACAAGGTGCACGGCGCGCCGGCCAAGGGCACCGCGCACGTCTGCTCCCAGACCAACGGCGCCGGCGCCGCCGCCGCCCTCGGCCGCTCCGCCTCCAAGCTGGAGCAGCTGGAATGTTCCGGAACCCTGGGCAAGGGCAGGGCCGGGGAGCGGCCGGGGGAGAAGGGGGAAGGGGCTGAGGTGGGGTCGTGAGAGGGGATGGGTTGGGGTTGGTTCTGGTTTGGTTCTGGAGGTCCTGGAGTGGTCCTGGATTGGTTCTGGAGGTCCTGGATTAGTCCTGGTTTGGTCATGGATTGGTCCTGAAAGTCCAGGTTTGGTTCTGAAGGTCATGGATTGGTTCTGGAGTGGTCCTGGATTGGTTCTGGTTTGGTCCTGGATGATTGCTCCAGGTTTGGTCCTGGATTGCTCCAGGAGGACCACGATTGGTCCAGAATCAATCCAGAAGATCCAGGATTGGTCCAGAATAGATCCAGGAGGGCCAGAATCAATCCAGGTCCTGGAGGTCCTGGATTGGTCCAGGAATGATCCTGGAGACCCAGAATAGAACCTCTAGAACCTCCCGAACTGCTCCATGTACTCATCCGAATCCATTCCAAGGCTTCCAGAACCTTTGGAACTCCTCCAGAACTTCTGGAACTCCTCCAGAACCTTTCCAAGGACACCTCTGGATCCATTCCAAGGCTTCCAGAACCGCTCCATGGACCCTTCTGGAGTAATTCCAATGCCTCCAGAACTCCTCTGGAACCTCTCCATGGACACCTCTGGATCCATTCCAAGGCTTCTAGAACTTTCGGAACTCGTCCAGAACCTCCAGAACTCCTCCAGAACTTCTCCAGAACCTCTGGAACTCCTCCAGAACCTCTCCAGAACCTCTGGCACTGCTCCAAGGACCTTCCTGGATCCATTCCAACCCATCCAGAACCTCTCCATGGACACCTCTGGATCCATTCCAAGGCTTCCAGAACCTCCAGAACTCCTCCAGAACCTCCAGAACCTCTCCATGGACACCTCTGGATCCATTCCAAGGCTTCCAGAACCTCCAGAACTCCTCCAGAACCTCCAGAACCTCTCCATGGACACCTCTGGATCCATTCCAAGGTTTCTAGAACTTTTGGAACTCATCCAGAACCTCCAGAACTTCTCCAGAACTTCTCTGGAACCTCCAGAACTTCTCCAGAACTTCTCTGAAATTCCTTCAGAACTTCTCCAGAACCTCCAAAATTCCTCCATAATGGCCCCAAGGACCTCTCTGGATCCATTCCAATGCTTCCAGAACCATCCAGAACCTCCAGAACTCCTCCAGAACCTCTGGCAGCGCTCCCAGGTCCCTCTGGGGTTCCGGAAGGTTCCGGAAGGTTCCAGCGTCTCCCCAGGGACTCAGCGGCGCTCGGGGGTTCTGGAAGGTTCCGGAAGTTTCCGGAATGTTCCAGCGGCTCCCCAGGGACTCAATGCAGCTCCAGGGCTCCGGAATGTTCCGGAAGGTTCCAGTGGCTCTCCAGGGATTCAACGCAGCTCCGGGATTCCGGAAAGTTCTGGAAGGTTCCAGCGGCTCCCCAGGGACTCAATGCAGCTCCAGGACTCCGGAATGTTCCGGAAGTTTCCGGAATGTTCCAGCGGCTCCCCAGGGACTCTGCGGCGCTCCAGGATTCCGGAAGGTTCCGGAAGGTTCTGGCAGTGCCGTGAGGACTCTGCGGCGCTCCGGGATTCCGGAAGGTTCCGGAAGGTTCCAGCGGCTCCCCAGGGACTCTGCGGCGCTCGGGGGTTCCGGAAGGTTCCGGAATGTTCCGGAAGGTTCCGTTTCGGTGCCGCCGGCGCTGTTTTTACGCCCATCGGGCTCAGAGTTATTTTTTTAAACTCCTCGTCCACGGACGCCCCGCGGGAATTTCCTTTGGGAATTTCGGATCCCCCCCGAGCCTCCACTCCCACAGGGGATTTATTGTATTTTATTTTATTTTATTTTATTTTATTTTATTTTATTTTATTTTATTTTATTTTATTTTATTTTATTTTATTTTATTTTATTTTATTTTATTTTAATTTTAATTTAATTTTAATTTATTTTTAAAAATTTTATTCTATTTTAACTTCCTTTTTACTTCATTTTATTTAAATTTTATTTTCTTTTTATTTTTTATTTTAATATTTTTATTTATTTTTAGTTTTATTTTAATTTTTATTTTATTTTTATTTTATTTTATTTAAATTTTTATTTTTATTTTTTATTTGATAAAATTTAATCTTAACTTTATTTGTATTTTATTTTGTTTATTTTTATTTTTATTTTTTGTTTTATACTGTTTTGTTTACTTTCTGTTTGTTTCACTTTGTTTTTGATTTCATTTTAATTTAATTTTTAAATTTTATTTTATCTCATTTTAATTTAATTGTAATTTAATTTTTATTTTATGCTATTTTATTATTTATTTTATTATTTTGTTAAATTTATTTTCTCTTCTTGTGATTTATTTTATTTTAATTTAATTTATATTTTTATCTGTTTTTTTTGAGCACTTTCCAGGATGTTTCTTGATTAAAAAAAAAAAAAATTATTTTAGCTTTTTGACACTTATTTATGTATTTATGTGTTTATTTATCTATTTATTTATTATTTCCTATTTATTTTGGGGGATTTTTTGGGGAAATTTTTTTTGGGAAATTAAAAAATTTTTGTGGGGGGAATTAAATTTTTTTTTTTCTATTTTTTTTTTTAATTTTTGGGAGATTTTTTCAAACTTTTTTTGGTGTTTTTTTTTTGTTTTGTTTTTCCAGCGTTGGATCCGAGACTTTTTTTGGTAAAAAAAAAAAAGGACAAAATAACAAAAAAAAAAAAAAGGGAAAAAAAAGAAGAAAATCCCGGGATTTTTTTTGTTTCTGAATCCGGCTGGGAATTCTCTCAGGATCCTGGGATTCCCCAAAAAAACCAAAAAAAAGCTGGAATTCTTCACCGCTCCGAGGATTTGCTATAAAAATTCTTAATTTCGCAATTCCGAGTGGGTTTTTTGGGGGAATTTGGGGGGGTTTGGGGTGGGGAATTGCAGGAGATCCTTAAAAAAAATGGGAATGGGGAAAATGGGGAAAATTTGGAATAAAAATGGGAGAAATTGGGAAAAATTAGGGGAAAAGGGAGGAAATTGAGGAAAAATGGGGGAAATTTGGGAAAAATGATGAAAAAATGGGGGAAATTGAGGAAAAATTAATGAAAAATCGGGAAAATTTGGAATAAAAATGGGGGAAATTTGGGAAAAATGGGGAAAATGGGAATAAAAATGGGGAAATTTGGGAAAATGAGGAAAAATTGGCAAAATTTGGGAAAAATGAGGAAAAATGGGGAAAGCTGAGGGAAAATTGGGAGAAATGGGGAAAATTTGGAATAAAAATGGGGAAAATAGGGAAAAATTGAGGAAAAAATTGAGGAATTGACAAAATGAGGAAAAATGGGGAAATTAGGAATAAAATTGCTGGAAATTTGGGAAAATGAGGAAAAAATGGGAGAATTGACAGAAAATGGGGAAAAATGGGGAAATTTGGAATAAAATTGTGGGAAATTTGGGAAAAATTAGGGAAAATGGGGGAAATTGAGGAAATTTGGAATAAAAATGGGGGATATTTGGGGAAAATGGAAATTCGGGAAAAATGAAAAAATGGGGGAAATTGAGGAAAAATTGATGAAAAATGGGGAAAATTTGGAATAAAAATGGGGGAAATTGAGGAAAAATGGGGGAAATGGGAATAAAAATGGGGGAAATTTGGGAAAATGAGGAAAAAATGGGGGAATTGACAGAAAATGAGGAAAAATGGGGAAATTTGGAATAAAATTGTGGGAAATTTGGGAAAAATTAGGGAAAATGGGGGAAATTGGGGAAAATGAGGAAATTTGGAATAAAAATGGGGGAAATTTGGGAAAATGAGGAAAAAATTGGGGAATTGACAGAAAATGAGGAAAAAGGAGGAAATTTGGAATAAAATTGTGGGAAATTGAGGAAAAATGGGGGAAATGGGAATAAAAATGGGGGAAATTTGGGAAAATGAGGAAAAAATGGGGGAATTGACAGAAAATGAGGAAAAATGGGGAAATTTGGAATAAAATTGTGGGAAATTTGGGAAAAATTAGGGAAAATGGGGAAAATTGAGGAAATTTGGAATAAAAATGTGGGATATTTGGGAAAATGAGGAAAAATGGGCAAAATTCGGGAAAATGAGGAAAAATGTGGAAAGTTGAGGGAAAGTGGGGAAAATTTGGATAAAAATGGGGAAAATTGAGGAAAAATGGGGGAAATTTGGAATAAAAATGGGGAAAATTGGAGAAAATTGAGGGAAAATTGAGGAAAAATGAGGTGGGGACATCCAGGGTGGCACCGGGGACATCCAGGGGTGGCACAGGGACCCCAGAAGTGGCACAGGGACCCCAGGGGTGGCACTGGGGACATCCAGGGTGGCACTGGGGACATCGAGAATGGCACTGGGACCCCATAAGTGGCACTGGGAACCCCAGAAGTGGCACAGGGACCCCAGGGGTGGCACAGGGACCCCATAAGTGGCACTGGGGACGCCAGGGGTGGCACAGAGAGTGGCACAGGGACCCCAGAAGTGGCACAGGGACCCCAAGGGTGGCACAGAGAGTGGCACAGGGACCCCAGGGGTGGCACAGGGACCCCAAGGGTGGCACAGGGACCCCATAAGTGGCACAGGGACCCCAGAGGTGGCACAGAGAGTGGCACAGGGACCCCAGGGGTGGCACAGGGACCCCAATGGTGGCACAGGGACCCCAGGGGTGGCACAAGGACCCCAAGGGTGGCACAGGGACCCCAGAAGTGGCACAGGGACCCCAGAAGTGGCACAGGGACGCCAGAATTGGCACAGGGACCCCAGGGGTGGCACAAGGACCCCAGGGGTGGCACTGGGACCCCAGGGGTGGCACAGGGACCCCAGAAGTGGCACTGGGGACATCGAGAGTGACACTGGGACCCCATAAGTGGCACAGGGACCCCAGGGGTGGCACAGGGACCCCAGGGGTGGCACAGGGACCCCAGGGGTGGCACAGGGACCCCAGGGGTGGCACAGGGACCCCAGAAGTGGCACAGGGGTCCCCAGGGGTGGCACAGGGACCCCAAGGGTGGCACAGGGACCCCAGGGGTGGCACAGGGACCCCGGGGGTGGCACAGGGACCCCAGAAGTGGCACAGGGACCCCAAGGGTGGCACAGGGACCCCAGGGGTGGCACAGGGACCCCAAGGGTGGCACAGGGACCCCAGGGGTGGCACTGGGACCCCAAGAGTGGCACAGGGACCCCAAGGGTGGCAAAGGGACCCCAAAGGTGGCACTGGGGACCCCATGGGTGGCACAGGGACCCCAGGGGTGGCACAAGGACCCCAATGATGGCACTGGGTACATTGAGAATGGCACTGGGACCCCATAAGTGGCACTGGGGACCCCAGGGGTGGCACAGAGAGTGGTACAAAGACCCCAGGGGTGGCACTGGGACCCCGTAAGTGGCACTGGGACCCCATAAGTGGCACTGGGGACCCCAGGGGTGGCACAGGGACCCCAAGGGTGGCACAAAGACCCCAGAAGTGGCACAAGGACCCCAGAAAGGGCACAGGGACCCCAGGGGTGGCACAGGGACCCCAGGGTTGGCACAGAGACCCCAAAGGTGGCACTGGGGACATCGAGAATGGCACTAGGACCCCAAGGGTGGCACAGAGAGCGGTACAAAGACCCCAGGGGTGGCACAGAGAGTGGTACAAAGACCCCAGGGGTGGCACAGGGACCCCAGGGGTGGCACAGGGACCCCAAGGGTGGCACAGAGAGCGGTACAAAGACCCCAGGGGTGGCACAGAGAGTGGCACAGGGACCCCAGGGGTGGCACAGGGACCCCAAGCGTAGCACAGAGAGTGGCACAGGGACCCCAGGGGTGGCACAGAGAGTGGCACAGGGACCCCAAGGGTGGCACAGAGAGCGGCACAAAGACCCCAGGGGTGGCACAGAGAGTGGTACACCAGCGTCACCGCACAGTTTTATTGCCCAGGTCCTGTGCCAACCTCCTGACCTCGGGGTTGGGGTACTCGGGGTTCTCGATGGCGCCGGGCCCGAATTTGAACTCCAGGAAGGCTCGGGGGTCGTTGGGCGCCTTGGCCATGACCCCGACGAAGGGCACGGTGCCAAGGGGCACCACGAAACGCTCGGGGAACTCCACGTCCTGCCGGTGACCCAACCACGTGTCCTTGGTCATGACGGCGGCGCCGGGGCGGACGTAGAACGGCCACAGATCCACGTGGAGCCGGTTGGTGCGGCTAAAATGGACGCGGTAAAATTCCCCTTCCACAGCTTTCTCCCAAAAAAACCCGTCGGGATCTTCCAGCGGCCGACCCGTCGCCGCCACGGCCGCCAGCCAACGGCACTTGGGGACGTCCTCGCGGTAGAAGCCGACGTCCACGTCGTAATCCCATGGCACGATGTCGCCGTGCCGCACGGCGCCCAGCAGCGAGCCGCCCTCCAGCCAGTGGCGCACGCCCGACGCCTCGAGCTGCGCCAGGACGTGCCGCGCGGTGAGGCGCAGCGCCCGCAGGCAGCACGGCGGCGTCCAGCGCCCCGCCAGCAGGTACTCGGGGCTCTGCGCCCGCACCGTGCCGAAACAACGCGCCGTGTCCTTGCCGCAGCCGTGCCAGCGCCGGGAACCGTCCGGCAGCACCTCCAGCTTGATGCCGAAACGCTGCAGCAACGCGCGGCGACGCGATTCGGCAACGCCGGCGCGGGGTGGCGACACACGTGGGGACGGAGGGAAGGAGGACGGGAGAAGGAGGAGGCGCCAACCGCGCGCGGCCGCCTGTAGGGACAGCGAGGTGGACACCGGGACGGTCAACGGGAAGGGCAGCGAGAAGAGGTCGCGCGTCCGTAGGAGAAGCACGGCCGGGGTTTCGTCCAGCGCGCCGCAGAGGTCGCCACGGTGGTCATTGTGGTGGTCGTTGTGGTGGTCGTCGTGGTGGTTGTCATGGTGGTTGTCATGGTGGCCATCGTGGTGGTCATTGTGGTGGTTGTCATGGTGGTCATCGTGGTGGTCATCGTGGTGGTTGTCGTGGTGGTCATTGTGGTGGTCGTTGTGGTGGTTGTTGTGGTGGTTGTCGTGGTGGTCACCGTGGTGGTCACTCCGCCGGTCACTCCGCCCATCGGCGTAGCTGTACCGCACCGTCCACGCCTTGACGTCCACCTCCACCTCCAAACACCGCGGCCGCCGCCGCCCCACGGCCGCCGCCACCACCTTGGCGTCGGTGGTGGCTTCCAGCGCGTCCCTCATGCGCCGCAGCAGCCCCGGCGCGGCGCGGGCGCCGTCCGGCACCAAAGCCACGTGGCGCGTGCGCACCGCCAGCTCCGGCCGCGGCGGCGGCCGGTGCAGCTCCGGCCGCAGCGACAGCACGGCCACGCCGGCGGGAAGCGGCGCCGGCGGGTACGGCGGCGTCTCCGAAGCCACCAGGACGGTGACGCCGGGCAGGGCGGCGAAGGAGCGGGCGGTGGCGGCCACGTCGTGCTCGGGGCCGTCGAAGTCGCGCAGGATGACGGTGACGCCGGGGACGCCGTCGGCGACGCGCCGGGAGCGGCGGCACGGAGGGGACGCGCCGGGGAGGAGGTGGGAGAAGAGCAGCAGGAGGAGGTTGAGGGTGATGGCGGCGGCCAGGGCGGCCTGGCAGGGCGTGATTCTCATGGTGGCGGTTAATTAATTAGTTAATTAATTAGTGAATGAATTATTTAGTTAATTAATTATTTAATTTGGAGGCGTTGCCGCTTGTTGTAGGGTTGGTGGTGGTGGTGGCGATACCAGCGGTGACCACGCGGTGGCGCTGCGGGTGTGGATATATTAATAATGAATTGTTAATGAGGCGTTAATTAATTCCCCATAATTAAACCCTGCCCCAAAACTCGCCAAAAAAATCCTCTCTAATCAACCAAACACCCCCCGAAAAATCCTAAAAACTTCCAAAATGCCCTTTAACACACCAAAGAAATATGAAACACCCAAAATTCTCTACAAACCCCCAGTGACCACCCCTAAAAGTCTCCTAAACGCCCCCAAATCCCCTCAGGCCTTACAAAAACCCCCAAAATTCTCTAAAAAACCCCAAAATCCCGCATAACTCCTAAAACTCCCCTCTAACATTCCAAAGACCTCCCAAAAAACCCCAAAGCCCCCCGAAACATCCCCTACAATCCCCCAAAAATCCCCCATAAAGATCACAAAAATCCCCTGCAAACCCCTCAAAGACTCCCAGAAAACACTCCAAAAAGTCCCAAAATCCCCTTTAACGCCCCAAAGACACCCCAAAAAACCCCTAAAGCCCCCCAAAATCCTCTCTCACCCCCTAAAGAGCCTCCAAAAAACCCCCAAAATCCCCTAAAACTCTCCGAAATCCCCTGAAACCCCACTGAAAAACCCCAAAAATCCCCTTTAACCCTCCAGAGACCTCCCAAAAATCCCCTATAATCCCCAAAGACCCCCCAAAAATCCCCTCTAACCCCCCAAAAAATCCCCTCTAACCCCCAAAGACCCCCGGGAAAACCCCAAAAATCCCCTATAACCTCCAAAGACCCCCCAAAAATCCCCTCTAACCCCCCAAAAATCCCCTCTAACCCCCAAAAAATCCCATCTAACCCCCAAAGTCTCCCCGAAAAACCCCAAAAATCCCCTATAACCTCCAAAGACTCCCAAAAATCCCCTATAATCTCCAAAGACCCCCCAAAAATCCCCTCTAACCCCCAAAAATCCCCTCTAACCCCCCAAAAAATCCCGTCTAACCCCCCAAAATCTCCCCGAAAAACCGCAAAAATCCCCTTTAACCCTCCAGAGACCCCCAAAAAATCCCATCTAACCCCCCAAAAGACCCCTCTAACCCCAAAAAATCCCGTCTAACCCCCAAAATCTCCCCGAAAAACCCCAAAAATCCCCTATAACCTCCAAAGACCCCCCAAAAATCCCCAAAGACCCCCCCAAAATCCCCTCTAACCCCCCAAAAATCCCCTCTAACCCCCCAAAATCCCCTCTAACCCCCCAAAAATCCCCTCTAACCCCCAAAGACCCCCGGAAAAACCCCAAAAATCCCCTATAACCTCCAAAGACCTCCCAAAAATCCCCTATAATCCCCAAAAACCCCCCAAAAATCCCCTCTAACCCCCAAAAAATCCCCTCTAACCCCCAAAAATCCCCTATAACCTCCAAAGACCTCCCAAAAATCCCCTATAATCCCCAAAGACCCCCCAAAAAGATCCCTCAAAACCCCAAAATTCCCCTCTAACCCCCAAAAATCCCCTCTAACCCCCAAAGACCCCCGGAAAAACCCCAAAAATCCCCTCTAACCCCCAAAGACCCCCGGAAAAACCCCAAAAATCCCCTTTAACCCCCCAAAAAGATCCATCAAAACCCCAAAATCCCCAAAATTCCCCCACAGCCCCCCCCCGCGTTGCCACGGCAACGGCGCCTCACCGTGGCCACGCCCCTTTGTGCAAACCACGCCCCTTTGTGCAAACCCCGCCCATTTCCCCGCCCCTTGCCCCGCCCCCGGCTCCCTTTGTGGCAGGAAGCCGCTGCCGCCCGTGGCTCCCTTTGTGGCAGCCGCCATGGCGGCCGAGCGGGCTCCGCCGGCCCGGGCCCAACCTCCGCCCCCCGGCCCCGCTCCCGGCCCCGCTCCCGGGCCCGTGGCGGGCCCCGAGCCCGCGGCACGAACCGGCCTCAGCCTGCCGGGCATCCTGCACTTCATCCAGCACGAGTGGGCGCGGTTCGAGGCGGAGAAAGGGCGCTGGGAAGCGGAGAGGGCCGAGCTGCAGGTAATGATGGCGGCGGTGCCCTCATGAGGGGAGGGACGGGGAGAGGACAGCGGGGACAGCGAGGGGACAGCGAGGGGACAGCGAGGGGACAGCACAGGGACAGAGGGGACAGAGGGGACAGCGCGGGGACATCAGGGACAGCGCGGGGACATCAGGGGACAGCGCGGGACACCGGGGGGCGGCGGGGCGGGGTGGCCGCGGTTGGCGCCATCTTGGGAGGAAATGGCGGCCGGGGCGGCGGGAGGGGGTGGGGACAGCGGGAGGGGCGGGAGCGGCGAACTGGGAGTACTGGGAATACTGGGAATACTGGGATGGGAACTGGGGATACTGGGGATACTGGGAATTGGGGGTACTGGGATGGGAACTGGGGGTACTGGGAACTGGACACTGGGGGTACTGGGGATACTGGGAACTGGGGATACTGGGAATACTGGGGAGACTGGGAACTGGGAGTACTGGGAATACTGGGATGGGAACTGGGAATACTGGGGGGACTGGGGATACTGGGAACTGGGGATACTGGGGGGACTGGGAATACTGGGAATACTGGGGAGACTGGGAACTGGGGGTACTGGGAATACTGGGGAGACTGGGATGGGAATACTGGGGAGACTGGGATGGGAATACTGGGGAGACTGGGATGGACACTGGGGGTACTGGGAACTGGGGATACTGGGGATACTGGGGATACTGGGAACTGGGGATACTGGGGAGACTAGAAATACTGGGGATACTGGGGATACTGGGAACTGGGAATAGTGGGATGGGAACTGGGAGTACTGGGGGTACTGGGGAGACTGGGAATACTGGGAATATTGGGAACTGGGGGTACTGGGGATACTGGGGGGACTGGGAATACTGGGAATACTGGGATGGGAACTGGGGGTACTGGGGATACTGGGAATAGTGGGGATACTGGGGAGACTGGGAATATTGGGAACTGGGAATACTGGGGAGACTGGGAATACTGGGGAGACTGGGATGGACACTGGGGGTACTGGGGGTACTGGGGAGACTGGGGATACTGGGAATATTGGGAACTGGGAATACTGGGGATACTGGGAACTGGGGAGACTGGGGAGACTGGGGGGACTGGGAATACTAGGAACTGGGAATTGGGGGTACTGGGATGGACACTGGGAATACTGGGGATACTGGGAACTGGGAAGACTGGGGAGACTGGGGGGACTGGGGATACTGGGGATACTGGGAACTGGGAATAGTGGGATGGGAACTGGGAGTACTGGGGGTACTGGGGGTACTGGGAACTGGGGAGACTGGGGGTACTGGGGGTACTGGGGGTACTGGGATGGGAACTGGGGAGACTGGGTGGGTGTGGGGACACTGTCACCCCCTGAGTTTTCCCTGGGTGTCCCCGATGTCCCCAATCCCCCCAATGTCCCGACTGTCCCCAATGTCCCCAATGTCCCCACTGTCCCCAATGTCCCCAATGTCCCCAAATGTCCCCAAATGTCCCCAATCCCCCCAATGTCCCCAATGTCCCCAATGTCCCCCCAATGTCCCCAATCCCCCCAATGTCCCCAATGTCCCCAATGTCCCCCCAATGTCCCCAATGTCCCCAATGTCCCCAATGTCCCCCAATGTCCCCAATGTCCCCCCAATGTCCCCAATGTCCCCAGTGTCCCCAATCCCCCCGATGTCCCCAATGTCCCCAATGCCCCCAATGTCCCCAATGTCCCCAATGTCCCCAATCCCCCCAATCCCCCCAATGTCCCCAAATCCCCCCAATGTCCCCCAATGTCCCCAATGTCCCCAGTGTCCCCAAATGTCCCCAAATGTCCCCGCTGTCCCCAGGCGCAGGTGGCGTTCCTGCAGGGCGAGCGGCAGGGTCAGGAGAGCCTCAAGCTGGACCTGGTGCGGCGCATCCGGATGTTGGAATTCGCCCTCAAGCAGGAGAGGTGAGAGAAAAACCCCAAAAATCCACCCAAAAATCCCCAAAAATGTCCTGGAAAATCTAAAAATGTACAAAAGCAGCCCAAAAATGGGGCAAAAATATAAAAAATTTGGAAAAAAAACCCTAAAAACCACCCAAAAATCGAAAAAAATGTCCTGAAATCCATAAAAATGTACTAAAGCATCTCAAAACACCAAAAATGTGACAAAAATCTATAGAAGTTGTAAAAAAAAACCTCTGAAACCCACCCAAAAGTCCTAAAAAATGTCCTGAAATCCATAAAAATGTACGAAAGCAGCCCAAAAGCACCAAAAATGTGACAAAAATCTATAGAGGTTGTAAAAAAACACCTAAAAACCACCCAAAAGTCCCCAAAAAATGTACTGAAATCCCTAAAAGTGTACAGAAACAGCTCAAAAGCATCAAAAGCGCCCAAAAAATGGGACAAAAATATAAAAAATTTGTAAAAAAAACCCTAAAAATCACCCAAAAATACCCAAACATTTCCTGAAATCCATAAAGTGTACAGAAACAGCCCAAAAGCATCAAAAAATGGGGCAAAAATATCAAAAATGTGTAAAAAAACCCTAAAAACCACCCAAAAGTCCTAAAAAATGTCCTGAAAACTCTAAAAATATATGAAAGCAGCCCAAAAGAATCAATAGCACCCAAAAAATCTGACAAAAATCTCTAAAAGTTGTAAAAAAGCCCCAAAGACCCCCCAAAAGAAACCCAAAATTACCCAAAAAACCCCAAAAAATCCCAAAACACCCCAAAATGGACCCGAAAGAAACCCAAAATCCGCCAAAAAACCCAAAACCCTCAAAAATTCCCCTAAAAGAAACCCACAATTCCCCTAAAAACTCCCCAAAAAAAAACCCCAAAAACCCCAAAAATGGCCCCAAAAGAAACCCCCAAAAATCCCCCCAAAAAACTCCCCAAAACCCCCCAAAAACCCCAAAAATCCCCCCAAAATAAAACCCAAAAAAACCCCCAAAATAAACCCCAAAAATCCCCCCAAAGACTCCCCAAAACCACCAAAAAAACCCCAAACCCCCCAAAAAACCCCAAAAACTGCCCCAAAAACCCAAATCCTTTCTCAAGGCCCCCAAAAATCTCCCCAAAACCCCCCAAAAAAGGCCACAAAAACCCCAAAAATCCCCCCAAAATAAACCCCAAAAAAACCCCAAACCCCGCAAAAAAACCCAAAAATTGCCCCAAAAACCCCAAATCCTTCCTCAAGACCCCCAAAAAACTCCCCAAAAAACTCCCCAAAACCCCCCAAAAAACTCCAAAAAATCCCCCCAAAATAAACCCAAAAAACTCCCAAAAAAACCCCAAATACCCCAAAAAACCCCCAAAATCCCCAAAACTCCCCAAAAAGCCCCAAAATCCCCCAAATTTCCCGGCCAGGTCCAAGCTGCAGAAGCTGAAGTTGGGGGCGGAGGCGGCGCCGGGGGAGAAGCGCCCGGAGGAGCCGCGTGAGCCCCAAATTTTGGGTTTTTTGGGTTTTTTTGGGGTTTTTTTGGGGTTTTTGGGGTTTTTTGGGGTTTTTTGGGTCTTTTTCGGCTTCTTTCGGGGGGGAATTTTGGGGTTTTTGGCGGAAATTTTGGGGTTTTTTCAGGGGATTTTTGGGGGGGATTTTGGGGCTTTTTCAGGGGGTTTTTGGGGGGATTTTTTGGGTTTTTTCGGGATTTGGGGTTTTTTGGGTCTTTTTTGGCTTCTTTCAGGGGGAATTTTGGGTTTTTCTCAGGGGGCTTTGGGGGGAATTTTGGGGTTTTTTCAGGGGGTTTTGGGGGGTTTTTGGGGAGAATTTTGGGGCTTTTTCATGGGATTTTTGGGGGTTTTGGGGGGAATTTTAGGGTTTTTTCAGGGCATTTTTGGGGTTTTATTTTGGGTTTTTTTGGGGGGGTCTTTGGTGTATTTTTGGGGTATTTTAGGGGTATTTTAGGGGGTGGTTTTGGTGTATTTTGGGGGTATTTTTGGGGTATTTTTGGGGATGGTTTTGGTGTATTTTAGGGGTATTTTGGGGGGTGGTTTTGGTGTATTTTGGGGGTATTTTGGGGGTATTTTAGGGGGTTATTTTGGGGTATTTTTGGGGTATTTTTGGTGTATTTAGGGGGTATTTTAGGGGGTTATTTTGGGGTATTTTGGGGATATTTTAGGGGGTTATTTTGGGGTATTTTGGGGGTATTTTGGGGTTTCTCACCCCCATTTCCCCCCAGTGTCCAACGGCCCCGTGGAGCTGGAGGGGGCCTGGAAGGACGGGAGGCGGCTCCTGCGCCAGTGAGTTCGGGGCTTTTTTTGGGGTTATTTTGGGGTTTTTTGGGTTTTTTTGGGGGTGTTTGGTTTTTTTTGAGGTTTTTTGGGGTTTTTTGGGGATTTTATTTTTGGGTTTTTGGGGTTTTGTGGTTTTTATTTTGGGTTTTTCGGGTTTTATTTGGGATTTTTCGGTTTTTATTTTGGGTATTTTGGGGATTTTTTTTTTTGTTTTTGGGGTTTTTTGAGGTTTTATTTTGGGGTTTTTTTGAGGTTTTATCTTGGTATTTTTGGGGGTTTCTTTGGGGTTTTTTTCCCATTTTAATGGAAATTTTTGCCATTTTTATGGGAATTGTTGCCATTTTAAGGGCATTTTCCCATTTTCATGGAAATTTTTCCCCATTTTAATGGAATTTTTCCCATTTTAATGGCAATTTTCCCCATTTTGATGGGAACTTTTAGGATTTTCATGGCATTTTTCCCCATTTTGATGGGAATTTTTAGGATTTCAATGGTATTTTTGCCATTTATGGGACATTTCGCCATTTTTAATGGAATTTCTCCCATTTCCATGGGAATTTTGATGGCGATTTTTCCCTTTTTCACGGAATTTTCTCCAATTTTCACGGGATTTTCCCCCATTTTCATGGCAATTTTCCCCATTTCTCTGGGAATTTCTCCCATTTCCATGGGAATTTTGATGGCAATTTTTCCCATTTTAATGGGACTTTTCCCCCATTCTTTTTGTAATTTTCCCCTTTTTTTTTGACAATTTTCCCCATTTTTTTTTCAGCAATTTTCCCCATTTCTCTGGGAATTTCTCCCATTTCCATGGGAACTTTGATGGCAATTTTTCCCATTTTAATGGGATTTTTTCCCCATTTATTTTGTAATTTCCCCTTTTTTTTCGACAATTTTCCCCATTTTTTCGACAATTTTCCCCATTTCTCCGGGAATTTTTCCCATTCCCACCCTGTGAAATTTTTTTAGGATCCCCCCCAATCCCCAAATCCCGTTTTTCCTGAATTTCTCCCCAAATTTCAGGTACCTGGAGGAGCTGGGCTACAGCGACACCATCCTGGCCATGCGCTCGCGCCGCCTGCGGGCGCTGCTGGCCCGCGGAATCCCGGGAATTCCGGGAATTTCGGGAATAATTCCGGGAATTCCGGGAATTCCCGCCGCCCCCCCCAGCCCCGGCAGCCCCCCCTCCCCTCCCCCACCCGCCGAGTCGCTGCTGCTGCGCCGCATCGAGGAGCAGATCCAGAGGTGCCGGGGGGTTTTTAGGAATTTTGGGAGTTTTTGGGGGGGTTTGGGGGTTTTTTGGGAATTTTTGGGGGGTTTGGGGTTTTTTGGGGAATTTTTAGGGTTTTTTTGGGAACTTTTTGGGAATTTTGGGGGAATTTTTGGGGTATTTTTAGGGAATTTTTGGGGTTTTTAGGGGATTTTTTTGGGAATTTTGGGATTTTTGGGGGGGATTTGGGGTTTTTTTGGGAATTTTTGGGGTTTTTAGGGAATTTTTTGGGAATTTTGGGGGAATTTTTTGGGGTTTTCTAGGGAATTTTTCGGGTTTTTAGGGGATTTTTTGAGAATTTTAGGGGAATTTTTGGGGTTTTTTTGGTGGGATTTGGGGTTTTTTAGGGAATTTTTGGGGTTTTTAGGGAATTTTTGGGGAATTTTGGGGGAATATGGGCTTTTTTAGGGAATTGTTTGAGAAATTTTGGGAATTTTGGGGAGATTTTTGTGGGATTCAGGGATATTTTTAGGGAATTTGGGAATTTGATGGGATTTTTGGGGGGATTTGGGGGTTTTTAGGGAATTTTTTGGGAAATTTTGGGAATTTTGGGGGGATTTAGGAAAGTTTTGGGGGAAATTTGGGCATTTTGGGGGGATTTGGGGTTTTTTAGGGGAATTTTTGGGGGATTTGGGGATTTTTTGGGAATTTTGGGGAGATTTTTGTGGGATTCAGGGATATTTTTGGGGGGTTTGGGGATTTTTTTGGGAATTTTGGGGGGATTTGGGTTTTTTAGGGAATTTTTTTGGAAAATTGTGGGAATTTAGGGGGGATTTTTGGTTTTTTTTTTTTCGGATTTCCTCTGGAATTTTTGGGATATTCCCTGAGATTTTTGGGATTTCCTGTTGGATTTTGGGATTTCCCATGAAATTTTTTGGATTTCCCATGGGATTTGTGGGATCCCCTGTGGAATTTTCGGGATTTCCTGTTGGATTTCGGGATTTCCCATGGGATTTTCGGGATTTCCAGGGGAATTTTCAGGATTTCCCGTGGAATTTCTCCGTTTCCAGCCGTTTTTTGACCGTTTTTCGTGGGATTTTTTGCGTTTTTTCCCTTTTTTTCCCTTCCTTTTTCCCATTTCCGGGGTTTTCCCTCTCCCTAATTCCCAAATTTCCCCCCAGGAACGCCGGGAAGGAGCCGCAGCGGGGGCTGAGCCCCTCCCCCCCCGAGGAGGACAGCGACGAGGAGGAGGAGCCCGAGGGCCCCTCCCCCACCCCGGGGCCGCCCCGCAGGAGGGGAAAGGTCGGGACCCCAAATTTGGGGCTTTTGGGGGCTTTTGGGGGATTTGGGGATTTTTTGGGGATTTTTTTGGGATTTTTATGGGATTTTTTTTGGATTTTTATGGGATTTTTAGGGATTTTTTGGGCATTTTTTGGGGATTTTTTTGGGATTTTTGGGGGATTTTTAGGGGATTTTTTGGGGATTTTTAGGGAATTTTTTGGGAATTTTTTTGGATTTTTAGGGGATTTTTTGGGAATTTTTTTTGAATTTTTAGAGATTTATATGGGATTTTTTGGGAATTTTTGGGGATTGTAATGGGATTTTTAGGGGATTTTTGGAGGATTTTTAGAGATTTATATGGGATTTTTTGGGATTTTTAGGGGATTTTTAGGGATTTTTTAGGGGATTTTTTTGGGATTTTTAGGGATTTTTTGGGGAATTTTTAGGGGATTTTTTGGGGATTTTTTGGGGATTTTTTAGGGATTTTTTTTTAATTTTTAGAGATTTATATGGGATTTTTTTGGATTTTTATGGGATTTTTTTGGGTATTTTTATTGGATTTTTATGGGATTTTTTTGGTATTTTTAGGGGATTTTTAGGGATTTTTTGGGAATTTTTTAGGGGATTTTTTGGGGATTTTTGGAGGATTTTTAGGGATTTTTTGGGATTTTTAGGGAATTTGGGCAGATTTTTGTCCCTTTGTCCCCAGAGTGTCCCCAAGGTCCCCGAGGAGGACGAGGACGAGGATGAGGACGAGGAAGACTCCGAGGACGCCCTGGGGGAGTTCGACTTCCTGGGGACACCTGGGGACACCTTGGGGACACCTGGGGACATCAGAGGTGAGCTGGGGACACTTTGGGGACACCTGGGGACACCTGGGGACACCTGGGGACACCTGGGGACATTTTGGGGACACCTGAGGACATCAGAGGTGAGCTGGGGACACCTTGGGGACACTTTGGGGACACCTTGGGGACACCTGGGGACACCTGGGGACATCAGAGGTGAGCTGGGGACACTTTGGGGACACCTGGGGACACTTGGGGACACTTGGGGACACCTTGGGGACACCTGGGGACATCAGAGGTGAGCTGGGGACACTTTGGGGACACCTGGGGACACCTGGGGACATCAGAGGTGAGCTGGGGACACTTTGGGGACACCTGGGGACACCTGGGGACACTTTGGGGACACTTGGGGACACCTGGGGACACCTTGGGACACTTTGGGGACACCTGGGGACACCTGGGGACACCTTGGGACACTTTGGGGACACCTGGGGACACCTGGGGACACCTTGGGGACACCTGGGGACAGCTGGGGACACTTTGGGGACACTTTGGGGACACCTAGGGACACCTGGGGACACTTTGGGAACACTTTGTGGACACCTGGGGACACTTGGGGACACCTGGGGACATCAGAGGTGAACTGGGGACACCTTGGGGACACCTTGGGGACACCTGGGGACACTTTGGGGACACTTTGGGGACACCTAGGGACACCTGGGGACACCTTGGGGACACCTGGGGACACTTTGGGAACACTTTGTGGACACCTGGGGACACTTGGGGACACCTGGGGTCACTTTGGGGATATTTGGGGACACTTTGGGGACACGTTGGGGACGTCCCCTGACCCCTCCCCCGCTGTCACAGAGAGCCACCGGTGCCACCTGCGGGACGGGGACCTCGGGCCACCGCGGCCACCTGAAGGTGAGGACACGCCTGTCACCCGTGTGTCACCCGTGTGTCACCTGTGTGTCACCTGTGTCACCTGGGGGGTCCCTGTGTCCCCAAGGCCACCCCGGTGTCACTGTCCCCATTGTCCCCTCTGTCCCCACTGTCCCCACTGTCCCCTCTGTCCCCTCTGTCCCCAAGGCCACCTCAGTGTCACTGTGCCCATTGTCACCACTGTCCCCTCTGTCCCTGGGTGTCCCCAAGGCCACCTCAGTGTCACTGTCCCCATTGTCCCCTCTGTCCCCTCTGTCCCTGGATGTCCCCAAGGCCACCCTGGTGTCACTGTCCCCACTGTCCCCTCTGTCCCCTCTGTCCCTGAGTGTCCCCAAGGCCACCTCAGTGTCACTGTCCCCACTGTCCCCACTGTCCCCTCTGTCCCTGAGTGTCCCCAAGGCCACCTCAGTGTCACTGTCCCCATTGTCCCCTCTGTCCCCTCTGTCCCCTCTGTCCCCAAGGCCACCTCAGTGTCACTGTCCCCATTGTCCCCTCTGTCCCCTCTGTCCCTGGATGTCCCCAAGGCCACCCCAGTGTCACTGTCCCCTCTGTCCCCACTGTCCCCTCTGTCCCTGAGTGTCCCCAAGGCCACCCCACTGTCACTGTCCCCACTGTCCCCTCTGTCCCTGGATGTTCCCAAGGCCACCCTGATGTCACTGTCCCCATTGTCCCCATTGTCCCCATTGTCACCTCTGTCCCTGAGTGTCCCCAAGGCCACCCCAGTGTCACTGTCCCCACTGTCCCCATTGTCCCCAAATGTCCCCTCTGTCCCCAGGGCTCCCGGCCGAGGCGCTGGCCCTGGATGGCCTCGGGGACCTGGCGGAGCTGACGGTGACAAATGACAACGACGGCGGTGACGTGAGTGCCACCACCCCTGCCCCGAGTGTCCCCAAGTGCCACCAACCCCGCCCTGACTGTCCCCAAGTGCCACCAACCCCGTCCCGAGTGTCCTCAAGTGCCACCAACCCCGTCCTGAGTGTCCATAAGTGCCACCAACCCTGTCCCGAGTGTCCCCAAGTGCCACCAACCCTGTTCTGAGTGTCCCCAAGTGCCACCAACCCTGCCCTGAGTGTCCTCAAGTGTCCCCAAGTGTCCCCAAATGCCACCATGCCCCTAAATGCCACCACGCCTTCATTCTGCCGTGTCCCTAGGTGTCCCCAAGTGCCACCACCGTGTCCCCAAGTGCCACCATCTCCCCAAATGCCACCACGCCTTCACTCTGCCGTGTCCCTAAGTGTCCCCAAGTGCCACCAACCCCGTCCCGAGTGTCCTCAAATGCCACCACACCTTCATTCTGCCGTGTCCCCAAGTGTCCCTGCCGTGTCCCCAAGTGCCACCGCCGTGTCCCCAGGTGCCACCGTCGCCGCGGCGCGTCTGGAGCCCGCGGCTGACGCTGCGCAGCCACTTTGACGCCGTGCGGGCGGTGGCCTTTGTCCCTTGTCACCCGGCGCTGGTGACGGCCTCCGAGGACGCCACCCTCAAGCTCTGGAACCTGCAGAAGCCGCTCGTCCCCAACAAGTGGGTGACACCGGGTGACACCGGGTGGCACTGGGTGGCACCGGGGTGGTGGCGGCGCTCGGGGCGCCGTTGTCACCGTTGTCACTGATTGTCACCGATTGTCACCGGGGTTTGTCACCGTTGTCCCCTCAGGAGCGCGGCGCTGGACGTGGAGCCGGTGTACGCCTTCCGCGGGCACAGGTGTGTCACCTGCTGTCACCTGTTGTCACCTGATGTCACCTGATGTCACCTGATGTCACCTATTGTCACCTCAGTGTCACCTTTCTTGTCATGTCAGTGGGTTTGGCTTTGTTCCTCTTTTTTGTCACTTTGGTGTCACCTCAGTGTCACCTCATTGTCACCTTCTATGTCACCTCATTGTCACCTCTTTGTCACCTCAATGTCACCTCATTGTCACCTCAGTGTCACCTCACTGTCACCTCATTGTCACTTTACTGTCACCTCAGTGTCACCTCATTGTCACCTCATTGTCACCTCAATGTCACCTCAGTGTCACCTCATTGTCACCTGGTGTCACCTGATTGTCACCTGTCTTGTCACGGTGGTTTTGGCTTTATTCCTCTTTTTTGTCACTTTGGTGTCACCTCACTGTCACCTCATTGTCACCTAAATGTCACCTCAATGTCATCCCATTGTCACCTCAATGTCACCTCTTTGTCACCTCATTGTCACCTCAGCGTCACCTCATTGTCACCTGATGTCACCTCAGTTTCACCTGTCTTGTCACGGTGGTTTTGGCTTTATTCCTCTTTTTTGTCACTTTGGTGTCACCTCAATGTCACCTCATTGTCACCTCCGTGTCACCTCATTGTCACCTCAATGTCAGCTCATTGTCACCTCAGTGTCACCTAAATGTCACCTCAATATCACCTCATTGTCATTTCAGTGTCACCTCAGTGTCACCTCATTGTCACTTTACTGTCACCTCAGTGTCACCTCATTGTCACCTCAATGTCACGTTCTATGTCACCTCTTTGTCACCTCATTGTCACCTAAATGTCACCTCAATGTCACCTCATTGTCACCTCAGTGTCACCTCACTGTCACCTCAGTGTCACCTCAATGTCACCTCAGTGTCACCTCATTGTCACCTCAGTGTCACCTCAGTGTCACCTCAGTGTCACCTCATTGTCACCTCAGTGTCACCTCATTGTCACCTCATTGTCACCTCATTGCCATGTTGGCGGCTGTGTCTTTGCTCCTCTTTTTTGTCACTTTGGTGTCACCTTGGTGCCACCTCCTTGTCACCTGGCTGTGACGATGTTCTGATTTTTTGTCCCTTTGTCACCGCCAAAGGGGCCCATGAGGTGACATCGATGACACCGGTGTGATTTTTGTCACTTTGTCACCATCCCAGGGGCCCAGGAGGTGACACCGGTGTGACTCGTGTCACTTTGTCACCGTCCCAGGGGCCCAGGAGGTGACACTGGTGTGACTCGTGTCCCTTTGTCACTGTCAGAGGGGCCCAGGAGGTGACACCGGTGTGATTTTTGTCACTTTGTCACCATCCCAGGGGCCCAGGAGGTGACACCGGTGTGATTTCTGTCACTTTGTCACCGCCAGAGGGGCCCATGAGGTGACATCGGTGACACCGGTGTGACTCGTGTCCCTTTGTCACCATCCCAGGGGCCCAGGAGGTGACACTGATGTGATTTTTGTCCCTTTGTCACCGCCAGAGGGGCCCATGAAGTGACATCGGTGACACCAGTGTCATTTCTGTCCCTTTGTCACCGTCCCAGGGGCCCAGGAGGTGACACCAGTGTGACTCGTGTCCCTTTGTCACCCTCCCAGGGGTCCGGTGCTGGCGGTGGCGGTGGCAGCAGGTGACAGCGGTGACATTGGTGACATCGGGCTGTGCTGCAGCGCCGGCGTGGACGCTCAGATCCGCTGCTGGCGCCTGCCGGGGCTGGACAGCGACCCCTACGATGGCTACGGTGGGACACTGGGGACACTTGGGGACATCGGGGACACTGGGGACACTTGGGGACATTGGGGGGGATTGGGGGACATATGGGGACATTGGGGACATTGGGGACATTGGGGACATTGGGGGACACTGGGGGCTGTGGTGGCAATGTCCCCATATGTCCCCCAATCCCCCCCAATGTCCCCAATCCCCCCAATGTCCCCAATGTCCCCAATGTCCCCAATGTCCCCAAGTGTCCCCAGTGTCCCCAATCCCCCCCAATGTCCCCAATGTCCCCAATGTCCCCAATGTCCCCAATGTCCCAAATCCCCCCCAATGTCCCCAATGTCCCCAATGTCCCCAATGTCCCCCCAATGTCCCCAATGTCCCCAATGTCCCCAATGTCCCCAATGTCCCCTGCCGCAGACCCGGGGGTGCTCCGGGGGCTCCTGGCCGGTCACTCTGACGCCGTTTGGGGTCTGTCCTTCGATGGCGCCGGGCGCTGCCTGGCCTCGTGCTCGGCCGATGGCACCGTGCGCCTCTGGGACCCCCGCAGGGACAGTGACAGCGGGGACAGCGGCGGTGGCACCTGCCTCGGCGTCCTGGACGGGCACGCAGGTGAGCGGGGACACCTGGGACACAGCTGGGACACAGCTGGGGACACACCTGGGACACAGCTGGGGATGTTGGGGACACACCTGGGGACATTGGGGACACACCTGGGGACGTTGGGGACACACCTGGGACACAGCTGGGGACACACCTGGGACACACCTGAGTGATCTGGGACAGACCTGGGGACATTGGGGACACACCTGGGACACACCTGGGGACATTTGGGATACACCTGAATGATCTGGGACACAGCTGGGGACGTTGGGGACACACCTGGGACACACCTGGGGACATTTGGGATACACCTGAATGATCTGGGACACAGCTGGGGACGTTGGGGACACACCTGGGACACACCTGGGGACATTTGGGATACACCTGAATGATCTGGGACACAGCTGGGGACGTTGGGGACACACCTGGGGACATTGGTGACACCTGGGACACAGCTGGGACACAGCTGGGGACATTGGGGACACACCTGGGGACATTGGGGACACACCTGGGGACACACCTGGGACACAGCTGGGGACATTTGGGATACACCTGAATGATCTGGGACACAGCTGGGGACGCTGGGGACACACCTGGAGACATTGGGGACACACCTGGGGGCATTGGGGACACCCCTGGGACACACCTGGGGACACTGGGGACACCTGGGGACATTGGGGGCACACCTGGGGGCACTGGGGACACCTGGGGATGTTGGGGACACAGCTGGGGACATTGGGGACACCTGGGGATGTTGGGGACACACCTGAGTGATCTAGGACACGCCTGGGGACGTTGGGGACACACCTGAGTGATCTAGGACACACCTGGGGACGTTGGGGACACACCTGGGACACAGCTGGGGATGTTGGGGACACACCTGGGACACACCTGGGGACATTTGGGATACACCTGAATGGTCTGGGACAGACCTGGGGACATTGGGGACAGACCTGGGACACACCTGGGACACCTGGGGACATTGGGGACACACCTGGGACACACCTGAGTGATCTGGGGAAACACCTGGGGACATTGGGGACACCTGGGGACATTGGGGACACTTGGGGATGTTGGGGACACACCTGAGTGATCTGGGACAGACCTGGGGACATTGGGGACACACCTAGGACACACCTGGGACACCTGGGGACATTGGGGACACACCTGGGACACACCTGAGTGATCTGGGGAAACACCTGGGGACATTGGGGACACCTGGGGATGTTGGGGACACACCTGGGGGCATTGGGGACACACCTGGGGATGTTGGGGACACCTGGGGATGTTGGGGACACACCTGGGACACAGCTGGGACACACCTGGGGACGTTGGGGCACACCTGGGACACACCTGGGGATGTTGGGGACACACCTGCCATGATCTGGGGACAACCTGGGACACCTGGGGACATTGGGGGCACACCTCGGGACATTGGGGACAGATCTGGGACACACCTGGGGACATTGGTGACACACCTCAGTGATCTGGGAACACACCTGGGACACACCTGGGACACCTGGGGACATTGGGGACACACCTGGGACACACCTGGGGACAGACCTGAGGACATTTGGCCCCCTCTGGTGTCACCCCTGTCCCCTCACCTGTCCCCTCACCTGTCCCCCAGGTGTCACCCCTGTCCCCTCACCTGTCCCCTCACCTGTCCCCTCAGAGCACGGCGTCCCCACCTCGGTGACCTTCGTGCCCACCCAGCCGGCGCACCTGGTGGCCGGGTTCCGCTCCGGGGCCACCGTCCTCTACGACCTCGAGGCCACCAAGGCCACCCTGGTGTCCCCAAACGGCGGTGAGTGACCCCCCACGTCCCCAGGGGTCACCTGGGGACACCTGAACCCCACCCAGATGTCCCCAGGGGTCACCTGAACCCTCCCAAGTGTCCCCAGGGGTCACTGGGGTCACCTGAACCCCCTCCAAATGTCCCCAAGGGTCACCTGAACCCCCCCAGATGTCCCCAAGGGTCACCTGAACCCCCCCGTGTCCCCAGGGGTCACCTCAACCCCCCCAGTGTCCCCAGGGGTCACCTGAACCCCCCCAGATGTCCCCAAGGGTCACCTGAACCCCCCCAGATGTCCCCAAGGGTCACCTGAACCCCCCCAGTGTCCCCAGGGGTCACCTGAACCCCCCCAGATGTCCCCAAGGGTCACCTGAACCCCCCCAGATGTCCCCAAGGGTCACCTGGACACCCCCCAAATGTCCCCAAGGGTCACCTGAACCCCCCCACTGTCCCCAAGGGTCACCTGGGGACACCTGGACACCCCCCAAATGTCCCCAGGGGACACCTGAACCCCCCCGGTGTCCCCAGGGGTCACCAGGTGGTCACTCTGGGTGACCCCAGGTGGTCACTCAGCCCAGGTGACCCCGGTGACCCCAGGTGACCCCAGCTGACTCCAGCTGACCCCTGTGTCCCTCACTGTCCCCTCAGGTGGCCGCGGCGGGCAGGTGAACCAGGTGGTCACTAACCCCAGGTGACCCCAGTGACCCCAGGTGGTCACTGACCCCAGGTGACCCCAGTGACCCCAGGTGACCCCTGTGTCCCTCAGGTGGCCGTGGGCAGGTGAACCAGGTGGTCACTGACCCCAATGACCCCAGGTGGTCACTGACCCCAGGTGACCCCAGGTGACCCCAGGTGGTCACTGACCCCAGGTTACCTCAGGTGACCCCGCTGACTCCAGGTGACCCCTGTGTCCCTCACTGTCCCTCACTGTCCCCCAGGTGGCCGCGGGCAGGTGAACCAGGTGGTCACTCACCCCAGGTGACCTCTGCTGACCCCTGTGTCCCCTCAGGTGGCCGCGGGCAGGTGAACCAGGTGGTCACTGACCCCTGCTGACCCCAGGTGACCCCAGGTGGTCACTGACCCCAGGTGACCCCGGTGACCCCAATGACCCCAGCTGACCCCTGTGACCCCAGGTGACCCCGGTGACCCCCAATGACCCCCCTGTCCCCCCAGGTGGCCGTGCCCAGGTGAACCAGGTGGTCACTGACCCCGGTGACCCCTGTGACCCCTGCTGACCCCCGCTGACCCCAGCTGACCCCTCTGTCCCCCAGGTGGCCGCGGGCAGGTGAACCAGGTGGTCACTCACCCCGGTGACCCCAGGTGGTCTCTGACCCCAGGTGACCCCGGGGACCCCAGGTGACCCCAGTGACCCCAGGTGACCCCTGCTGACCCCAGCTGACCCCTGTGTCCCCCAGGTGGCCGTGCCCAGGTGAACCAGGTGGTCACTCACCCCTCGCAGCCGCTGACCATCACGGCCAGCGACGACCGCGCCATTCGCTACCTGGACATGCGCACAGGTGGGCGGGGCTCGTTAGGGAAATTAGCGTAACGAGGGGTCATTAGGGGTCATTAGGGTAACGAGAGGCTCGTTAGGGAAATTAGCGTAACGAGGGGTCATTAGGGTAACGAGGGGCTCATTAGGGGTCATTAGGGGTCATCGGGGTCATTGGGGGGGTCATTAGGGTCATTAGGGGGTCTTTAGGGGGTCATTAGGGTAACAAGGAGCTCATTAAGAGGTTATTAGTGTAATTAGGGGGGTCATTATTGAGTCATTAGAGTAATTATGGGGTCGTTAGGGTAATGAGGGGGTCATTAGGAGGTCATTAAGGTAACGAGGGGGTCATTAAGACCTTATTAGTGTCATTAGAGGGGTTATTACTGAGTCATTAGGGTAATTATGGGGTCATTAGTGTAATGAGGGGGGTCATTAGGAGGTCATTTGGGTAACGAGGTGGTCATTAAGAGGTTATTAGTGTAATTAGGGGGGTCATTAGTGAGTCATTAGGGTAATTATGGGGTCGTTAGGGATCATTAGGAGTCATTAGTGTAATTATGGGGTTGTTAGGGTAATCAGTGGGTCATTAGGAGGTCATTAGTGTAACTAGGGGGGTCATTAGTGAGTCATTAGAGTAATTATGGGCTCATTAGGGTAATGAGGGGGTCATTGGTGTAATTAGGGGGGGTCATTAGGGTCATTAGGGGGTCATTAGGCTAATTGGGGGATCACTGGGGTAATTAGGGGGGTCATTAGGGGGTCATTAGGCTAATTGGGGGATCATTGGGGTAATTAGGGGGTAATTAGGAGGTAATTAGGAGGTCGTTAGGTTAATTGGGGGATCACTGGGGCAATTAGGGGGTAATTAGGGGTAATTAGGGGTAATTAGGGGGTCATTAGGCCCTTTCCCTCGCAGGTGCGGTGGTGCACTCGGTGGTCGCTCACCTGGACGCCGTCACCTGCCTGGCCCTGGACAGCAGCGGGGACACCCTGATGTCCGGCAGTGAGTGACCACTGAGTGACCCTGAGTGACCACTGAGTGACCCATGAGTGACCACTGAGTGACCCTGAGTGACCAGTGACCACTGAGTGACCAATGAGTGACCAATGAGTGACCCTGAGTGACCCCTGAGTGACCACTGACCCTGAGTGACCCTGAGTGACCACTGAGTGATCAATGAGTGACCAGTGACTGCTGAGTGACCACTGAGTGACCCTGAGTGATCAATGAGTGACCCTGAGTGACCAATGAGTGACCACTGAGTGACCTCACCTGTCTCACACCTGTCTGTGTCACACCTGTCACACCTGTGTGTTGTCCCCACAGGTCACGACTGCTCCCTGCGGCTGTGGCACCTGTGCCAGCGCACCTGTGTGTGTCACACCTGTCACACCTGTCACACCTGTGTGTGTCACACCTGTCACACCTGTGTGTGTCACACCTGTGTGTGTCACACCTGTCTGTGTCTCACCTGTCACACCTGTCTGTGTCACACCTGTCACACCTGAGTGTGTCACACCTGTCACACCTGTCACACCTGTGTGTCTCTCTGTCCCCCCAGGTCACGACTGTTCCCTGCGCCTGTGGCACCTGTGCCAGCGCACCTGTGTGTGTCACACCTGTGTGTGTCACACCTGTCACACCTGTCTGTGTCTCACTTGTCACACCTGTCACACCTGTGTGTGTCACACCTGTCACACCTGTGTGTGTCACACCTGTCACACCTGTCTGTCTGTCCCCACAGGTCACGACTGTTCCCTGCGGCTGTGGCACCTGTGCCAGCGCACCTGTGTGTGTCACACCTGTGTGTGTCACACCTGTGTGTGTCACACCTGTCACACCTGTCCTGTCACACCTGTGTCACACCTGTCACACCTGTCTGTTGTCCCCCCAGGTCACGACTGCTCCCTGCGGCTGTGGCACCTGTGCCAGCGCACCTGTGTGTGTCACACCTGTCACACCTGTGTGTGTCACACCTGTCACACCTGTCTGTGTCACACCTGTGTCTCTGTCCCCAGGTCACGACTGTTCCCTGCGGCTGTGGCACCTGTGCCAGCGCACCTGTGTGTGTCACACCTGTCACACCTGAGTGTGTCACACCTGTCACACCTGTCACACCTGTCACACCTGTCTGTCTCTCCCCAGGTCACGACTGTTCCCTGCGGCTGTGGCACTTGTGCCAGCGCACCTGAGTGTGTCACACCTGTGTCACACCTGTCACACCTGTCACACCTGTCACACCTGTCTGTCTCTCCCCAGGTCACGACTGCTCCCTGCGGCTGTGGCACCTGTGCCAGCGCACCTGAGTGTGTCACACCTGTCACACCTGTGTGTGTCACACCTGTCACACCTGTCACACCTGTGTGTGTCACACCTGTCACACCTGTCTGTCTCTCTCTCCCCAGGTCACGACTGTTCCCTGCGGCTGTGGCACCTGTGCCAGCGCACCTGAGTGTGTCACACCTGTCACACCTGTGTGTGTCACACCTGTCACACCTGTCTGTCTCTCTCTCCCCAGGTCACGACTGTTCCCTGCGGCTGTGGCACCTGTGCCAGCGCACCTGAGTGTGTCACACCTGTCACACCTGTGTGTGTCACACCTGTCACACCTGTCTGTCTCTCCCCAGGTCACGACTGTTCCCTGCGGCTGTGGCACCTGTGCCAGCGCACCTGTGTGCAGGAGCTGCCCGCGCACCGCCGGAAGCACCACGAGTCCGTCCTGGCCGTCGCCTTCCACCCGCGGCGGCCCCTCGGGGCCAGTGCCGGCGCCGACGGGCTGGCCAAGGTCCTCGTGTGACACCTGGCACACCTGGGCACACCTGGGCGCACCTGGGGACAGCTGGGACACCTGGGGACAGCTGGGGACAGCTGGGGACACACCTGGGCACACCTGGGGACAGCTGGGACACAGCTGGGAACACCTGGAAACACCTTGAGGACACCCTGAGGACATCCTGGGCACACCTGGCACACCTGGGCACACCTGGGCACAGCTGGTGGCACCTGGGGACACCTGGGCGCACCCGGGACACACCTGGAAACACCTTGAGGACACCCTGAGGACATCCTGGGGACACCTGGGCACACCTGGGGACACCTGGGGACACCTGGAAACACCTTGAGGACACCCTGAGAACATCCTGGGGACACCTGGGCACAGCTGCTGGCACCTGGGCACACCTGGGAACAAGCTGAGGACATCCTGAGGACATCCTGGGCACAGCTGGGACACACCTGGTGCTACCTGGAGACAGCTGGACACACCTGGTGGCACCTCAGGTGCACCTGGGCACACCTGGGATACACCTGGGAACACCCTGAGGACATTCTGGAGATACCTGGTGGCACCTGGACACACCTGGGGACACCTGGGACACACCTGGGCACACCTGGGCACAGCCAGGAAGGGGACAGGCGGTGGCACTGGGGTGACATCGCTCTGCTGGTGGCACCTGGTGGCATCAGGTGACCTCGGTCACACACCTGAGGTGGCACCTGGACAGGTGAGGTGGCACCTGCGCACACCTGAGGTGGCACCTGGGCACACCTGAGGTGGCAAATTTTGGGACAAATTTGGGACAATTTGGGGACTTTTGCCTCCAGGTAAATCCCAAATTTTAGGGATTTTTTCCCATTTTTTTTAGGATTTTTTCCCCAATTTTTAAATATTTTTCTCCACCCAGGTAAATCCCAAATTTGGGGCGTTTTTCCCTCCAGGTAAATCCCAAATTTTGATGATTTTCTCCCCAATTTTTTAGGATTTTTTTACCTGGAAAAATCTCAAATTTTGGGATTATTTTCCCCCTAATTTTTATGATTTTTTTTCCTCAGAAAAATCCAAAATTTTGGGATTCTTTTCCCCCACCAACCCAAAATTTTGGGATCTTTTCCACCCAAATTTTTGGGATATTTTCCCCCAATTTTTGGGATTTTCCCCCCGAAATTTTGGTGCTTTTTTACCCAATTTTTGGGATTCCCCCCCCCCACCTCCAATTTTTGGGAGTTTCCCCTGATTTTTTTTTTTTTTATTTTCTCTCCCAAAATTTTGTATTTTCCCCCAAAATTTTGGGAATTTTTTTCCCCAATTTTTGAGATTTACCCGCAAAATTTTGGGACTTTTCTTTCCTAATTTTTGAAATTTCCCCCTAAAAATTTTGGGGTTTTTTTCCCCTAATTTTTGAGATTTCCCCCCAAAATTTTGGGATTTTTTTTCCCCTAATTTTTGAGATTTTTCACCCCAGAATTTAGGGAATTTTTTTCCCCCAATTTTTGAGATTTCCCCCCAAAAATTTGGGATTTTTTCCCCGATTTTTGAGCTTTCCCCCCAAATTTTGGGATTTTTCCCCTTTGTAAATTTTGTACAGCCGAGAATTCCCCAAAATCCTTTAAAAATCCCCCAAATTCCCTCCGGAATTCCCCAAAATCTGCCCCCCCGGGGGCTGCCGGCGCTGCCTTATCACCGTGTGATAATCGGGGAGCCCCAAATTCCCGAAAATTCCCCCCAAAAAAAACCCGGAATTCCCCAAATTCCCCTTTTTTCACGGCGTTTTCTTGGATATTTATTTGGTGTTTTTTGGGATTTTTGGGGTTTTTGGGGTGGGGGAGGGGCGGCAATAAAAGATTTTGGCAAAAAAGCTGCAGAGGCGCTGAGGGGGGAGGGGACAAAAATGGGGGAAAAGGGACAAAAATGGGACTAAAAGGGACAAAAATGGGACTAAAAGGGACATTGCCACTGTCACCACCCCCCAGTGTCCCCAAATCCTCAAAATTGTCCCCAAATCCCTCTCATTGTCCCCAAATCCCCCAAATTGTACCCAAATCCTTTTCATTTTCCCCAAATCCCCCAAATTGTACCCAAATCCCTCTCATTGTCCCCAAAAACCCTTGAATTGTCCCCAAATCCCCCAAATTGTCCCCAAATCTTTCCCATTGTACCCAAATTCCCTGAATTGTCCCCAAATCCTTCCCATTGTCCCCAAATACCTCAAATTGTCCCCAAATCCCCCAAATTGTCCCCAAATCCTCCAAATTGTCCCCAAATCTTTCCCATTGTCCCCAAATCCCCCAAACTGTCCCCAAATCCCCCAAACTGTCCCCAAATCCTTCCCAGTGTCACGTTCTGTCAGGCGTGGGTTGGGGACATCGGAGGGTGGCACTGGGGGTGGCACTGGGGGTGGCACTGGGGACACTTGGGGACATTGGGGGGCACGGGGGGTGGGACAGCGGAGGAGCCACTTGGGGACACAAACCGGGACAGGGACAGGAGGGGACAGGGACATGTGGGGACACCGTGGGGATGCTGTGGGGACACTGTGGGGACAGGGACAGGGACAGGAGGGGGACAGGGACATCAGCGGTGACAACCGGGATGGGGACAGGGACAGGGACATGTGGGGACACCGTGGGGACACTGTGGGGACGCTGTGGGGACAGGAACCAGGGTGGGGACAGGGACGTCAATGGTGACAACCAGGGTGGGGACAGGGACAGGGACAGGGAGCTGAACTGGGATTGGGGACAGGAACTGGGATGGGGACACGATGGGGACAGGGACGTCAGTGGTGACAACTGGGGTGGGGAAAGGGACATGTGGGGACACCGTGGGGACAGGGACAGGGACTGGGATGGGGACACGATGGGGACAGGGACGTCAACGGTGACAACTGGGGTGGGGACAGGGACAGGGACAATGTGGGGACACCGTGGGGACAGGAACCAGGGTGGGGACAGGGACAGGGACACCGTGGGGATGCTGTGGGGACAGGGACAGGAGGGGACAGGGATGTCAATGGTGACAACCGAGGTGGGGACAGGGACTGGGACAATGTGGGGACAACGTGGCAACACCGTGGGGACAGGGACAGGGACAAGGAGCTGAACTGGGATTGGGGACAGGAACTGGGACAGGGACAGGATGGGGACAGGGACGTCAATGGTGACAACCGGGGTGGGGACAGGGACATGTGGGGACACCGTGGGGACAGGGACGTCAGTGGTGACAACTGGGATGGGGACAGGGACTGGAACTGGGACAGGGACACCGTGGGGACACCATGGGGACAGAAACTGGGACAGGGACAGGGACAGGATGGGGACACCGTGGGGACAGGGACAGGGACAGGGACAGGGACTGGGACAGGGACAGGGACACAATGGGGACAAGAAACACAACAGGGACACGGGTGGGAACGGGGACACGATGGGGACACAACGGGGACACGGGACAGGGACAGGGACAGGGACAGGGACAACACCCTGCAGGGGACACCGGGCTGTCCCCAACTGTCCCCAACTGTCCCCAAGGTGTCCTCGGGGTGTCCCAGGGGTGTCCCTGTCCCCAGGGTGTGGCTGTGCCATCTGTGCCAGCTGTCCCCAGGGTGTCCCTGCACTGTCCCCAGGGTGTCCCCAAGTGTCCCCAAGTGTCCCCAAGTGTCCCCAAGTGTCCCCAGGGTGTCACGGGCCCCCCCCGGGTGGGGCTCGGGCCGCCAGCAGCAGCCGCAGGGGCGCGGCCGCGTCGCCGTCGTCGCCGTCGCTGTCGCTGCCGCGCTGCGGCCGCACCATCCGGCCCTGCTGGAGGCTGAAGCGCCGCGCGCGCCGGCTGCGGGACCAGTATAAACCAGTATAAACCAGTATGGACCAGTATAAACCAGTATGGGCCGGTATAAACCAGTATAAACCAGTACAGACCAGTATAAACCAGTACGGACCAGTACAAACCAGTACATCCGGCCCTGCTGGAGGCTGAAGCGCCGCGCGCGCCGGCTGCGGGACCAGTATAAACCAGTATAAACCAGTATGGACCAGTATGGACCAGTACGGACCAGTATAAACCACTATAAACTAGTACAGACCAGTATAAACCAGTACGGACCAGTACAAACCAGTACATCCGGCCCTGCTGGAGGCTGAAGCGCCGCGCGCGCCGGCTGCGGGACCAGTATAAACCAGTATAAACCAGTAAAAACCAGTACGGACTGGTATAAACCAGTATAAATCATTACGGACCAGTATAAACCAGTATAAAGCAGTACAGACCAGTACAAACCAGTACATCCAGCCCTGCTGGAGGCTGAAGCGCCGCACGCGCCGGCTGCGGGACCAGTATAAACCAGTATAAACCAGTATGGGCCGGTATAGACCAGTATAAACCAGTACGGACCAGTATAAACCAGTATAAAGCAGTACAGACCAGTACAAACCAGTACCTCCGGCCCTGCTGGAGGCTGAAGTGCTGCGCGCGCCGGCTGCGGGACCAGTATAAACCAGTATGGACCGGTATAGACCAGTATAGACCAGTATGGACCAGTATAAACCAGTACAGACCAGTATAAACCAGTACATCCGGCCCTGCTGGAGGCTGAAGCGCCGCGCGCGCCGGCTGCGGGACCAGTATAAACCAGTATAAACCAGTATGGACCGGTATAAACCAGTACAGACTGGTATAAACCAGTATGGGCCAATATAGACTAGTATAAACCAGTATAAACCAGTATGGACCGGTATAAACCAGTACAGACCAGTATAAACCATTATGGACTGGTATAGACCAGTATAAACCAGCACAAACCAGTATAAACCAATATAAACCAGTATAAACCAGTACAAATCATAAAAGCCAGTCCAAACCAGTCCAAACCAGTCCAAACCAGTACAAACCAGTACAAACCAGTACAAACCAGTCCCAACCAGTACAAACCAGTACAAACCAGTCCAAACCAGTCCAAACCAGTACAAACCAGTATGGGCGCCGCTCCTCGGGGCTGAGGCTGCGCCAGAGCTGGGCCAGGTCCCGCGTGGCGGCCGTGGAGGTCAGGCCGGGGATGGCACTGCCACCAAATGCCACCAAAGTGCCACCGAAGGGACACCAAAGTGTCACCAAAGTGTCACCAAAGTGCCACCAAAGTGTCATGAAAGTGTCACCAAAGTGACGCCAAAGTGACACCGAAGGGACACCAAAGCGACACCTCGGTGTCACCTCAGTGCCACAACCCCCCCACCCCCCCCGTGTCCCCAATGTCCCCAATGTCCCCAATGTCCCCAATCCCCCTGATGTCCCCAATGTCCCCAATATCCCCCCAATGTCCCCAATGTCCCCAATGTCCCCAATCCCCCTGATGTCCCCAATGTCCCCGTGTCCCCAATGTCCCAAATCCCCCCAATGTCCCCAATGTCCCCAATGTCCCCAATCCCCCTGATGTCCCCAATGTCCCCCCAATGCCCCCAATGTCCCCAATGTCCCCAATTATCCCCAATGTCCCCAATCCCCCCAATGTCCCCAATGTCCCCAATGTCCCCAATCCCCCCAATGTCCCCCCAATGTCCCCAATGTCCCCAATGTCCCCAACCCCCCCAATGTCCCCGATGTCCCCAGTGTCCCCAATGTCCCCAATGTCCCCAATGTCCCCGATGTCCCCGATGTCCCCGATGTCCCCAATGTCCCCGATGTCCCCAAGTGTCACCTCATGTACTCGCGGCGGTTCACGCGGCAGAACATGATGAAGCCGTTGACGCACTTGCGCTTGCGGGGACGTCCCTGTCCCTGTCCCTGTCCCTGTCCTTGTCCTTGTCCTTGTCCTTGTCCTTGTCCCCATCCCTGTCCCCGTCCCCGTCCCCGGCCCTGTCCCCGGCCCCGTCCTTGTCCCTGTCCCTGTCCCTGTCCCCGGCCGTGGGTCCCCTCGGGGCCACCGGAGCCCGCCGGGTCCTGCGGGGACAGGGGACAGCGAGGTGGCACCGGGGTGGCACCAGGGTGACACCAGAGAGAGGGCGAGGGTGACAATGAGGGTGACACCAGGGTGGCACTGGGGTGGCACCAGGATGGCACCAGGGTGACACCAGAGAGAGGGCGAGGGTGACAATGAGGGTGACAATGAGGGTGACAAGGAGGGTGACACTGGGGTGGCACCGGGGTGGCACCGGAGAGAGGGGGAGTGTGACAATGAGGGTGACAATGAGGGTGACAATGAGGGTGACACCAGGGTGGCACTGGGGTGGCACCGGAGAGAGGGGGAGGGTGACAATGAGGGTGACAATGGGGGTGACAATGAGGGTGACACCAGGATGGCACCGGGGTGGCACTGGAGAGAGGGCGAGTGTGACAATGAGGGTGACAATGAGGGTGACAATGGGGGTGACACTGAGAGCAGGGAGGTGACACCAGGGTGGCACTGGGGTGGCACTGGGGTGACACCGGGGGGACACTGGAGAGAGGGGGACGGTGACAATGAGGGTGACAATGAGGGTGACACTGGGGTGACACCAGGGTGACACCGGAGAGAGGGCGAGTGTGACAATGAGGGTGACAAGGAGGGTGACAAGGAGGGTGACACTGAGAGCAGGGAGGTGACAATGAGGGTGACACTGGGGTGGCACCGGGGTGGCACCAGAGAGAGGGGGAGGGTGACAATGAGGGTGACACTGAGAGCAGGGAGGTGACACCAGGGTGGCACTGGGGTGGCACCAGAGAGAGGGGGAGTGTGACAATGAGGGTGACAATGAGGGTGACAAGGAGGGTGACACCGGGGTGACACTGGAGAGAGGGGGAGGGTGACAATGAGGGTGACAATGAGGGTGACAAGGAGGGTGACAATGAGTGTGACACTGAGAGCAGGGAGGTGACACCGGGGTGGCACTGGGGTGGCACCAGAGAGAGGGCGACAGTGACAATGGGAAGGTGACAATGGGGTGGCATTGAAGGGGAGGTGACACCAGGGAGGTGACACTGGGGGTGACACCAGGGTGGCATTGAAGGGGAGGTGACAATGAGGTGGGAGGTGACACTGGGGAGGTGACAATGGGGAGGTGACACTGGGAAGGTGACAATGAGGTGGGAGGTGACACCGAGGAGGTGACAATGGGCAGGTGACACTGGGAAGGTGACAATGGGGTGGCAGGTGAACCCGGGGAGGTGACACCAGGGGCTGGTGACACGGAGGTGACACCGAGGGGACCGCACCCACCTGGGGGCTGAGCTGCGCATCCGGGAACAGCTCTGGGAGGGGGGAGGGGACACAAAGTGACACTTGGAGGGGGGAGGGGACATCCCCGGACCCCCAACTCCCCTCCCCAAAAAAACCCCAACAAAAATAACCCCAAAAATCTCCCCAATCCCCCCCAAAAATCTCAATTTTTTTTCTCCTCAATCTCCCCCAAAAAACAACAAAAAACACAGAAAAAACACCCAAAAAGCCAAATTTCCCCCAGTCCCCTAAAAATTATTAATAATAAAAAAAAACAAACCCAAATGCCCCAAATTCCACCAAAATCCCCCCGAATCCTCTAAAGAAACACATTAAAAAACCCCCAAAAAAACCAATTTCCCTCAATCCCTCGGAAAAAACCCTCAAAAACCCCAAAAGGCCCCAACCCCCCCAAAACTGCCAAATTTCATCGAAACCCCCCCAAAACTGCCAAATTTCATCAAACCCCCCCCCAAAACTGCCAAATTTCATTGAAACCCCCCCAAAAAAACACAAAAAAACCCCCTAAAAATTCAAATTTCTCCCAACTCCTCCTCAAAATGCCTCAAAAATAACCCCCAAAAACCCCAAAAAAAACCCAAAAAAGGGAATTTCCCCTCCCCCACCTCTGACGATGCCCTCGGGGGGCTCGGGGGGCTCGGGGGGGGTGAAGAGGGAGGGGCTGAGCCCCAGGACCCCCCCCCGGGGCTGGGGGGGGCTCAGGGGGGGCTCCCAGTCCGGCCCAGTTTGGCAGAGCCAGGGACTGGTGTCCCCCTCCCCCTCCTCATCCTCCTCTTCCTCCTCCTCTTCTTCCTCGTCTTCCTCCCTGATGGACACCCCAAAATTATGCAGCCAAAAAAAACCAACCAAAAAACCCCAAAAACCCCAAAATTTGAACTCAAAAACCACAAAGAAATCCAAATTTCGCACCGAAAAAATAACTCCGAAATTTTCCCGAAGCCCCAAAATTTCACCTCGGAAACACAAAGAAAAGAAAAAAAAAATCTCAGAATTTCAGCAAAAAAAAACCCAAAAAAAGGTCAGAAATTTTTCCCCAAAAACCCCAAATTTCCCTTCAAAAACACAAACCTCCCGCCGCGAAAATTCACCAAGAAATAAAGCCAAAAAAGCTCCAAAATTTCCCCCCAAAACCTCCAAATTTTCCCCCAAAACATCCCCAAAAAAGCTCCAAAATTTCCCCCCAAAAGCTCCAAAATTTCCCCCCAAAACATCCAAAAATTTCCCCCCAAAAATCCCCAAAAAAACTCCAAATTTTTTCCTCAAAACCCCCCAAAAACCCTCGAAATGCCACTAAAAAACCCCCAAATTTTCCCCAAAAAACTCCCAAAATTTAACCTCTAAACCCCCAAACTTCCCCTAAACTCTCCCCCCCCACAAAAAAAGCCCCAAATGTCCCCAAATGTCCCCAAATGTCCCCAAATTTCCCACCTGGGCTCGGTGTCCCCAAGGTTTGGGGGGGGCGGCTCCGAGGGGTCCCCACAGGGGGGGAGGCCTGGGGGGGATTTTGGGGGATTTAAAGGGGATTTTGGGGTTTTTTGGGGGGTCTGAGGGGTTTAAAGGAATTTTGGGGTTTTTTTGGGGGGGTCTGAGGGGTTTAAAGGGGATTTTGGGGGGTTTAAAGGGGATTTTGGTTTTTTTTGGGGGGGGTCTGAGGGGTTTAAAGGTGATTTTGGGGGGTTTAAAGGGAATTTTGGGGGTTTTTGGGGGGGTCTGAGGGGTTTAAAGGGGATTTTGGGGGATTTAAAGGGGATTTTGGGGGTTTTTTGGGGGATCTGAGGGGTTTAAAGGGGATTTTGGGGTTTTTTTGGGGGGGTCTGTGGGGTTTAAAGGGGATTTTTGGGGGGTTTAAAGGGGATTTTGGGTTTTTTTTGAGGGGTCTGAGGGGTTTAAAGGGGATTTTTGGGGGATTTAAAGGGAATTTTGGGGTTTTTTGGGGGGGTCTGAGGGGTTTAAAGGGGATTTTTGGGGAGTTTAAAGGGGATTTTGGGGGTTTTTGGGGGGGCGTGAGAGGTTTAAAGGGGATTTTGGGGGGTCGGGATAATTTGGGGAGGGGTCCGGGGGGTCTAAAGGGGATTTTGGGGGAGTTTAAAGGGGATTTTGGGGTTTTTGGGGGGTCTGAGGGGTTTAAAAGGGATTTTCGGGGGGTTTAAAGGGGATTTTGGGGATTTTTGGGGGGTCGGGATAATTTGGGGTGGGGTTCGGGGGTCTAAAGGGGATTTTGGGGGAGTTTAAAGGGATTTTGGGGGATTTAAAGGGGATTTGGGGTTTTTTTGGGGGGTTGGGATAATTTGGGGAGGGGTTCAGGGGGTCTAAAGGGGATTTTGGGGGATTTAAAGGGGATTTGGGGTTTTTTTGGGGGGTCGGGATAATTTGGGGAGGGGTCTAAAGGGATTTCAGAGGGTTCCAGTCTAAAATTGGGGGGGGGATCCCTAAACTGGGGAGGGGTCCCTAAATTGGAGAAAGATGATAAATTTGGGGAGGGGTCCAGAATTTGGGGAGTGTACAGAATTTGGGGAGGGGTCCAGAATTTGGGGGGTGTCCAGAATTTGGGGGGTGTCCAGAATTTGGGGGGGGTCCGGAATTTGGGGAGGGGTCCCGAATTTGGGGGGGGTCAGGAATTTGAAGGGGTCCGGAATTTGGGGGGGGTCCCGAATTTGGAGGGGATCCGGAATTTGGGGAGGGGTCCGGAATTTGGGGGGGGGTCCGGAATTTGGGGGGGGTCCCGAATTTGGAGGGGATCCGGAATTTGGGGAGGGGTCCGGAATTTGGGGGGGGGTCCGGAATTTGGGGGGGGTCCCGAATTTGGAGGGGATCCGGAATTTGGGGAGGGGTCCGGAATTTGGGGAGGGGTCAGGAATTTGGGGAGGGGTCAGGAATTTAGGGAGGGGTCCCGAATTTGGGGAGGGGTCCTGAATTTGGGGAGGGGTCCTGAATTTGGGGGGGGTCCCGAATTTGGGGAGGGGTCCGGAATTTGGGGAGGGTCCGAAATTTGGGGAGGATCTGGAATTTGGGGAGGGGTCCTGAATTTGAGGGGTGTCCAGAATTTGGGGAGGGGTGCTGAATTTGGGGGGGGTCCGGAATTTGGGGAGGGTCCAGAATTTGGGGGGGGGTCCAGAATTTGGGGGGGGTCCGGAATTTGGGGGGGATCCGGAATTTGGGGGGGGTCCGGAATTTGGGGAGGGGTCCCAAATTTGGGGAGGGTCCAGAATTTGGGGGGGGGGTCCGGAATTTGGGGGGGGGTCTGGAATTTGGGGGGGGGTCTGGAATTTGGGGAGGGTCCAGAATTTGGGGAGGGGTCCTGAATTTGGGGGTGTCTGGAATTTGGGGGGGGTCCCGAATTTGGGGGGGGTGCTGAATTTGGGGAGGGGTCCTGAATTTGGGGGGGGTCTGGAATTTGGGGAGGGGTCCGGAATTTGGGGGGGGTCTGGAATTTGGGGGGGGGTCTGGAATTTGGGGAGGGTCCGGAATTTGGGGGGGGTCCGGAATTTGGGGGGGGGTCCGGAATTTGGGGGGGGTCAGGAATGTGGGGAGGGGTCAGGAATTTGGGGGGGGTCTGGAATTTGGGGGGGGTCTGGAATTTGGGGAGGGGTCCCAAATTTGGGAGGGGTCCGGAATTTGGGGAGGGGTCCGGAATTTGGGGAGGGGTCCCAAATTTGGGGAGGGGTCCCGCTGACCTGCGGCCGCCTGCGCCGCCCTCACGCGCTCCTGCAGGAACTCCAGGTAAGAAATGACGTTCTGCAGCACCTGAACCTGGGGACAGCAGTGACACCTGTGTCACCTGTGTGTCACCTGTGTGTCACCTGTGTGAACTCCTGTGTCACCTGTGTCACCTGTGTGTCACCTGTCCCCCCAATGTCCCCCCAATGTCCCCCAATGTCCCCAACGTCCCCAATGTCCCCAATGTCCCCAATGTCTCCCCAATCCCCCCAATGTCCCCAATGTCCCCAATGTCCCCAATGTCTCCCCAATCCCCCCAATGTCCCCAATGTCCCCAATGTCCCCAATGTCCCCCCAATGCCCCCAATGTCCCCCCAATGCCCCCAATGTCCCCAATGTCCCCAATGTCCCCAATGTCCCCAACGTCCCCAATGTCCCCAATGTCCCCAATGTCCCCAATCCCCCCAATCCCCCCAATGTCCCCAATGTCCCCAATGTCCCCAATGTCCCCCAATGTCCCCAATGCCCCCAATGTCCCCAATGTCCCCAATGTCCCCCAATGTCCCCAATCCCCCCAATGTCCCCAATGTCCCCAATGTCCCCAATGTCCCCAACGTCCCCAATGTCCCCAATGTCCCCAATGTCCCCAATGTCCCCAATCCCCCCAATGTCCCCAATGTCCCCAATGTCCCCAATGTCCCCAATCCCCCCAATGTCCCCAATGTCCCCAATGTCCCCGATGTCCCCCAATGTCCCCAATGTCCCCAATGTCCCCAACGTCCCCAATGTCCCCAATGTCCCCCCAATGTCCCCAATGTCCCCAATGTCCCCGATGTCCCCCAATGTCCCCAATGTCCCCAATGTCCCCAACGTCCCCAATGTCCCCAATGTCCCCCCAATGTCCCCAATGTCCCCAATGTCTCCCCAATCCCCCCAATGTCCCCAGTGTCCCCCCAATGTCCCCAATGTCCCCAATGTCCCCAATGTCCCCAATGCCCCCAGTGTCCCCAATGTCCCCAATGTCCCCAATGTCCCCAATGCCCCCAGTGTCCCCAATGTCCCCAATGTCCCCAATGCCCCCAATCCCCCCAGTGTCCCCAATGTCCCCCCAATGTCCCCAATGTCCCCAATGTCCCCAATGTCCCCAATGTCCCCCCAATGTCCCCAATGTCCCCGATGTCCCCAATGTCCCCAATGTCCCCAATGTCCCCAATGTCCCCAAATGTCCCCAATGTCCCCGATGTCCCCCAATGTCCCCAATGTCCCCAATGTCCCCAATGTCCCCGATGTCCCCCAATCCCCCCAATGTCCCCAATGTCCCCAATGTCCCCAATGTCCCCAATGTCCCCAATGTCCCCTGATGTCCCCCCGTACCTCGGATCGTGCCCCTCCCCCACCGCGGGGCCACGGCACCAACTGGGACAGTTCGGGCAGGAGCGAGCGCCAGTGCCGGGGGGAGCTGGGGACAGTGGGGACATTGGGGACATTGGGGACATTGGGGACATTGGGGGGACATTGGGGGGATTGGGGACATTGGGGGACATTGGGGACATTGGGGACATTGGGGGGATTGGGGACATTGGGGGACATTGGGGACATTGGGGACATTGGGGGGATTGGGGGGATTGGGGGGATTGGGGACATTGGGGACATTGGGGACATCGGGGACATTGGGGACATTGGGGACATTGGGGACATTGGGGATATTGGGGACATTGGGGACATTGGGGATATTGGGGGGATTGGGGGGACATTGGGGACATTGGGGACATTGGGGACATTGGGGGGACATTGGGGGGACATTGGGGACATTGGGGACATTGGGGACATTGGGGACATTGGGGGGACATTGGGGGGGACATTGGGGACATTGGGGACATTGGGGACATTGGGGACATTGGGGGGACATTGGGGGGGACATTGGGGACATTGGGGACATTGGGGACATTGGGGACATTGGGGGGACATTGGGGACATTGGGGACATTGGGGACATTGGGGGGACATTGGGGGGACATTGGGGACATTGGGGACATTGGGGACATTGGGGACATTGGGGGGACATTGGGGGGGACATTGGGGACATTGGGGACATTGGGGACATTGGGGACATTGGGGGGACATTGGGGACATTGGGGACATTGGGGACATTTGGGACATTGGGGGATTGGGGACATTGGGGACATGGGGGGACATTGGGGACATTGGGGACATTGGGGACATTGGGGGGATTGGGGACATTTGGGACATTGGGGGATTGGGGACATTGGGGACATGGGGGGACATTGGGGACACTGGGGGGACATTGGGGACATTGGGGACATTGGGGACATTGTGTCCCCCCCTCACCGGTGCCACTCTCCGGGGCTGCTGCAGGTCGGGGGCTCCATCCTGGGGGGTCTTGACTCCTTTTTGGGGGTCCCTGTCCCTTTTTTGGGGGTCCCGACCCCTTTTTTGGGGGTCCCGATCCCATTTTGGGGGTCCCGATCCCATTTTGGGGGTCCTGATCCCTTTTTTGGGGCGTCCCGATCCCATTTTGGGAGTCCCATTCCCCATTTCGGGGGTCCCGATCCCATTTTGGGGGTCCCGATCCCTATTTTGGGGCTCCCGACCCCTTTTATGGGGGTCCCGACCCTGTTTTGGGGGGTCCCGACCCTTTTTGGGGGGTTCCCACCCTATTTTGGGGGTCCCGATCCCATTTTGGGGGTCCCGACCCTTTTTGGTGGTCCCGATCCCTTTTTTGGGGGGTCCCAATCCCCATTTTGGGGGTCCCGACCCCTTTTTGGTGGTCCCGATCCCATTTTGGGGGGTCCCGATCCCATTTTGGGGGTCCCAATCCCCATTTTGGGGGTCCCGATCCCATTTTGGGGGGTCCCGATCCCATTTTGGGGGTCCCAATCCCCATTTTGGGGGTCCCGACCCCTTTTTGTGGGTCCCAATCCCCATTTTGGGGGTCCCGACCCCTTTTTGGGGGTCCCGATCCCCATTTTGGGGGTCCCGACCCTTTTTTGGGGGTCCCAATCCCCATTTTGGGGGTCCCGATCCCCATTTTGGGGCCCTTCCCAGGCCCTGCAATTGGGGCAGGCCTTGGGGGCTTTTTGTGGGTGCAAATTTTGGGGTGGGGTCCCAATTTTTGGGGTGAAGGCCCAATTTAGGGTGGGGGTCCCAATTTTGGGGTGAGACCCCAATTTTGGGGGTGGGGGGGCCTCAATTTTTTGGGGTGACTCCCCCCCCCCCTTCGCACCTCGCAGCCCGTGGCTCGCGCGGGGGGGCGTGGCCAGAGGGAGCGGCTGCGCTGATTGGACGAGGCCACAAACGGGGCGTGGCTTGGGCCGCACCATGTTGAGCTGGAGGGGGAGATCCCGGGTGTCTATTTGGGGGTGTCTCGGGTTCCCTGGAAGGATTTTTGGGGTGTTTTCCCCATATTTGGGGTATCTCTGGGGTTCCTGGAAGGATTTTTGGGGTGTTTTCCCGATATTTTGGGGGTTCCCCCTCCCCTGTTGTCTCGTCGCGCGCTTTCTCGCGTGACGTCAGAGAAGTGGGCGTGGCCAAGCGCGGGAGGGAGAAGGCCACGCCCCTTTCGGCGTCGCGCGGCGGTGACGTCACTACGGCGCGCGGGGGGAGCGGCGGCGCGCGCGGGAGGCGGTGAGGGGGTGGGGATCGATGGGGGATCGATAGGGGGGCGATAGCGGATCGATAGGGGGGCGATAGGGGGTCTGCAGTGGTGGGGAGGGGGCTCGGGGCTCTGGGGGGTCTGGGGGGCGGCGGGAGAGCGCGGCTGAGGGGCGCGATAGGGATCGATAGGGGGGTGATAGGGGACCGATAGGGGATCGATAGGAGGTCTGTAGTGGGGGGGAGGGGGCTCGGGGCTCTGTGGGGGTCTGGGGGGCCGCGGGACAGCGCGGCTGAGGGGAGCGATAGGGATCGATAAGGGATCGATAGGGGGGCGATAGCGGATCGATAGGGGATCGATAGGGTGGTGATAGGGGATCGATAGGGGCTGTAGGGGATCTATGGGGTCCCTATGGGATCTCTCTCTGTGGGGTCTGGGGTCTCTATGGGGTCTGGGGTCCCTATAGGGTCTCTATGGGGTCTCTATGGGGTCTGGGGTCTCTCCCTGTGGGCTCTGGGATCCCTTTGGGGTCTGGGGTCTCTATGGGGTCTCTATGGGGTCCCCCTGTTTAGGGTCTGGAGCCCCTATTTAGGGTCTGGGGTCTCTATGGGGTCTCTGTTTTTAGGGTCTGGGGTCTCTGTTTTAGGGTCTGGGGTCTCTGTGGGGTCTCTATTTAGGGTCTCTGTTTTAGGGTCTGGGGTCTCTATGGGATCCCTATTTAGGATCTCTCTGTTTAGGGTCTGGGGTCTCTATTTAGGGTCTCTGTTTTAGGGTCTGGGGTCTCTATGGGGTCTCTATGGGGTCTCTGTTTTAGGGTCTGGGGTCCCTGTTTAGGGTCTGGGGTCCCTATTTAGGGTCTCTCTGTTTTTAGGGTCTGGGGTCTCTGTTTGGGGTCTGGGATCCCTTTGGGGTCTGGGGTCTCTATTGGGTCTCTGTTTAGGGTCTGGGGTCTCTATGGGGTCTCTGTGTTTTTAGGGTCTGGGGTCTCTGTTTTTAGGGTCTGGGGTCTCTATGGGGTCTCTATAGGGTCTCTCTGTTTTAGGGTCTGGGGTCTGTGGGGCCATGGCCGGGGCTCAGGGGGGGCTCAGCCCCCGCCCCAGTGAGGAGGGGCCCGGCAGCGACGGCAGGAGCACCTCGGAACGGGTAAAAAAACCGGGAAATCGGGAAAAACGGGAAAAATGGGGGGAAAAATAGGAAAAATGGGAAAATGAGGATGGGAGGGATGGGAGGAGCAGCTCAAAATGGCTGAAAAATGGGGAAAATGGAAAAAATTGGGAAAAAAACTTGAAAAAGTGGGAAAAATGGGGAAAATGGGAATGGAAGGGATGGGAGGAGCAGCTTGGAATGGGTGGAAAAATGGGGAAAAATGGGAAAATTCCATGTGCAGGTGGTGGATCTGCTGAACCAGGCGGCGCTGATCGGGAACGAGGGAAAAATCACCATCCTGAAACAGGTGAGATTGGGCAAAAAATGGGATTTTGGGGCAAAAATGGGATTTTGGGGGGGAAAAATGGGATTTTGGGGGGGAAAAATGGGATTTTGGGGGGAAATGGGATTTTGGGGGAAAAATGGGATTTTGGGGGTGGAAAAATGGGATTTTGGGGGGAAAAAAGGGATTTTGGGGGAAAAATGGGATTTTGGGGGGAAAAATGGATTTTGGGGGGAGAAAATGGGATTTTGGGGGGAGAAAATGGGATTTTGGCGGAAAAATGGGATTTTGGGGGGGGAATGGGATTTTGGGGGGAAAAAAGGGATTTTGGGGGGAAAATGGGATTTTGGGGGGGGAAATGTGATTTTTTGGGGAAAAATGGGATTTTGGGGAGGAATGGGTGGGAAAAAGTGGAATTTCGGGGAGGAGTGAGGGGAATTTGGGTAATAAAAGGGAATTTAGGGGGGAAAATTGAGATTTGAGGTGGGAAAAGTGAGGGAAAAGGTGGAATTTAGGGGGGTTTGGGGGGGAAAATCGGGATTTAGGGGGAGAAATTTGGGATTGGGGTGGGAAATGGGATTTGGGAGGAGGTGGCTCTGTCCCCACGGTGTCCCCACGGTGTCCCCAGGTGCAGGAGCTGATCATCAACAAGGACCCCACGCTGCTGGACAACTTCCTGGATGTGAGCAGGAATTTGGGAATTTGGGATGGATCCGGGAATTTGGGGTGGATTTGGGAGTTTGGGGTGGGTTTGGAGGGAATTGGGGATGGATTTGAGATGGATTTGGGAATTTGGGATGGGTTTGGGGGGAAATTTGGGATGGATCCGGGAATTTGGAATGGATTTGGGAATTTGGGGTGGATTTGGGGGGAATTGGGGATGGATTTGGGGGAATTTGGGATGGGTTTGGGGGGAATTTGGGGGAGTCTGGGATGGATCCAGGAATTTAGGATGGGTTTGGGGGGAATTTGGGGGAATTTGAGATGGATCCGGGAATTTGGGGTGGATTTGGGGGGAATTGGGGATGGGTTTGGGGGAATTTGGGATGGGTTTGGGGGGAATTTTGGGGAATTTGGGATGGATCCAGGAATTTAGAATGGATTTGGGAATTGGGGTGGGTTTGGAGGGAATTGGGGATGGATTTTGGGGAATTTAGGATGGGTTTGAGGGAATTTGGGGTGAATTTGAGATGGATTTTGGGGAATTTGGGATGGATTTGGGGTGAATTTGGGGGAATTTGGGATGGATCCAGGATCTGGGGATGGATTTGGAGGAATTTGGGATGGATCTGGGAATTTGGGATTGGGTTGGGGGTGGATTTGGGATGGATTTGGGGTGAATTTGGGGGAATTTGGGATTGGGTTGGGGGTGGATTTGGGATGGATTTGGGGGAATTTGGGGGAATTTGGGATGGATCTGGGAATTTGGGGATGAATTTGGGGGAATTTGGGGCGCCCCCACCCCGCTGTGACCCCCCGTCCCTCCCCAGGAAATCATCGCCTTCCAGGCCGACAAATCCATCGAGGTCCGGAAATTCGTGGTGGGATTCATCGAGGAGGCCTGGTGAGATTTGGGGCAAAAAACGGCGGATTTGGGGGTTTGGGGGAATTTTGGGGCCATTTTGGTGGGAATTTTGGGCCATTTCCATGGGAATTTTGGTGCCATTTTGATGGGAATGTTGGACCATTCCCATGAGAATTTTGGTGCCATTTCCATGGGATCTTTGGGCTGTTTTCATGGGAATTTTGGAGCCATTTTACTGGGAATTTTGGTGCCATTTTGATGGGAATTTTGGACCATTCCCATGGGAATTTTGGTGCCATTTCCATGGGATCTTTGGGCTGTTTTCATGGGAATTTTGGAGCCATTTTACTGGGAATTTTTGGGCCATTTTGATGGGAATTTTGGGCCATTCCCATGAGAATTTTGGTGCCATTTCCATGGGATCTTTGGGCTGTTTTCATGGGAATTTTGGAGCCATTTTGCTGGGAATTTTTGGGCCGTTTTGGTGGGAATTTTTGGGACATTTTGGTGGGAATTTGGGGCTGTTTCCATGGGATTTTTGCATTGTTCCCGTGGGAATTTTGATGCCATTTCCATGGGAATTTTTCGGCCATTTTGGTATGAATTTGGGGCCATTATGCTGGGAAGTTTTGGGCCATTTTGCTGGGAATTTGGAGCCATTTTGCTGGGAATTTTTGGGCTGTTTTGGTGGGAATTTTTGGGCCGTTTTGGTGGGAATTTTTGGGCCGTTTTGCTGGGAATCTGGGGCCATTTTTGTGGGAATTTTGGGCCATTTTGGTGGGAATTTTTTTGCCATTTTGGTGGGAATTTTGGGCCGTTTCGGTGTGAATTTTGGGCCTTTTTGGTGTGAATTTTGGGCCATTTTGGTGGGAATTTTTTGGCCATTTTGGTGGGAATTTTGGGCCGTTTCGGTGGGAATTTTGATGCCATTTCCATGGGAATTTTTCGGCCGTTTTGGTGGGAATTTTGGGCCGTTTCGGTGGGAATTTGGAGCCATTTTGCTGGGAATTTTTGGGCCGTTTCGGTGTGAATTTTGGGCCGTTTTGGTGGGAATTTTTTGGCCATTTTGCTGGGAATTTTGGGCCGTTTCGGTGTGAATTTTGGGCCATTTTGGTGGGAATTTTGGGCCGTTTCGGTGTGAATTTTGGGCCATTTCGGTGTGCATTTTGGGCCGGGCTGACCCTGCTCCCTCCCCAGCAAAAGGGACATCGAGCTGCTGCTGAAACTCGTGGCCAACCTGAACATGCTGCTCAAGGACGAGAACGTCAACGTGGTCAAAAAGGCCATCCTGACCATGACCCAGCTCTACAAGGTGGCCCTGCAGGTGAGGCCACCTGGGGACACCTGGGGGGACACCTGGGGACACCTGGGGACACACCTGGGGACACCGCGGGGGCTCCGCTGCCACCCTGGTGCAAAAACCCGCGAGTTTCTACTCCAAACCCGAGGGGAAATTCAGATTTGTTTTGACTCAATCCGGTGGTTCTGGAAAGGGGGCGCTGAGCTAATTAATGTTCGTTAATGGGTTTTTATTAATGGTGTTGATAGGCAATATTAGCGCTTGATTGTGTTTAGTTAATAAGTGTAAAACTTAATTATTTATCTGTTTATTGTTTGGTTGAGGGGAGTTATGCAATTATGTTATTAATTTCGAATATATAATATACTGTAGTTACGATTACTTTAATTTTATTTATTGTATTAAAAATTGTATATTAATGTTTAATAGTTACTGTTATTATACATAAAAATGGTTTTAATACTTGATACCAGTTGCTGTAATTATACATAAAAATTATTTTCAGTATTTAATATAATTTCTATAATTTTACATAAAAATAGGATTAATATTGCTTTGGTATTTATTATAATTACCACAATTGCATGAGAAACGGCTTTTATGTTTGATACCAATTACATTAATTACACATAAAAACGGGTTTAATATTTGGTGCTAATTACCGTAATTGCACGTTAAAAAAGGCTTTAACGTCCAATACGATTACCGTAATTACACGTTAAAATGGCCGTAATATTTGGTGCTAATTACTGTAATTACAAATAAACCTCTTAATATTTAAAACCAATTATCATAATTGGTCATTAAAGAAGGCTTTAATAGCCAATACAACAGCTGTATTGATCCATAAAAATGGGTTTAACATTCAATATTAATTACGGTAATTAGCTGTATAAAAGGCTTTATTAGCCAATACAATAAATGTAGTTATGCATAAAAATGGGTTTAATATTCAATACCAATTACCATAATTATACATAGAAAAGGCTTTGATGCAACTACTGTAATTATCCATAAAAATTGATTTAATATTCAATACTAATTACCATAATTATACATAAAAAAGGCTTTGATGCAACTACCATAATTACCCATAAAAATTGATTTAATATTCAATACTAATTACCGTAATTATACATAAAAAAGGCTTTGATGCAACTACCGTAATTACCCATAAAAATGGATTTAATATTCAATACTAATTACTGTAATTATACATTAAAAAGGCTTTGATGCAACTACCGTAATTACCCATAAAAATTGATTTAATATTCAATATTCAATACTAATTACCGTAATTACCCACATAAACTCCCTTATATCTCCTTGACGCTCAACGCGATTACCGTAATTACCCACCAAAAATAACTTTTTTTTTTCCCTTTTTCCCCATTCCCGGGTTTTTTTCCTGGGATCTCAGTGGATGGTGAAGTCCAAGGTGATCAGCGAGCTGCAGGAGGCGTGCTGGGAGATGATGTCCTCCATGGCCAGCGACATCATCCTGCTGCTGGACTCGGACAACGACGGCATCCGCACGCACGCCATCAAGTTCGTGGAGGGGCTGATCGTCACCCTGTCCCCCCGCACGGCCGACTCCGACGTGCCCAAGCGGCACGAGAACGACGTCAGCCTGGAGCGCATCCCGCGGGACCACCCCGTCATCAAGTACAGTGAGTGGGGCTGGGGTGGGAGTGGGAGTGGGGTCGGGAATGGGAGTGGGAATGGGAATGGGACCACCCCGTCATCAAGTACAGTGAGTGGGGAATGGGGTGGGAGTGGGGTTGGGATTGGGAATGGGATTGGGACCATCCCGTCATCGAGTACAGTGAGTGGGGCTGGGGTGGGAGTGGGAGTGGGAGTGGGAATGGGAGTGGGGTCAGGAATGGGGTTGGGAATGGGATTGGGGTCAAGAATGGGGTTGGGGTCATCCCGTCATCAAGTACAGTGAGTGGGGAATGGGTGGGAGTGGGAGTGGGGGTGGGGTTGGGAATGGGGTTGGGAATGGGATTGGGGTCAGGAATGGGGTCAAGAATGGGATTGGGAATGGGAATGGGGTCGTCCCATCATCAAGTACAGTGAGTGGGGTCTGGGGTGGGAGTGGGAGTGGGAATGGGGTCAGGAATGGGGTTGGGGTCAGGAATGGGATTGCAAATGGGAATGGGGTCAGGAATGGGGTTGGGAATGGGTTTGGGGTCAGGAATGGGGTTGGGGTCACCCCGTCATCAAGTACAGTGAGTGGGGAATGGGGTGGGAGTGGGAGTGGGAATGGGGTTGGGGTCAGGAATGGGGTCAGGAATGGGATTGGGAATGGGAATGGGACCATCCCGTCATCAAGTACAGTGAGTGGGGTTTGGGTGGGAGTGGGAGTGGGAATGGGATTGGGGTCAGGAATGGGGTTGGGAATGGGACCACCCCGTCATCAAGTACAGTGAGTGGGGCTTGGGTGGGAGTGGGAGTGGGATTGGGGTTGGGAATGGGATTGGGAATGGGGTTGGGAATGGGAATGGGACCACCCCGTCATCAAGTACAGTGAGTGGGGGTCTGGGGGTGGGAGTGGGGTTGGGGTCAGGAATGGGATTGGGAATGGGACCACCCCGTCATCAAGTACAGTGAGTGGGGCTGGGGTGGGAGTGGGAATGGGGTCAGGAATGGGATTGGGAATGGGAATGGGATTGGGAATGGGACCACCCCGTCATCAAGTACAGTGAGTGGGGCTGGGGTGGGAGTGGGATTGGGATTGGGGTCAAGAATGGGATTGGGAATGGGATTGGGAATGGGACCACCCCGTCATCAAGTACAGTGAGTGGGGAATGGGTGGGAGTGGGAGTGGGAATGGGGTCAGGAATGGGGTCAAGAATGGGATTGGGAATGGGACCACCCCGTCATCAAGTACAGTGAGTGGGGCTGGGGTGGGAGTGGGAGTGGGAGTGGGAATGGGATTGGGGTCAGGAATGGGGTTGGGGTCATCCCGTCATCAAGTACAGTGAGTGGGGAATGGGGTGGGAGTGGGAGTGGGAGTGGGAATGGGGTCAGGAATGGGTTTGGGGTCAGGAATGGGATTGCGAATGGGATTGGGAATGGGATTGGGGTCAGGAATGGGGTTGGGAATGGGAATGGGGTCAGGAATGGGGTTGGGAATGGGACCACCCCGTCATCAAGTACAGTGAGTGGGGCTGGGTGGGAGTGGGAGTGGGGTCAGGAATGGGATTGGGAATGGGATTGGGAATGGGATTGGGAATGGGAATGGGATTGGGAATGGGAATGGGACCACCCCGTCATCAAGTACAGTGAGTGGGGCTGGGGTGGGAGTGGGAATGGGGTCAGGAATGGGATTGGGAATGGGAATGGGGTTGGGGTCACCCCGTCATCAAGTACAGTGAGTGGGGAATGGGTGGGAGTGGGAGTGGGATTGGGAATGGGAGTGGGATTGGGAATTGGATTGGGGTCAGGAATGGGAATGGGGTCATCCCGTCATCAAGTACAGTGAGTGGGGTCTGGGTGGGAGTGGGAATGGGAATGGGGTTGGGATTGGGAATGGGACCACCTCGTCATCAAGCACAGTGAGTGGGGAATGGGTGGGAATGGGAATGGGAATGGGATTGGGAATGGGATTGGGGTCAGGAATGGGGTTGGGGTCAGGATTGGGGTCAGGAATGGGGTTGGGAATGGGGTTGGGGTCATCCCGTCATCAAGTACAGTGAGTGGGGCTGGAGTGGGGTTGGGATTGGGAATGGGGTCAAGAATGGGATTGGGAGTGGGGTCAGGAATGGGAATGGGACCACCCCGTCATCGAGTACAGTGAGTGGGGTTGGGGTCAGGAATGGGATTGGGGTCAGGAATGGGATTGGGAGTGGGACCACCCCATCATCAAATACAGTGAGTGGGGAATGGGGTGGGAGTGGGAGTGGGAGTGGGTTTGGGGTCAGGAATGGGGTTGGGAATGGGTTTGGGGTCAGGAATGGGGTTGGGGTCATCCCATCATCAAGTACAGTGAGTGGAGGTTTGGGGTGGGAGTGGGAGTGGGAATGGGATTGGGGTCAGGAATGGGAATGGGAATGGGAATGGGACCACCCCATCATCAAGTACAGTGAGTGGGGAATGGGGTGGGAGTGGGAGTGGGATTGGGGAATGGGATTGGGAATGGGATTGGGGTCAGGAATGGGAATGGGGTCATCCTGTCATCGAGTACAGTGAGTGGGGGTTTGGGGTTGGGAATGGGATTGGGGTCAGGAATGGGGTTGGGAATGGGATTGGGGTCAGGAATGGGATTGGGGTCAGGAATGGGATTGGGGTCAGGAATGGGGTCAGGAATGGGGTTGGGAATGGGATCACCCCGTCATCGAGTACAGTGAGTGAGGAATGGGATTGGGGTTGGGAATGGGATTGGGAATGCGATTGGGGTCAGGAATGGGGTTGGGAATGGGATTGGGGTCAGGAATGGGGTCAGGAATGGGGTTGGGAATGGGATCACCCCGTCATCGAGTACAGTGAGTGAGGAATGGGATTGGGGTTGGGAATGGGATTGGGGTCAGGAACGGCATTGGGGTCACCCTGTCGTTAAATACAGCGAGTCGGGGGTTTGGGGTTGGGATTGGGGTTGGGGTTGGGGTTGGGAATAGGATCACCCCATCATCGAGCCCAGCGAGCGAGGGGGATTTGGGGCGACCCCAATGCCCCTTTGAGGTGAGGCCCCGCTGACCCTCCAGTGGGAGACCCCCGGTGACCCTGGGGTGTCCCCGCTGTCCCCAGGCGTGCTGTGGGAGGAGGGCAAGGCGGCGCTGGAGCAGCTGCTCAAGTTCATGGTGCACCCGGCCATCTCCAGCATCAACCTGACGGCCGCGCTCGGCTCGCTGGCCACCATCGCCCGCCAGCGGCCCATGTTCATGGCCGAGGTCATCCAGGCCTACGAGACCCTCCATGGTAACATCCCTTGGTGTCCCCTGATGTCCCTTGGTGTCCCCTGGTGTCCTCTTGGTGTCCCCTGGTGTCCCTTGGTGTCCCCTGGTCACCCCATGTTCATGGCCGAGGTCATCCAGGCCTACGAGACCCTCCATGGCAACGTCCCTTGGTGTCCCTTGATGTCCCTTGATGTCCCCCTGGTGTCCCCTGATGTCCCTTGGTGTCCCCTGCTGTCCCTTAGTGTCCCCTTGGTGTCCCTTGGTGTCCTCTGGTGTCCTCTTGGTGTCCCTTGGTGTCTCCTTGGTGTCCCCTGGTGTCCCTTGGTGTCCTCTTGGTGTCCCCTTGGTGTCCCCTTGGTGTCCCTTGGTGTCCCTCGGTGTCCCCTGGTGTCCCTCGGTCACCCCATGTTCATGGCCGAGGTCATCCAGGCCTACGAGACCCTCCATGGTAACGTCCCCTGGTGTCCCCTGGTGTCCCCTGGTGTCCCCTGGTGTCCCTTGGTGTCCCTCGGTCACCCCATGTTCATGGCCGAGGTCATCCAGGCCTACGAGACCCTCCATGGTAACGTCCCTTGATGTCCCCTGGTGTCCCCTGGTGTCCTCTGGTGTCCCCTTGATGTCCCCTGGTGCCCCTTGATGTCCCCAGCTGTCCCCAGGTGTCCCCAGGTGTCCCCAAGTGTCCCTAACCCTGTGTCCCCCTTTGGTAGCCAACCTGCCACCCACGCTGGCCCAGTCTCAGGTGTCCCCAGCTGTCCCCAGGTGTCCCTAACCCCCTGTCTCTCCCCATAGCCAACCTGTCGCCCACACTGGCCATGTCCCAGCTGTCCCCAGGTGTCCCCAAGTGTCCCCAGGTGTGTCCCCAGGTGTCCCCAGGTGTCCCCAGGTGTCCCTAACCCCGTGTCCCCCTTTGGTAGCCAACCTGCCGCCCACGCTGGCCATGTCCCAGCTGTCCCCAGCTGTCCCCAGCTGTCCCCAGCTGTCCCCAGGTGTGTCCCCAGGTGTCCCCAGCTGTCCCCAGGTGCCCCCAGCTGTCCCCAGCTGTCCCCAAGTGTCCCCAGCTGTCCCCAGCTGTCCCCAGCTGTCCCCAGGTGTCCCCAGCTGTCCCCAGCTGTCCCCAGGTGTCCCCAGGTGCCCCCAGGTGTCCCCAGCTGTCCCCAGCTGTCCCCAGGTGTGCCCCCAGGTGTCCCCATGTGTCCCCAGCTGTCCCCAGGTGTCCCCAGCTGTCCCCAGCTGTCCCCAGGTGTCCCCAGGTGTCCCCAGGTGTCCCTAACCCCATGTCCCTCCCCGTAGCCAACCTGCCGCCCACGCTGGCCAAGTCCCAGGTGTCCCCAGGTGTCCCCAGGTGTCCCCAGGTGTCCCTAACCCCCTGTCCCCCCTCGGTAGCCAACCTGCCACCCACGCTGGCCATGTCCCAGCTGTCCCCAGGTGTCCCCAGATGTCCCCAGCTGTCCCCAGGTGTGTCCCCAGCTGTCCCCAGCTGTCCCCAGGTGTCCCCAAGTGTGTCCCAGGTGTGCCCCCAGGTGTCCCCAAGTGTCCCCAGGTGTCCCAGGTGTGCCCAGGTGTGTCCCCAGGTGCCACCAGGTGTGCCCCCAGCTGTCCCCAAGTGTCCCCAGGTGTCCCCAGCTGTCCCCAGGTGTCCCTAACCCCCTGTCCCTCCCCGTAGCCAACCTGCCGCCCACGCTGGCCAAGTCCCAGGTGAGCAGCGTGCGGAAGAACCTGAAGCTGCACCTGCTGAGCGTCCTGCGCCACCCGTCCTCGGGCGACTTCCAGCCGCAGATCACCACGCTGCTGGTGGACCTGGGCACGCCGCAGGCCGAGATCGCCCGCAGCATGCCCAGCCCCCGCGACGCCCGCAAGCGCCCGCGCGACGAGCCCGACGCCGCCCTCAAGAAGATGAAGATCGGTGAGAACCTGTGGTGGCACCGGTGGCACCTCCTTTGTGGTGGCGTCAGGGATGTGGTGGCATCAGGGATGTGGTGGGTTCAGGGTGGGTGGTGGTGGCCATGGTGGCCATCAGAAGGTTCTGAAAGTGGTCCTGGGATGAGCCCGATGTCGCCCTCAAGAAGATGAAGATCGGTGGGTGTGACACCGGTGTCACCTGTGGTGGCATCAGGGATGTGGTGGGTTCAGGGTGGGTGGTGGTGGCCATGGTGGCCATCAGGGGGTTCTGGAAATGGTCTCAGATGAGCCCAATGTCACCCTCAAGAAGATGAAGATCGGTAAGAACCTGCGGGGGCACCGGTGTCACCTCCCCTGTGGTGGTGGCATCAGGGATGTGGTGGGTTCAGGGTGGGTGGTGGTGGCCGTGGTGGCCATCAGGGCTCAGGGTGGCCATGGTGGCCATCAGGGGGTTCCGGAAATGGTCTCATGACAAGCCCGATGTCGCCCTCAAGAAGATGAAGATCAGTGAGAACCCGTGGTGGCACCGGTGTCACCTCCCCTGTGGTGGCATCAGGGATGTGGTGGGTTCAGGGTGGGTGGTGATGGTGGTCATGGTGGCCATGAGGTTGAGGGTGGGTGGTAGTGGCCATCAGGGTTCAGGGTGGGTGGTGGTGGCCATCAGGAATGGTCTCATGACGAGCCCGATGTCGTCCTCAAGAAGATGAAGATCGGTGAGAACTTGTGGTGGCACCGGTGGCACCTCCTTTGTGGTGGCATCAGGGATGTGGTGGCATCAGGGTGGGTGGTGGTGGCCATGGTGGCCATCAAAAACACCCTCATGACGAGCCCGATACCGCCCTCATGAAGATGAAGATCGGTGAGAACCTGTGGTGGCATCAGGGGTGTGGTGGGTTCAGGGTGGGTGATGGTGGTGGTCATGGTGGCCATGAGGTTGAGGGTGGGTGGTGGTGGCCATCAGGGTTCAGGGTGGGTGGTGGTGGCCATGGTGGCCATCAGGAATGGTCTCATGACGAGCCCAATGTCATTCTCAAGAAAATGAAGATAGGTGAGAACCTGTGGTGGCACCGGTGGCACCTCCCCTGTGGTGGTGGCCATCAGGGTTCAGGGTGGGTGGTGGTGGTCATGGTGGCCATCAGGGTTCAGGGTGGGTGGTGATGGTGGTCATGGTGGCCATGAGGTTGAGGGTGGGTGGTGATGGCCATGGTGGCCATCAGGAATGGTCTCATGATGAGCCCGACGCCGCCCTCAAGAAGATGAAGATCGGTGAGAACCTTTGGTGGCACCGGTGGCACCTCCCCTGTGGTGGCATCAGGGATGTGGTGGGTTCAGGGATGTGGTGGGTTCAGGGTGGGTGGTGATGGTGGTCATGGTGGCCATCAGGGCTCAGGGTGGGTGGTGGTGGCCATGGTGGCCATCAGAAGGTTCTGAAAGTGGCCCTGGGATGAGCCCGACGCCGCCCTCAAGAAGATGAAGATCGGTGAGAACCTGTGGTGGCACCGGTGGCACCTCCCCTGTGGTGGCATCAGGGATGTGGTGGGTTCAGGGATGTGGTGGGTTCAGGGTGGGTGGTGGTGGCCATGGTGGCCATGAGGATTCAGGGTGGGTGGTGGTGGCCGTGGTGGCCATCAGGGTTGAGGGTGGGTGGTGGTGGCCATGGTGGCCATCAGGGTTCAGGGTGGGTGGTGATGACCGTGGTGGTCATCAGGGCTCAGGGTGGGTGGTGGTGGCCATGGTGGCCATCAGGAATGGTCTCATGATGAGCCCGACGCCGCCCTCAAGAAGATGATTGGTGAGAACCCGCGGTGGCACCGGTGTCACCTCCCCTGTGGTGGTGGCATCAGGGTTCAGGGTGGGTGATGGTGGCCGTGGTGGCCATGAGGTTGAGGGTGGTGATGGCCATGGTGGCCATCAGGAATGGTCTCATGATGAGCCCGACGCCGCCCTCAAGAAGATGAAGATCGGTGAGAACCTTTGGTGGCACCGGTGGCACCTCCCCTGTGGTGGCATCAGGGATGCGGTGGCATCAGGGATGTGGTGGGTTCAGGGTGGGTGGTGATGGTGGTCATGGTGGCCATCAGGGTTCAGGGTGGGTGGTGGTGGCCATGGTGGCCATCAGAAGGTTCTGGAAATGGTCTCAGATGAGCCCGACGCCGCCCTCAAGAAGATGAAGATCGGTGAGAACCTTTGGTGGCACTGGTGTCACCTCCCCTGTGGTGGCATCAGGGATGTGGTGGGTTCAGGGTGGGTGGTGGTGGCCGTGGTGGCCATCAGGGTTCAGGGTGGCCGTGGTGGCCATCAGGTGGTCCCAGTGGCCTCATGGAGACACTGGGGACAGTTGGTGACATCCCAGTCCCTCCCGGTGACACCGGGCGAGGGGAGGTGACACTAAACGTCCCTCAGGTCCTCCAGGACGTCACCACAGTGACCCTCCAGTGTCTCCCAGCTCCTGCTGGTGGCCCTTTGGGGACACTCAAGGACCTTCCTGTGTCCCCTCAGAGCCACCCCTGGGCGAGGATGACGAGGACAAGGACCTGGAGGCGCCGGCGGTGGCCGTGGCCAAAGCGGCCGGAGCGGTGACCGTCCCCTCGGACACCGACATCACGGCCGAGTTCCTGCAGCCGCTGCTGACCCCCGAGAACGTGGCCAACCTGGTCAGGGAGGGGACATCGGCCTTGGGGACACTTCTGGGGTGGTGTCACCTGGCCTGGAGTCACTGGTGACCTCTGGGAATGTCCCCAACCTGGTCAGGGAGGGGACATCGGCCTCGGGGACACTTCTGGGGTGGCTCTGGGGTGGTGTCACCTGGCCTGGAGTCACTGGTGACCCCCGAGAATGTCCCCAACCTGGTCAGGGAGGGGACTTTGGCCTTGGGGACACTTCTGGGGTGGTGTCACCTGGCCTGGAGTCACTGCTGACCCTCGGGAATGTCCCCAACCTGCTCAGGGAGGGGACATCGGCCTCGGGGACACTTCTGGGGTGGCTCTGGGGTGGTGTCACCTGGCCTGGAGTCACTGGTGACCCCCGGGAATGTCCCCAGCCTGGTCAGGGAGGGGACATCGGCCTTGGGGACACTTCTGGGGTGGTGTCACCTGGCCTGGGGTCACTGGTGACCTCTGGGAATGTCCCCAGCCTGGTCAGGGAGGGGACATTGGCCTTGGGGACACTTCTGGGGTGGTGTCACCTGGCCTGGAGTCACTGGTGACCCCCGAGAACGTGGCCAACCTGGTCATGGAGGGGACATCGGCCTCGGGGACACTTCTGGGGTGGCTCTGGGGTGGTGTCACCTGGCCTGGTGTCACTGGTGACCCCTGGGAATGTCCCCAGCCTGGTCAGGGAGGGGACATCAGCCTTGGGGACACTTCTGGGGTGGTGTCACCTGGCCTGGTGTCACTGGTGACCCCTGGGAATGTCCCCAGCCTGGTCAGGGAGGGGACATCGGCCTTGGGGACACTTCTGGGGTGGTGTCACCTGGCCTGGAGTCACTGGTGACCTCTGGGAATGTCCCCAGCCTGGTCAGGGAGGGGACATCGGCCTTGGGGACACTTCTGGGGTGGTGTCACCTGGCCTGGAGTCACTGGTGACCCCCGAGAATGTCCCCAGCCTGGTCAGGGAGGGGACATCGGCCTTGGGGACACTTCTGGGGTGGCTCTGGGGTGGTGTCACCTGGCCTGGTGTCACTGCTGACCCCCAGGAATGTCCCCAACCTGGTCAGGGAGGGGACATCGGCCTCGGGGACACTTCTGGGGTGGTGTCACCTGGCCTGGAGTCACTGCTGACCTCTGGGAATGTCCCCAACCTGGTCAGGGAGGGGACATCGGCCTTGGGGACACTTCTGGGGTGGTGTCACCTGGCCTGGAGTCACTGGTGACCTCTGGGAATGTCCCCAGCCTGGTCAGGGAGGGGACATCGGCCTTGGGGACACTTCTGGGGTGGCTCTGGGGTGGTGTCACCTGGCCTGGTGTCACTGGTGACCCCCGAGAACGTGGCCAACCTGGTCAGGGAGGGGACATCGGCTTCGGGGACACTTCTGGGGTGGCTCTGGGCAGGTGTTTGGGACACTCTGAGGGACCTGAGATGTTCTTCAGGACACTCCTGGGGTCTCCAAGGAGCTTTGGGGGTCCCTGAGTCAGTTCTGGGGTCCTTGAGATGTTTTTGAGGTCTCTGAGGTGTTTTTGGGGTCCCTGAGGTGTTTTTGGTGTCCCTGAGGTGTTTTTTTTGGTGTCCCTGAGCTGTTTTTTGGTGTCCCTGAGCTGTTTTTTGGTGTCCCTGAGCTGTTTTTTGGGGTCCCTGAGGTGTTTTTGGTGTCCCTGAGCTGATTTTGGTGTCCCTGAGCTGTTTTTTGGTGTCCCTGAGGTGATTTTGGTGTCCCTGAGGTGATTTTGGTGTCCCTGAGGTGTTTTTGGTGTCCCTGAGGTGATTTCGGTGTCCCTGAGGTATTTTTGGTGTCCCTGAGGTGATTTTGGTGTCCCTGAGGGGTTTTTGGTGTCCCTTGAGGTGGTTTTGGTGTCCCTGAGGTATTTTTGGGGTCTCCAAGGCAGTTGTGGAGTCCCTGAGGTGTTTTTGGTGTCCCTGAGGTGATTTTGGTGTCCCTGAGGTGTTTTTGGTGTCCCTGAGGTGATTTTGGTGTCCCTGAGCTGTTTTCGGGGTCCCTGAGGTGTTTTTGGTGTCCCTGAGCTGTTTTTTGGTGTCCCTGAGGTGATTTTGATGTCCCTGAGGTGATTTTGGGGTCCCTGAGCTGTTTTTTGGTGTCCCTGAGGTGATTTTGGGGTCCCTGAGGTGTTTTTGGTGTCCCTGAGGAGATTTTGGTGTCCCTGAGGTGATTTTGGTGTCCCTGAGGGGTTTTTGGTGTCCCTGAGCTGTTTTTGGGGTCCCTGAGATGTTTTTGAGGTCTCTGAGGCGGTTTCAGGGTCCCTGAGGTGTTTTTGGTGTCCCTGAGGTTTTTCTGGGATCCCTGAGGTATTTTTGGGGTCTCCAAGGCAGTTGTGGGGTCCCTGAGGTGATTTTTGGTGTCCCTGAGGTGATTTCGAGGTCCCTGAGCTGTTTTTGGGGCCGCTGTCCCCGCAGGTGCTGATCAGCATGGTGTACCTGCCCGAGGCCATGCCCGCCTCCTTCCAGGCCACCTACACGCCGGTGGAGTCGGCGGGCACCGAGGCGCAGATCAAGCACCTGGCCCGACTGATGGCCACCCAGATGACCGCGGCCGGGCTGGGGCCAGGTCAGGGGGCACCCCCGGGCCCCGAGATTGGGGGGAAATCGGGGTTGGGGTGGGATTCACCGAGCCGGGCTGAGGTCGGGTGGGTTTTGGGGTTCACCTCAGGGGGGGAACTGGCGGATTTTGGCTCCGAGGAGGGGCGAAAACTGGGGTGGAATGAGGGTTTGGGAGGTTTGGGGTGGAATCCAAGGTTGGAATTTGGATTTGGGTGGAATCCAAGGTTGGAATGTGGATTTGGGGAGATTTGGGTGGAATCCAAGGTTGGAATGAGGATTTGGGGAGATTTGGGTGGAATCCAAGGTTGGAATGAGGATTTGGGGAGATTTGGGTGGAATCCAAGGTTGGAATGTGGATTTGGGTGGAATCCAAGGTTGGAATGAGGATTTGGGAGGTTTTGGGTGGAATCCAAGGTTGGAATGAGGGTTTGGGGTGGAATCCAAGGTTGGAATGTGGATTTGGGGAGATTTGGGTGGAATCCAAGGTTGGAATGAGGATTTTGGAGGTTTTGGGTGGAATCCAAGGTTGGAATGCGGATTTGGGTGGAATCCAAGGTTGGAATGAGGATTTGGGGAGATTTGGGTGGAGTTCATCCAGGTTGGACCATTCCCACCCCAATTTGACCATTCCCACCCCAATTTCCCCATCCCCACCCCGATTTTTCCCATCCCCACCCCAATTTGACCATTCCCACCCCAATTTCCCCATTCCCACCCCAATTTTCCCCATTCCCACCCCGATTTTCCCCATCCCCACCCCAATTTCACTGTTCCCACTCTGAATTCACCATTCCCAACCCAATTTGACCATTCCCACTCCAAATTCTCCATCCCACCCCAATTTGACCATTCCCACCCCAATTTTCCCCATTCCCACCCCAATTTTTCCCCATTCCCACCCCCATTTTCCTGTCCCCACGCCGATTTCCCTGTTCCCACCCCAATTTCCCCATTCCCACCCCAATTTTTCCCATTCCCACCCCAATTTCCCCATCCCCACCCCAATTTTCCCCATTCCCACCCCAATTTCCCCATTCCCACCCCAATTTTTCCCATTCCCACCCCGATTTCCCCATTCCCACCCTGACTTCCCCATTCCCACTCTGAATTCACCATTCCCGTTCTGAATTCACCATTCCCACCTTGATTTCAATGTCCCCACCCCAATTTCCCCATTCCCACCCCATTTTCCCCGTTCCCACCCCAATTTCACCATTCTCACTCTGAATTCACCATCCCCACCCCGATTTCCCCATCCCCACCCCAATTTTTCCCGTCCCCACCCCAATTTTCCCCATTCCCACCCCAATTTTTCCCATCCCCACCCCAATTTTCCCCATTCCCACCCCAATTTTTCCCATCCCCACCCCAATTTTCCCCATTCCCACCCAATTTCCCCATTCCCACCCCGATTTCCCCATTCCCACCCCGAATTTCCCCATTCCCACCCCAATTTTCCCGTTCCAGGTGTGGAGCAGACCAAGCTGCTGCGCGAGGAGCCCAAGGAGGAGAAGGTGGCCAAGCCAGACGCGGTGGTCATCAAGCGGCGCCTGTCGGCGCTGGGCCAGGGCCAGGCCATCGCCGTGCTGGGCGCCCACGGCTCGGCCGCGGGGCTGCCGGACGAGACCCCCCAGGCCAAGCGCCGGCCCGAGCCCATCCTGCCGACCACGCAGCCGCGGTCAGTGCGGTCCTGGGGGTGTGGGTGGGACCCGGTCCCCCAGATGTCCCCAGTGTCACCCTGATGTCCCTGTGGATGACCTTGATGTCTCCCCTGCTGACCCTGATGACCCCGCTGTCCCTCTGGATGGCCTCGATGTCTCCCTGGTGACCCCCATAACCCCAATGACCCCGATGTCCCTCTGGATGGCCTTGATGTGTCCCCGGTGACCCCCATGACCCCCATGACCCCGATGACCCCAATGTCCCTCTGGATGGCCTTGATGTCTCCCTGCTGATCCCCATGACCCCGATGACCCCGATGTCCCTCTGGATGGCCTTGATGTCCTCCCTCATGACCCCAGTGTCACCCCGCTGTCCCTCTGGATGGCCTTGATGTCACCCTGGTGACCCCCATGACCCCCATGACCCCGATGTCCCTCTGGATGGCCTCGATGTCTCCCTGCTGACCCCCATGACCCCCATGACCCCGATGTCCCTCTGGATGGCCTTGATGTCTCCCTGCTGACCCCCATGACCCCGATGACCCCGAAGAGCTTGATGTCCTCCCTCATGACCCCTGTGACCCCGATGTCCCTCACGCGGACCGCGATGTCCCTTTGGATGACCCCAATGACCTGATGTCCCCCGGGATGACCCCGATGTCCCACTGATGACCCTGATGTCCCCCGGGTGACCCCAGTGTCCCCCTGCTGACCCCAATGTCCCCCCGGATATCCCCAGTGTCCCCCCCGATGACCCTGATGTCACCCCAATGACCCCAATGTCCTCCTGGATGACCCCACTGTCCCTGGTGTCCCCACTGTCCCCCCACTATCCCCGCTGTCCCCTCGTTGTCCCCTGGTGACCCCAATGTCCCCCCACTGTCCCCCTGGTGACCTCGCTGTCCTCTCACTGTCCCCAATGTCCCCAATGTCCCCAATGTCCCCAATGTCCCCGATGTCCCCAATGTCCCCAATGTCCCCAGTGCCCCCCAGTGTCCCCAATGTCCCCAATGTCCCCGATGTCCCCAATGTCCCCAATGTCCCCAATCCCCCCAGTGTCCCCAATGTCCCCAATGTCCCCAGTGCCCCCAATGTCCCCAGTGCCCCCAATGTCCCCAATGTCCCCCCAATCCCCCCAATGTCCCCAATCCCCCCAATCCCCCCAATGTCCCCAATGTCCCCAATGTCCCCGATGTCCCCAATGTCCCCGATGTCCCCAATGTCCCCTCACCATCCCCAATGTCCCCAATCCCCCCAATGTCCCCAATGTCCCCAATGTCCCCGATGTCCCTGATGTCCCCAATGTCCCCAATGTCCCCAATGTCCCCAATGTCCCTGATGTCCCTGATGTCCCCAATGTCCCCGATGTCCCCGATGTCCCCAATGTCCCCAATGTCCCCGATGTCCCCAGGCTGGCGGGCGCAGGTGGCAGGAAGAAGGTGTTCCGCCTCGGGGACGTGCTGAAGCCGCTCAGTGAGGTGCAGGTGGAGAAGCTGAAGGTCGGCGCCGTGCGCCGCATCCTGCGCTCCGAGAGAGCCGTGGCGGCCAGCGGGGCCGCCCAGGTACGCGCCACACACCTGGGCACACCTGGGGCACAGCTGGGCACACCTGGGGTACACCTGGGCACAGCTGGGGTACACCTGGGTACACCTGGGGTACAGCTGGGCACACCTGGGCACACCTGGGCACACCTGGGGTACAGCTGGGTACACCTGGGATAGACCTGGGCACACCTGGGCACACCTGGGATGCAGCTGGGTACTCCTGGGATGCACTTGGACACACCTAGGTGCACCTGAGATACACCTGGGCACACCTGGGATACACTTGGGCACACCTGGGATACAGCTGGGCACACCTGGGATACAGCTGGGCACACCTGGGCACACCTGGGATGCAGCTGGGCACACATGGGCACAGCTGGGCACACCTGGGCACACCTGGGATGCAGCTGGGCACACCTGGGGTACAGCTGGGCACACCTGGGCACACCTGGGCACACCTAGGCACACCTGGGATGCAGCTGGGTACACCTGGGGTACAGCTGGGCACAGCTGGGCACACCTGAGATACACCTGGGCACACCTGGGATAATCCCAGGGGCACCTGGCATATGCCTGGGCACACCTGGGGCACACCTGGGCACACATGGATAGCCCTGGGGGCACCTGGGGCACACCTGGGCACACCTGGGATAACCCTGGGCATACCTGGGGCACACCTGGGCACACCTGGGATACACCTGGGCACACCTGGGATACCCCTGGAATACACCTGGGCACACCTGGGATACACCTGGGCATACCTGGGATACACCTGGGCCCACCTGGAATACACCTGGGCACACCCGGGTGAAGATCCTGGCCTCGCTGGTGACACAGTGACCCTTGACTGACCCTTGATATCCCTTGAGTAGCCATTGAATGTCTGTGGAATGACCATGGAATGACCACTGAATGACCATGGAATGACCATGGAATGACCCCTGAGTGGCCACTGAGTGACCCCAGAGTGACCAGAGTGTCCCCACAGGCCCGGGTGAAGATCCTGGCCTCGCTGGTGACACAGTGACCCTTGAGTGACCCTTGATTAATCCCTGAGTAACCCTTGAGTAGCCATTGAATGACCATGGAATGACCATGGAATGACCACTGAGTGACCCCAGAGTGACCACTGAGTGACCCCAGAGTGACCACTGAGTGACCGCAGTGTCCCTGCAGGCCCGGGTGAAGATCCTGGCCTCGCTGGTGACACAGTTCCAGTAACCCTTGACTAACCCTTGAGTAGCCATTGAATGTCCATTGAATGTCCATGGAATGACCATGGAATGTCCATGGAATGACCACTGAGTGACCACTGAGTGACCGCAGTGTCCCCGCAGGCCCGGGTGGAGATCCTGGCCTTGCTGGTGACACAGTGACCCTTCACTAATCCCTTGATATCCCTTGAATGACCATTGAATGACCATGGAATGTCCATGGAATGACCACTGAGTGACCCCTGAGTGACCCCTGAGTGACCCCTGAGTGACCGCAGTGTCCCCACAGGCCCGGGTGAAGATCCTGGCCTCGCTGGTGACGCAGTTCGAGGTGCCCCTCAAGGGCGAGGTGCTGTCCTTCATCCTGGACGACGTCCGGGGCCGCCTGGACTTGGCCTTCGCTTGGCTCTTCCAGGAGTACAACGCCCACCTGGCCCGCGGTGGCCGCGGTGGCCCTGGTGGCCCTGGTGGCCCCGGTGGCCCCGGTGGCCTGGAGCGCTACGACGAGTGCCTGATCGGGCTGCTGGCCGGGCTGCAGGAGAAACCCGACCAGAAGGACGGGTAGGGGACAGCGGGGATGTCGTTGGGGACGGGGTGGGGACAGCAGGGAGGGGACAGCAGGGATGGGTTGGGGACACCAGGGATGGGACACCAGGGGTGGGTTGGGGACATCAGGGATGGGTTGGGGACATCAGGGATGGGACACCAAGGTTGGATTTGGGACAGCAGATTGGGATGGGGACAGCAGGGATGGGACATCAGGGTTGGGTTGGGGACACCAGGGATGGGTTGGGGACATCAGGGATGGGATGGGGACATCAGGGATGGGTTGGGGACACCAGGGATGGGGTGGGGACAGCAGGGAGGGGGTGGGGACAGCAGGGATGGGGTGGGGACAGCAGGGAGGGGGTGGGGACAGCAGGGAGGGGACACCAGGGTTGAGGAAATCGGGTAGGATGGGGACATCAGGGATGGGACACCAGGGGTGGGTTGGGGACATCAAAAATGGGTTGGGGACACCAGGGATGGGTTGGGGACATCAGGGATGGGTTGGGGACATCAGGCATGGGGACACCAGGGTTGAGGAAATCAGGGGTAGGATGGGGACATCAGGGATGGGCTGGGGACACCAGGGTTGGGTTGGGGACACCAGGGATGGGTTGGGGACATCAGGGATGGGTTGGGGACATCAGGGATGGGTTGGGGACATCAGGGATGGGACACCAGGGATGGGTTGGGGACATCAGGGATGGGTTGGGGACAGCAGGGATGGGGTGGGGACAGCAGGGATGGGATGGGGACACCAGGGATGGGTTGGGGACAGCAGGGATGGGACACCAGGGATGGGTTGGGGACATCAGGGATGGGTTGGGGACACCAGGGATGGGTTGGGGACACCAGGGTTGGGGTGGGGACAGCAGGGATGGGTTGGGGACATCAGGGATGGGTTGGGGACACCAGGGATGAGTTGGGGACACCAGGGATGGGGTGGGGACACCAGGGATGGGTTGGGGACATCAGGGATGGGTTGGGGACACCAGGGATGGGTTGGGGACAGCAGGGATGAGTTGGGGACAGCAGATTGGGATGGGGACATCAGGGATGGGTTGGGGACATCAAGGATGGGTTGGGGACACCAGGGTTGGGTTGGGGACAGCAGGGATGGGACACCAGGGATGGGTTGGGGACACCAGGCATGGGTTGGGGACAGCAGGAATGGGGACACCAGGTTAGGTTGGTGTCACCAGGGTTGGGTTGGGGACACCAGGGATGGGTTGGGGACACCAGGGATGGGACACCAGCTTTGGGTTGGGGACAGCAGGGATGGGTTGGGGACACCAGGGATGGGACACCAGGGTTGGGTTGGGGACACCAGGGATGGGTTGGGGACACCAGGGTTGGGTTGGGGACAGCAGATTGGGATGGGGACATCAGGGATGGGTTGGGGACACCAGGGATGAGTTGGGGACATCAGGGATGGGTTGGGGACAGCAGGGATGGGTTGGGGACATCAGGGATGGGTTGGGGACAGCAGGGATGGGTTGGGGACACCAGGGTTGGGTTGGGGACACCAGGAATGGGGACACCAGGTTAGGTTGGTGTCACCAGGGATGGGTTGGGGACACCAGGATCAGGTTGGTGGCACTGTGACTGGGCCAGTGCCACCATGTCTAGGACAGTGCCACCATGTCTGGGCCAGTGCCACCACGTCTAGGTCAGTGCCACCACGTCTAGGACAGTGCCACCAGGTGTAGGTCAGGGTCACCATGTGTAGGTCAGGGCCACCAGGACGGTGTCCCCAGGGGTGACACAGAAGCCGTCAGGGCCGAGCTGGTGCCACCAGCGCCACTGCAGCAGCTCTGGGGACAGCAGGGCCACCAGGGCCACCCCGGCGTGTCCCCAGCCCGGTGACATGGGCGCTGTCCCCGTCCCTGTCCCCAGGATCTTCACCAAGGTGGTGCTGGAGGCGCCGCTGATCACCGAGAGCGCCCTGGAGGTGATCCGCAAGTACTGCGAGGACGAGGTGGGGACACGCGGGGACACCTGGGGACACCAGAGGGACACCACGGGGACACCTCGGGGACATCTCGGGGACATGCAGGGACACCTCGGGGACACCTCAGGGACACTTGGGGACACCTTGGGGACACGCGGGGACACGGGGAAGTGGCACCGCCAGGGAGTGCTGGGTGGGGAGGTGACACCTGGAGGTGACACGAGGAGACACACGGAGGTGACACACGGAGGTGACCTGGGGGAGGTGACACAAGGAGGTGACAGATGGAGGTGACACGAGGTGACACAAAGAAGGGACACCTGGAGGTGACACCTGGAGGTGCCACCTGAGGGAGGTGACACATGGAGGTGACACGAGGAGGTGACACCTGGGGGAGGTGACAGATGGAGGTGACACGCGGTGACACAAAGAAGTGACACCTGGAGGTGACACCTGGGGGAGGTGACACCTGGAGGTGACACAAAGAAGTGACACCTGGAGGTGCCACCTGGGGGAGGTGACACGAGGAGGTGGCACCGCTGTCCCGCAGAGCCGCACCTACCTGGGCATGTCGACGCTGCGGGAACTGATCTTCCGGCGGCCGTCGCGGCAGTTCCAGTACCTGCACGTGCTGCTGGACCTCAGCTCCCACGAGAAGGACAAGGTGGGACTGGGGGATTGGGGGGGTCGGGGGGATTTGGGGGGTTCAGGGGGATTTTAGGGATGTTTGGGGTTGATTTGGGGAGGTTTGGGGGGATTTTGGGGTGATTTTGGGGAGGTTTGGGGATGATTTGGGGACATTTGGGGAGGTTTGGGGGCATTTGTGAAGGTTTGGGGGGTGTTTGGGGGATTAGGGGGTGTTTGGGGGAGATTTGAGGAGGTTTCAGGGGATTTGGGGGGGTTTGGGGAGGTTTGGGGGTGATTTGGGGAGGTTTGGGGGACATTTGAGGAGATTTGGGGAGGTTTGGGGAGGTTTGAGGGGATTTGAGGGGTGATTTGGGGAGGTTTGGGGGAGATTTGAGGGGATTTGGGGGTGATTTGGGGAGGTGTGGGGGCATTTTGGGGAGGTTTGGGGGGATCATGAGGAAATTTGGGGGGATTTGGGGAGGTTTGGGGTGATTTGGGGACATTTGGGGAGGTTTGGGGGCGTTTTGGGGAGGTTTGGGGGGATTTTGGGGCATTTTGGGGAGGTTTGGGGGAGATTTGAGGGGATTTGGGGGTGATTTGGGGAGGTGTGGGGGCATTTTGTGGGGATTTGGGGGTATTTTGAGGAGGTTTGGAGGTGATTTGGGGACATTTGGGGAGGTTTGGGGATGATTTGGGGGTATTTTGGGGAGGTTTGGGGGTGATTTGGGGACATTTGGGGAGGTTTGGGGGTGATTTGGGGATATTTGGGGAGGTTTGAGGGTGATTTGGGGAGGTTCAGGAGGATTTGGGGACATTTGAGGAGGTTCGGGGGGATTTTAGGGATGTTTGAGGGTGATTTGGGGAGGTTTGGGAGTGATTTTGGGGGGATTTGGGGACATTTGGGGGGGTTTGGGGGAGATTTGGGGAGGTTTGGGGGAGGTCTGGGGAGGGTTTGGGGGGCCCGAGTGATTCTTGGAGGTGCCAAGGGGATTTTGGAGGGTTTGGGTGACACAGGTGACACAGATGGGTGGCACAGGTGACACAGACAGGTGACACAGGTGACCCAGGTGACACAGGTGACACCCAGGTGTGCGCAGGTGCGGCAGCAGGCGCTGCAGTTACAGAGGTGACAAACACAGGTCACACAGGTGGCACAGGTGACACAGGTGGTACAAACAGGTGACACAGGTGACACAGACAGGTGACACAGGTGACACAGACGGGTGACACAGGTGACACAGGTGACACCCAGGTGTGCACAGGTGCGGCAGCAGGCGCTGCAGTTACAGAGGTGACACACACAGGTGACACAGGTCACACAGGTGACACAGACAGGTGACACAGGTGACCCAGGTGACACACAGGTGACACCCAGGTGTGCGCAGGTGTGGCAGCAGGCGCTGCAGTTACAGAGGTGACACAGGTTATACAGACAGGTGACACAGGTGACACAGGTGACACAGATGGCTGACACAGGTGACACCCAGGTGACCCAGGTGTGCGCAGGTGCGGCAGCAGGCGCTGCAGTTACAGAGGTGACACACACAGGTGACACACACAGGTGACACAGGTCACACAGGTGACACTGACAGATGACACAGGTGACACAGGTGACACAGATGACACAGGTGACGCAGACAGGTGACACCCAGGTGACCCAGGTGTGCGCAGGTGCGGCAGCAGGCGCTGCAATTACAGAGGTGACACACACAGGTGACACAGGTGGCACAGGTCAGACAGGTGACACAGACAGGTGACACAGGTGACACACAGGTGACACAGGTGACACAGGTGACACACAGGTGACACCCAGGTGTGCGCAGGTGCAGCAGCAGGTGCTGCAGTTACAGAGGTGACACACACAGGTGACACAGACAGGTGACACAGGTGCCCCCAGGTGACACAGGTGACACACACAGGTGACACAGGTGACACAGGTGACCCAGGTGACACCCAGGTGTGCGCAGGTGCGGCAGCAGGCGCTGCAGTTACGGAGGTGACACACACAGGTGACACAGGTGACACTGACAGATGACACAGGTGACACAGACAGGTGACACAGGTGACACAGGTGACACAGACAGGTGACACAGGTGACACCCAGGTGACACAGGTGTGCGCAGGTGCGGCAGCAGGCGCTGCAGTTACAGAGGTGACACACACAGGTCACACAGGTCACACAGGTCACACAGGTGACACAGAAGGGTGACACAGGTGACACAGACGGGTGACCCAGGTGACACAGATGACACAGGTGACACCCAGGTGACACCCAGGTGTGCGCAGGTGCGGCAGCAGGCGCTGCAGTTACAGAGGTGACACACACAGGTGACACAGGTGACACAGGTGACACTGACAGATGACACAGGTGACACAGGTGACACACAGGTGACCCAGGTGACCCCCAGGTGTGCGCAGGTGCGGCAGCAGGCGCTGCAGTTACAGAGGTGACACACACAAATGACACAGGTCACACAGGTGATACAGGTGACACAGATGGGTGGCACAGGTGACACAGGTGACACAGGTGACACAGGTGACACCCAGGTGTGCGCAGGTGTGGCAGCAGGTGCTGCAGTTACAGAGGTGACACAGGTGATACAGGTGACACAGGTGACACAGGTCACACAGACAGATGCCCCAGGTGACACAGGTGACACAGAAGGGTGACACAGGTGACCTAGGTGACAGACAGGTGACACCCAGGTGTGCGCAGGTGCGGCAGCAGGCGCTGCAGTTATAGAGGTGACACACACAGGTGACACAGGTGATACAGGTGATGCAGGTGACACAGACGGGTGGCACAGGTGACACAGGTGACACAGGTGACACACAGGTGACACAGGTGACACAGGTGACAGACAGGTGACACCCAGGTGTGTGCAGGTGCGGCAGCAGGCGCTGCAGTTCATCAAGCGCATGTACGAGAAGGAGCAGCTCCGCGCCTACGTGGAGAAATTCGCCCTCAATTACCTGCAGCTCCTGGTGCACCCCAACCCCCCCTCCGTGCTCTTCGGCGCCGACAAGGACACCGGTGAGCCCTCCGGGGGGATCCCGAAAATTCCACGGAAATGGGAAATGTCCCGCAGGAATCCCGAAAATCCCATGGGAGCGGGAAATGTCCCGCGGGAATCCCGAAAATTCCACGGGAATGGGAAATGTCCCGCGGGAATCCCGAAAATTCCATGGGAGTGGGAAATGTCCCGTGGGAATCCCAAATGTTCCACGGGAATGGGAAATGTCCCGCAGGAATCCCGAATGTTCCACGGGAATGGGAAATGTTCTGTGGGAATCCCGAAAATCCCACGGGAATGGGAAATGTCCTGCGGGAATCCCGAAAATTCCACGGGAGTGGGAAATGTCCCGCGGGAATCCCGAAAATTCCATGGGAAATGTCAAATGTTCCATGGAAATGTCAAATGTTCCATGGGAAATGGGAAATATTCCGCGGGAATCCCGAAAATTCCACAGGAGCGGGAAACGTCCCGCGGGAATCCCGAATGGATCCGCAGGAAATGGGAAATGTTCCATGGGAATCCCGAATGTTCCATGGAAAATGTCAAATGTTCCATGGGAAATGGGAAATATTCCATGGGAATGGGAAATGTCCCACGGGAATCCTGAAAATTCCACGGGAGTGGGAAATGTCCCACGGGAATTCCGAATGTTCCATGGGAATGGGAAATGTTCCATGGGAATCCCGAAAATTCCATAGGAATGGGAAATGTCCTGCGGGAATCCCGAAAATTCCATGGGAATGGAAAATGTCCTGTGGGAATCCCGAAAATTCCATGGGAAATGTCAAATGTTCCATGGGAAATGGGAAATATTCCGCGGGAATCCCGAAAATTCCACAGGAATGGGAAATGTTCCCTGGAAATGGGAAACGTTCTGTGGAAATGGGAAATGTTCCATGGGAAATGGGAAATGTTCCATGGGAATCCCGAAATTTCCATGGGAGTGGGAAATGTCCCACAGGAATCCCGAAAATCCCACGGGAATGGGAAATGTCCCGTGGGAATCCCGAAAATTCCACAGGAATGGGAAATGTCCTGTGGGAATCCCAAAAATTCCATAGGAATGGGAAATGTTCCACAGGAATCCCGAATGTTCCATGGGAATGGGAAATGTTCCACAGGAATCCCGAAAATCCCATGGGAGTGGGAAATGTCCCACGGGAATCCTGAAAATCCCACAGGAATGGGAAATGTCCTGTGGGAATCCCAAAAATTCCATAGGAATGGGAAATGTTCCCTGGAAATGGGAAACGTTCTGTGGAAATGGGAAATGTTCCGCGGGAATCCCAAATATTCCACGGGAGTGGGAAATGTCCTGCGGGAATCCCGAAAATTCCATGGGAATGGGAAATGTCCCGCGGGAATCCCGAATGGTCCGCGGGAATCCCAAATGGATCCACAGGAAATGGGAAATGTTCCGTGGGAATCCCAAATATTCCATGGGAATTCCGAATGTTCCATGGGAAATGGGAAATATTCCATGGGAAATGGGAAATATTCCATGGGAATGGGAAATGTCCCGCGGGAATCCTGAAAATTCTATAGGAATGGGAAATGTTCCCTGGAAATGGGAAACGTTCTGTGGAAATGGGAAATGTTCCATGGGAAATGGGAAATGTTCCACAGGAATCCTGAAAATTCCATAGGAATGGGAAATGTTCCCTGGAAATGGGAAACGTTCTGTGGAAATGGGAAATGTCCCGCGGGAATCCCGAAAATTCCACGGGAGTGGGAAATGTCCCATGGGAATCCTGAAAATTCCATAGGAATGGGAAATGTTCCATGGGAAATGGGAAATGTCCCGCGGGAATCCCGAAAATTCCGTGGGAGTGGGAAATGTTCCACAGGAATCCCACTGGAATCCCAAATGGTCCGCGGGAATCCCAAATGGAACCACAGGAAATGGGAAATATTCCATGGAAATCCCAAATGTTCCATGGAAATGTCAAATATTCCATGGATATCCCAAATGTTTTATGGGAAATGGCAAACGCACCATGGGACATCCCAGATATTCCATGGAAATCCCAAATATTCCATGGAAATGTTGAGTGTTTTATGGGAACTGCCGAATATTCTGTTGGATTATTGCCACCTCCTTTTGTGGTCACTGCCGCCCCGTTTTTGCTCATTTTAACCCAATTTTTGTTCATTTTAACCCCATTTTTGCTCATTTTAATGCAATTTTTACCCCATTTTTGCCCATTTTTACCCCATTTTTGCCCATTTTAACCCCATTTTGGTGTCCCCAGAGGTGGCGGCGCCCTGGACCGAGGAGACCATCAAGCAGTGCCTGTACCTGCCCCATTTTTGCTCATTTTAACCCCATTTTTGTTCATTTTAACCCCATTTTAACCCCATTTTTGCCCATTTTAACCCCATTTTTCCTCATTATAACCCCATTTTTACCCATTTTTGCCTATTTTAACCCCATTTTGGTGTCCCCAGAGGTGGCGGTGCCCTGGACCGAGGAGACCATCAAGCAGTGCCTGTACCTGGCCCATTTTTACTCATTTTAACCCCATTTTTGCTCATTTTAACCCCATTTTAACCCCATTTTTACTCATTTTAACCCCATTTTTACCCATTTTTGCCCATTTTAACCCCATTTTGGTGTCCCCAGAGGTGGCGGCGCTCTGGACTGAGGAGACCATCAAGCAGTGCCTGTACCTGGCCCATTTTTGCTCATTTTAACCCAATTTTTGCTCATTTTAACCCCATTTTAACCCCATTTTTACTCATTTTAACCCCATTTTTACCCATTTTTGCCCATTTTAACCCCATTTTGGTGTCCCCAGAGGTGGTGGCGCCCTGGACCGAGGAGACCATCAAGCAGTGCCTGTACCTGGCTCATTTTTACTCATTTTAACCCCATTTTTCCTCATTTTAACCCCATTTTTGCCCATTTTAACCCCATTTTTCCTCACTATAACCCCATTTTTACCCATTTTTGCCCATTTTAACCCCATTTTGGTGTCCCCAGAGGTGGCGGCGCCCTGGACCGAGGAGACCATCAAGCAGTGCCTGTACCTGGCCCATTTTTGCTCATTTTAACCCCGTTTTTACCCATTTTTGCCGATTTTAACCCCATTTTGGTGTCCCCAGAGGTGGCAGCGCCCTGGACCGAGGAGACCATCAAGCAGTGCCTGTACCTGTACCTGGCCCTGCTGCCCCACAACCACAAACTGATCCACGAACTCGCCTCCGTCTACACCGAGGCCATCGCCGACATCAAGCGCACAGTGCTGCGCGTCATCGAGCAGCCGGTCAGGGACACTGGGGACACTTGGGGACACTTGGGGACACTTGGGGACACTTGGGGACATCGGTGACACCGTGGGAAATCACCTTTCCTGTCCCCGTTATCAATTAGCGGGGTCGGTTAATTGGGGCAGTTGGGTGTCACCATCATGGAGGTGATCAAGCAGCCGGTGAGGGGACACTTGGGGACACTTGGGAACACTTGGGGACACTTGGGGACATCGGTGACACCGTGGGAAATCACCTTTCCTGTCCTCATTATCAATTAGTGGGGTCGGTTAATTGGGGCAGTTGGGTGTCACCATCATGGAGGTGACATGGAGGTCATGGAGCACCCGGTGAGGGGACATTGGGGACACTTGGGGACACTTTGGGGACACTTGGGGACACTTGGGGACACTGGGGACATTGGGGACACCGTGGGAAATCACCTTTCCTGTCCCCGTTGTCAATTAGTGGGGCGGTTAATTGGGGCAGTTGGGTGTCACCATCATGGGGTCATCAAGTGGCTGCTTAGGGGACACTTGGGGACATCAGTTAAATATTAAATAATTGGTATTTAATTGAATATTAATGAATTTATTAATTGTAGTAAATTGAATTATTTAACATGAAATTAAAATTTAATTAGAATTGAAATTTAATTTGAATTGAATTTGAATTAAAATTAAATTTGAATTGAATTCAATTTGAATTAAAATTAAATTTTATTTGAATTAGAATTAAAATTAAATTTGAATTGAATTCAATTTGAATTAAAATTAAATTTGAATTCAATTTGAATTAAAATAAAATATTAATTGAATTCAATTTGAATTAAATTAAAATGAAATTTGAATTGAATTAGAATTAAAATGAAATTTGAACAAAATTTAAACTAAATATTCATTAAATTAAAATTGAAAATATATTAAAATTAACTGAAATTAATTAATTTAATCACCAAAAACCTACCAATAATTAAAAAATTTTTGCACTTCAAGCCCTGCAGTGACCTCACCCCACCCGACCCCGCAGCGCGGCCCCGTTTGGGTTTAAAACCGGCGATTTCGGTGAAAAGGCCGATGAAAATTTGGGATTTATTTTGTTTTCGGGGCAGATCCGCGGGATGGGGATGAACTCGCCGGAGCTGCTGCTGCTGGTGGAGAACTGCCCCAAAGGCGCCGAGACGCTGGTGACGCGGTGTCTGCACAGCCTGACCGACAAAGGTGGGTGACACGGTGACAGCAGTGACACGGTGACATGGTGACATGGTGACAGTGGTGACGCGGTGTCTGCACAGCCTGACTGACAAAGGTGGGTGACACGGTGACAGTGGTGACACCGTGACACAGTGACAGCGGTGACACGGTGACAGTGGTGACATGGTGACAGCGGTGACAGGAGTGACACGGTGACATGGTGACAGCGGTGACAGTGGTGACAGTGGTGATAGCAGTGACACAGTGACAGCAGTGACAGTGGTGACATGGTGACAGGGGTGACATGGTGACAGGGTGACAGCGGTGACAGTGGTGACACGGTGACGGGTGACAGGAGTGACACAGTGACATGGTGACAGCAGTGACACGTGACAGCGGTGACATGGGGACATGGGGACAGTGGTGACACGGTGCCTGCACAGCCTGACGGACAAAGGTGGGTGGGGACAGCGTGACATGGTGACACGGTGACAGCGGTGACATGGTGACAGTGGTGACGCGGTGTCTGCACAGCCTGACCGACAAAGGTGGGTGACACGGGGACAGGGGTGACACCGTGACATGGGGACAGCGGTGACATGGTGACAGGGTGATAGCAGTGACAGCGGTGACACGGTGACATGGGGACAGTGGTGACACGGTGTCTGCACAGCCTGACCGACAAAGGTGGGTGACACGGTGACACAGTGACACGGTGACAGCGGTGACACGGTGACAGTGGTGACAGCAGTGACAGCGGTGTCTGCACAGCCTGACCGACAAAGGTGGGTGACACGGTGACAGGGGTGACATGGTGACAGGGTGACAGGGGTGTCTGCACAGCCTGACCGACAAAGGTGGGTGACAATGGTGACAGGGGTGACATGGGGACAGTGGTGACACGGTGCCTGCACAGCCTGACCGACAAAGGTGGGTGACACCGTGACAGGGGTGACACCGTGACAGCAGTGACACTGTGACAGCAGTGACACGGTGCCTGCACAGCCTGACCGACAAAGGTGGGTGACACCGTGACAGGGGTGACACCGTGACAGCAGTGACACTGTGACAGCAGTGACACGGTGCCTGCACAGCCTGACCGACAAAGGTGGGTGGGGACACGGTGACAGCGGTGACAGCAGTTGACATGGTGACAGGGGTGACGTGGTGACAGCGGTGACGCGGTGCCTGCACAGCCTGACCGACAAAGGTGGGTGACACCGTGACACGGTGACACGGTGACACGGTGCCTGCACAGCCTGACCGACAAAGGTGGGTGACACCGTGACATGGTGACACAGTGACAGTGGTGACAGCAGTGACAGGGGTGACGCGGTGACATGGTGACAGCAGTGACAGTGGTGACACGGTGCCTGCACAGCCTGACCGACAAAGGTGGGTGACACGGTGACATGGGGACAGTGGTGACAGCGGTGACAGGGTGACAGTGGTGACGCGGTGACATGGGGACAGTGGTGACAGCGGTGACACGGTGACAGCGGTGACACGGTGCCTGCACAGCCTGACCGACAAAGGTGGGTGACACGGTGACACGGTGACACGGTGACATGGGGATAGCGGTGCCTGCACAGCCTGACCGACAAAGGTGGGTGACACGGTGACACGGGTGACATGGTGACAGTGGTGACGCGGTGCCTGCACAGCCTGACCGACAAAGGTGGGTGACACCGTGACATGGTGACAGCAGTGACACGGTGACACAGTGACACGGGTGACACGGTGACAGCAGTGACAGTGGTGACACGGTGCCTGCACAGCCTGACCGACAAAGGTGGGTGACACCATGACAGGGTGACACGGTGACAGCAGTGACACGGTGACAGGGGTGACGCGGTGCCTGCACAGCCTGACCGACAAAGGTGGGTGGGGACACGGTGACAGGGGTGACATGGTGACACGGTGACCGCAGTTGACATGGTGACAGCAGTGACAGGTGACAGCCGTGACACAGTGACAGGGGTGACAGTGGTGACACGGTGACACAGTGACAGTGGTGACAGCAGTGACACAGTTACAGCGGTGACATGGTGACATGGTGACAGCGGTGACACGGAGACAATGGTGACAGCGGTGGCAGCAGTGACACAGTGACAGCAGTGACATGGTGACAGCAGTGACAGTGGTGACAGGGTGACACACATCCATTAAAGAGCAGCGAGTCCCGACGCACCTCCGCAGCGCTGTAAATTAAATAAACAATAAATAAACGCGCCCATCCCCTAAAAAACCTTAATTAAAACGGTGAAAAATGTAAATTTTCCGTCCCCGCAGTGCCGCCCTCGCCCGAGCTGGTCAAGCGCGTCCGGGACCTTTACCACAAGCGGCTGCCGGACGTCCGGTTCCTCATCCCCGTCCTCAACGGGCTGGAGAAGGTGGGGGTGGCCTCTGTCCCCTCCCCCCGGTGTCACCCGTCGGTGTCACCCATGGGTGTCACCCGGTGACGTCACCGGGTTCGGTTTTGGTGCAGAAAGAGGTGATCCAGGCGCTGCCCAAACTCATCAAACTCAACCCCATCGTGGTCAAGGAGGTCTTCAACCGCCTGCTGGGGACGCAGCACGGTAGGGGACGGTTTTTGGGGGGTGGCACGGCCGGTGTCACCTGTCACCCATCCCCTGTCACCTGTCCCCTGTCACCTGTCCCCGCAGGTGACGGCGCCTCGGCCGTGTCACCCCTGAACCCCGGGGAGCTGCTGATCGCCCTCCACAACATCGACTCCTCCAAGTGCGACATGAAATCCATCATCAAAGGTGGGCACCGGGCACCCGGGGGTGACAGGGACATCCAGGGGTGGCAGGGGCACCCAGAGGGACACAGGGACACCCAGGGGTGACAGAGGGACACCCAGGGGGACAGGGGACCCCTCCACAACATCGACTCCTCCAAGTGTGACATGAAATCCATCATCAAAGGTGGGCACGGGGCACCCGGGGGTGACAGGGGCACCCAGGGGTGATGGGGACACCCAGGGGACACCCAGGGGTGGCAGGGACACCCAGGGGTGGCAGGGACACCCATAGGGACAGGGGACCCCTGCACAACATCGACTCCTCCAAGTGCGACATGAAATCCATCATCAAAGGTGGGCACGGGGCACCCGGGGGTGGCAGGGACACCCAGGGGTGACAGGGACACCCAGGGGTGGCAGGGACACCCAGAGGGACACAGGGACACCCAGGGGTGACGGGGACACCCAGGGGTGGCAGGGACACCCAAGGGGACACCCAGGGGGTGACAGGGACAGGGGGGACACAGGACACAGGACATGGGACCCCTGTCCATGGACTCCAGTCTCTCCCAGTTCCTTCCCAGTTCCTTCCCAGTGCCCTTTAAATGCCCCCCAGTGCCCCCCAGTCCCTCCCAGTGCCCCCCACTCCATTCCCAGTGCCTCCCAGTCCCTCCCAGTGCCCTTTTAATGCCCCCCAGTCCCTCCCAGTGCCCCTCACTCCGTTCCCAGTCCCTCCCAGTGCCCCTCACTCCGTTCCCAGTCCCTCCCAGTGCCTCCCAGTCCCTCCCAGTACCCCCCACTCTGCTCCCAGTCCCTCCCAGTCCCTCCCACTGTGCTCCCAGTCCCTCCCAATTCCATCCCAGTCCCTCCCACTCCCCTCCCAGTCTCTCCCAGTGCCTCCCACTCTGCTCCCAGTCCCTCCCAGTCCCTCCCAATTCCATTCCAGTCTCTCCCACTCCACTCCCAGTGCCCCATACTCTGCTCCCAGTCCCTCCCAGTGCCCCCCACTCCCCTCCCAGTCCCTCCCAGTCCCTCCCAGTGCCCTTTTAATGCCCCCCAGTCCCTCCCAGTGCCCCCCACTCTCCTCCCAGTGCCTCCCAGTGCCCCTCACTCCGCTCCCAGTGCCCCTCACTCTGCTCCCAGTCCCTCCCAGCGCCCCCCACTCCCTTCCCAGTCCCTCCCAGTCCCTCCCAGTGCCCCCCACTCCCCTCCCAGTCCCTCCCAGTCCCTCCCAGTGCCTCCCAGTGCCCCTCACTCCGCTCCCAGTGCCCCTCACTCCGCTCCCAGTGCCCCTCACTCCCCTCCCAGTCCCTCCCAGTGCCTCCCAGTGCCTCCCAGTGGTGTCACCGCGGCTGTCCCCGCAGCCACCAACCTGTGCTTCGCGGAGCGGAACGTGTACACCTCGGAGGTGTTGGCGGTGGTGATGCAGCAGCTGATGGAGCAGAGCCCGCTGCCCATGCTGCTGATGCGCACGGTGATCCAGGCCCTGACCATGTACCCCCGCCTGGGCGGCTTCGTCATGAACATCCTCTCCAGGCTCATCATGAAACAGGTCTGGAGCCCCAAAATCCCCAAAAAATTCCAATGAAATCACCCCAAAAATCCCCCTGAAATTACCTCCAAAAATCCCCCCAAAATCCCCGATGTACACGGTGATCCAGGCCCTGACCGTGTCCCCCCGTCATGAACATCCTCTCCAGGCTCATCATGAAACAGGTCAGGGGCCCCAAAATCCCCCAAAAATTCCATTGAAATCACCCCAAAATTCCTGCAAAAATCCCCCTGAAATTACCCCAAAAATCCACCCAAAAATCCCCCCAAAATCCCCGATGCGCACGGTGATCCAGGCCCTGACCGTGTAACCCAGTCCTGAGCATCCTGTCCTGCCTCATCGTGAAACAGGTCTGGGGCCCCAAAATCCCCTGAAATTACCCCAAAAATCCACCCAAAAATCCCCCCAAAATCCCCAATGCGCACGGTGATCCAGGCTCTGACTGTGTAACCCTGTCATGAACATCCTGTCCTGCCTCATCATGAAACAGGTCTGGAGCCCAAAAATCCCCCGAAAATTCCATTGAAATCGCCCCAAAATTCCTGCAAAAATCCCCCTGAAATTACCCCAAAATTCCCCCCAAAAATCCCCCAAAATCGCCGATGCGCACGGTGATCCAGGCCCTGACCGTGTAACCCTGTCATGAACATCCTGTCCAGGCTCATCATGAAACAGGTTTGGAGCCCAAAATCCCCCAAAAAATGACCCCAAAAATCCACGAAATTACCCCAAGATTTACCCCAAAATTACCCCAAAAATCCACCCAAAAATCCCCCCGAAATCCCCGATGCGCACGGTGATCCAGGCCCCGACCGTGTACCCCCGTCATGAACATCCTGTCCAGGCTCATCATGAAACAGGTCTGGAGCCCCAAAATCCCCCAAAAATTCCATTGAAATCGCCCCAAAATTCCTGCAAAAATCCCCCTGAAATTACCTCCAAAAATCCCCCCAAAATCCCCGATGCGCACGGTGATCCAGGCCCTGACCGTGTACTCCCGTCATGAATATCCTGTCCAGGCTCATCATGAAACAGGTCTGAAATCTTCTGAAATTACCCAAAAAATCCCCCCAAAATTCCATTGAAATCACCCCAAAATTCCTGCAAAAATCCACTGAAATTACCCCAAAATTCCCCCCAAAAATCCCCCCAAAATCCCCGATGCGCACGGTGATCCAGGCCCTGACCGTGTAACCCAGTCATGAACATCCTGTCCTGCCTCATCATGAAACAGGTCTGAAATCTCCTGAAATTACCCAAAAAATCCCCCCAAAATTCCATTGAGATCACCCCAAAATTCCTGCAAAAATCCACTGGAATTACCCCAAAATTCCCCCCAAAAATTCCCCAAAATCCCCGATGCACACGGTGATCCAGGCCCTGACTGTGTAACCCAGTCATGAACATCCTCTCCAGGCTCATCATGAAACAGGTCAGGGCCCCAAAATCCCCTGAAATTACCCCAAAAATCCCCCTGAAATCACCCCAAAATTCCTGCAAAAATCCACTGAAATTACCCCAAAATTCCCCCCAAAAATCCCCCCAAAATCCCCGATGCGCACGGTGATCCAGGCGCCATCATGAGCATCCTGTCCAGGCTCATCGTGAAACAGGTCTGGAGCCCCAAAATCCCCTGAAATTACCCCAAAATTCCTGCAAAAATCCACTGAAATTACCCCAAAATTCCTGCAAAAATCACCTCCAGGTGTGTCAGTACCCCAAGGTGTAGGAAGGGTCCATCCCTGCTGACCCCAGGTGTGACCCAGGTGACCCATGTGACCCCAGGTGTGTCCCAGGTGACCCCAGGTGTGTCCCAGGTGATCCAGGTGACCCTAGGGGTGTCCCAGGTGACCCCAGGTGTGTCTCAGGGGTGTCCCAGGTGACCCAAGTGACCCCAGGTGGCCTCAGGTGTGTCTCCCCAGGTGTGTCAGTACCCCAAGGTGTAGGAAGGGTCCATCCCTGCTGACCCCAGGTGTGTCCCAGGTGACCCAGGTGCCCCCAGGTGTGTCTCAGGTGACCCAGGTGCCCCCAGGTGTGTCTCAGGTGACCCCAGGTGTGTCCCAGGTGACCCAGGTGCCCCCAGGTGTGTCTCAGGTGACCCCAGGTGTGTTCCCAGGTGACCCTAGGGGTGTCCCTGCTGACCCCAGGTGCCCCCAGGTGTGTACCAGGTGACCCAGGTGACCCCAGGTGTGTCTCCTCAGGTGTGTCAGTACCTGAAGGTGTAGGAAAGGTCCATCCCTGCTGACCCCAGGTGTGACCCCAGGTGCCCCCAGGTGTGTCCCAAGTGACCCAGGTGCCCCCAGGTGTGTCCCAAGTGCCCTCAGGTGTGTCCCAGGTGACCCCAGGTGTGTCCCAGATGACCCCAGGTGTGTCCCCCCAGGTGTGTCAGTACCCCAAGGTGTAGGAAGGGTCCATCCCTGCTGACCCCAGGGGTGTCTCAGGTGCCCCTAGGGGTGTCCCAGGTGCCCCCAGGTGTGTCCCACATGTCCCCACTGACCCTGCTGACCCCAGGTGTGACCCTGCTGACCCCAGGTGTGTCCCAGGTGACCCCAGGTGTGTCTCAGATGTCCCCACTGACCCAGGTGTGTCTCAGGTGACCCCAGGTATGTCCCCCCAGGTGTGTCAGTACCCCAGGGTGTAGGAAAGGTCCATCCCTGCTGACCTCAGGTGTGTCCCAGGTGACCCCAGATGTGTCCCAGGTGACCCCAGGTGTGTCCCAGGTGACCCAAGTGACCCCAGGTGTGTCCCAGGTGCCCTCAGGTGACCCAGGTGACCCTAGGGGTGTCCCAGGTGACCCCAGGTGTGTCTCCCCAGGTGTGTCAGTACCCCAAGGTGTAGGAAGGGTCCATCCCTGCTGACCCCAGGTGTGTCCCAGGTGTCCCTGCTGACCCCAGGTGACCCCAGGTGTGTCCCACAGGTGTGGAAGTACCCGAAGGTGTGGGAGGGCTTCATCAAGTGCTGCCAGCGCACCAAGCCGCAGGGGTGTCCCAGGGGTGTCCCAGGTGACCCAGGTGACCCCAGGTGTGACCCTGCTGACCCCAGGTGTGACCCTGCTGACCCCAGGTGTCCCCGCAGGTGTGGAAGTACCCGAAGGTGTGGGAGGGGTTCATCAAGTGCTGCCAGCGCACCAAGCCGCAGGGGTGTCCCAGGGGTGTCCCAGGTGTCCCCGCTGACCCAGGTGTCCCTGCTGACCCCAGGTGACCCCAGGTGACCCCAGGTGTGTCCCCACAGGTGTGGAAGTACCCGAAGGTGTGGGAGGGGTTCATCAAGTGCTGCCAGCGCACCAAGCCGCAGTCCTTCCAGGTGGTTCTGCAGCTGCCCCCGCCCCAACTCGCCGCCGTCTTCGACAAGTGCCCGGAGCTGCGCGAGCCCCTCCTCAGCCACGTGCGCGCCCTCACGCCCCACCAGGTGACACACCTGGGACAGGTGACATTACCTGGGGATGGGGGACAGCCCCTGGGACAGGTGACATCACCTGGGGAGGGGGGACATTACCTGGGGATGGGGGTGACAATGCCCGGAGCTGCGGGAGCCCCTCCTCAGCCACGTGCGCGCCCTCACCCCCCACCAGGTGACACACCTGGGACAGGTGACATTACCTGGGACAGGTGACATTACCTGGGGATGGGGGTGACAAGTGCCCGGAGCTGCGGGAGCCCCTCCTCAGCCACGTGCGCGCCCTCACCCCCCACCAGGTGACATACCTGGGACAGGTGACCTCACCTGGGACAGGTGACATTACCTGGGACAGGTGACATACCTGGGACAGGTGACCTCACCTGGGACAGGTGACATTACCTGGGGACAGGTGACATTACCTGGGGATGGGGGACATCACCTGGGACAGGTGACATTACCTGGGGACAGGTGACATTACCTGGGGACAGGTGACATTACCTGGGGACGGGTGACATACCTGGGGATGAGGGACACTACCTGGGACAGGTGACGTTACCTGGGACAGGTGACATCACCTGGGGATGGGGGACAGCCCCTGGGGACGGGGGACAGGTGACATCCCTAGGGACAGGTGACACCCCAGGACAGGTGACACCGCCAGGGGTGTCACACTCTGAGGACAGGTGACATCCCCGGGGACAGGTGACACCTCAGGACAGGTGACACCCCAGGGACAGGTGGCACCACCAGGGGTGTCACACCTGTCCCCCCCGGTGACAGCAAGCGCACATCCCCCTGTCCACCATGGCCATCCTGGAGGCCACCACGCGCCACGAGCCCGAGGGGACACCTGGAGAGGTGGGTGGGGACACCTGGGGACACCTGGGCACACCTGGGGACACCTGGGGAGGTGGGGACACCTGGGGACACCTGGGGACACCTGGGGAGGTGGGCACAGAGGGACATTGGGGGGGACACACCTGTCCAGGTGGGCACAGAGGGACATTTGGGGGGACCCCAGGTGGGCACAGAGGGACATTTGGGGGGACACCAGGTGGGCACAGAGGGACATTTGGGGGGGACACACCTGCCCAGGTGGGCACAGAGGGACATTTGGGGGGACACCAGGTGGGCACAGAGGGACATTTGGGGGGGACAGGGACACACCTGCCCAGGTGGGCACAGAGGGACATTTGGGGGGGACGGGAGCACACCTGCCCAGGTGGGCACAGAGGGACATTTGGGGGTCACCAGGTGGGCACAGAGGGACATTTGGGGGTCACCAGGTGGGCACAGAGGGACATTTGGGGGGACACACCTGCCCAGGTGGGCACAGAGGGACATTTGGGGGGACACCAGGTGGGCACAGAGGGACATTTGGGGGGACACCAGGTGGGCACAGAGGGACATTTGGGGGGGACACACCTGCCCAGGTGGGCACAGAGGGACATTTGGGGGGGACACCAGGTGTGCACAGAGGGACATTTTGGGGGGGACACACCTGTCCAGGTGGGCACAAAGGGACATTTGGGGGGACACCAGGTGGGCACAGAGGGACATTTGGGGGGACACACCTGCCCAGGTGGGCACAGAGGGACATTTTGGGGGGGACACACCTGCCCAGGTGGGCACAGAGGGACATTTGGGGACACCAGGTGGGCACAGAGGGACATTTGGGGGGACACCAGGTGGGCACAGAGGGACATTTGGGGACACCAGGTGGGCACAGAGGGACATTTGGGGACACCAGGTGGGCACAGAGGGACATTTGGGGACACCAGGTGGGCACAGAGGGACATTTGGGGACACCAGGTGGGCACAGAGGGACATTTGGGGGGACACCAGGTGGGCACAGAGGGACATTTGGGGGGAGACCAGGTGGGCACAGAGGGACATTTGGGGGGACACCAGGTGGGCACAGAGGGACATTTTAGGGGGGACACACCTGCCCAGGTGTGCAGAGGCACCCATTGCCCCCCCCTCCACCCCGCTGACACCCTTGGGTGCCCCCCACCCCCCTGCCCAGGAGAAGCCCCCGAAGCGCCCGAGCGACGACGACCCCAAACCCAAGGGGGGGGGTCCCGCGGCCCCGGGGGGGGGTCCCGCCTCGGGGTCCCCTCCCCCCGAGGGCCCCCCAGATTTGGGGGGGTCGGACCTGGAGCCCCCCTCGATCTTCATCAGCGTCGCCGAGGATGAGGAGAGCTCGGGGGGGGGAGGGGACGCGTCCCCCCCCGACGCCGCCCTCGACCCCCCCAAGGTCAGCCCCTCCCCCCTCCCCCTTTAAATCCCACCCACTCATTTTGGGGTGGGGGAGGGGCATTTCTAACCCCCCCTCCCCCCCCGTTTTTTTTTCTCTCCCCCCAGGACCCCCCCCCGGGCACGGAGCCCCCCCAAGCCCCGCCCCCTCCCGGAGAGGCCCCGCCCCCCGGCAGCCCCCCCTCGTCCGAGCCGCCCCCCCCCGGCACCCAAAGCCCCGAGGGGCTCCCGGGGGTCCCCGAGGTGCCCTCCGAGGGCTGAGGGGGGTGGGGGAGCCCCCCGGGACCCCTCCCCGGGCCGTGGGCGGGGCTCAATAAACGCCTGGGCGGAGCTTTGTGGGCGTGGCTTCTTCTTGGGGGGTGGGGCCATCTGTTGGGTGTGGCAGGGGTGGGGTTTGGGGATGCAAATTAGGGGGAGTGGCCAGCCTGCAGGTGGTTTTGTGTGGTGGGGTTTTGTGTGGTGGGGGCGTGGCCGCCTGTTGGGTGTGGCAGGGGCGGGGTTTGGGGATGCAAATTAGGGGGGGGCCACCCTGCAGGTGGTTTTGGGGCGTGGTCTGTGCACATGGCGTAGTTTAAATTTTGGGGGTCGTTGTATAATTTTTAGGGGCGTGGTTTAAATTTTGGGGTCGTTGTATAATTTTTGGGGGCGTGGTCTCCCTGATTTGGGGCGTGGTTTCAATTTCAGGGGGCATAGTTTCAATTTTGGGGGTCGTTGTCTAATTTAGGGGCGTGGTTTCAATTTTGGGGGTCGTTGTATAATTTTTAGGGGCGTGGTTTAAATTTGGGGGTCGCTGTATAATTTTTAGGGGCGTGGTTTAAATTTTGTAATGTGTTGAATAATTTTTAGGGGCGTGTTCTCCCTAATTTGGGGCGTGGTTTCAATTCCAGTGGGCGTGGTCTCGTTTGTGGGCGTGGCTCTCATTTAGGGGCGTGGTCTTCCTGAATTGTGGGCGTGGCTTCCCCACCATGGGCGTGTCCATCCCTCACTTGGCCACACCCTCCCCCTCTCCGCGGGCGTGGCCTCCTCCCTCCTCGCGCGCTGATTGGCCCTTCCCCTCCGCCGTGGGCGTGGTTTCCGTGCCGTGGGCGTGGCCTCGCTGCCGCCGGGCCTGACGCGGATCCGCCATGGCGGCGGCGGCGGCTCCGGTACCACCGGGACCACCGGGACCACCGGGACCACCGGGACCGGCCGAGGCTCCCGCGGCCGCTGCGGAGCTCAAGAGCCGCTTCCGCACCCGCGAGGGCTCGTACCGCCTGCTGGGCCCCGCCGCCGCCGCCGCCGCCGCCCCGCCGGGCCCCGCGGCGCTGCCGCCGGTGCGGCTGTCGGTGGTGCGGCTGTCCCGGAGCCGCAGTTCGCCCGGAGGAACCGCCGAGCGCAGCCGCGTGTGCTGCAACCTCGGCCGGGAGCTGCACTTCTACGGAGCGGCGGGAAGCGGCGGACGAGGCAGCCGGAGGGTAACGGGGGATAACGGGGGATAACGGGAGAGAACCGGGAGAAACGGGTGAAGAACCGGGAGAGAACCGGGAGAAGTGGGTGAAGAACCGGGACAGAACCGGGAGAGAACCAGGAGAAGTGGGGGAATAACGGGGGAAAAACGGGGAAGAACCTGGAGAAGTTGGGGAATAACGGGGGAAGAACGGGGGAAGAACCGGGAGAGAACCGGGAGAAGTGGGGGAATAACGGGGGGAACCGGGAGAGAACCGGGAGAGAACCGGGAGAAGTGGGGGAAGAACCGGGAGAGAACCGGGAGAGAACCAGGAGAAGTGGGGGAATAACGGGGGAAGAACCGGGACAGAACCGGGAGAAGTGGGGGAATAACGGGGGAAGAACCGGGAGAGAACCGGGAGAGAACCGGGAGAGAACCGGGAGAAGTGGGGGAATAACGGGGGAAGAACCGGGAGAAGTGGGTGAATAACGGGGGAAGAACCGGGAGAAGTGGCGGAAGAACCGGGAGAGAACCGGGAGAAGTGGCGGAAGAACCGGGAGAGAACCGGGAGGAACGGGGGATTAACGGGGGAAGTGGGGGACAAAGGTGACCCCAGGGACGGTGACAGTGACCCCAGGGGTGGGGACAGTGACCCCAGGGACAGTGACAGTGACCCCAGGGACGGTGACAGTGACCCTGGGTAGGTGACAGTGACCCCAGGGACGGTGACAGTGACCCCAGGGACGGTGACAGTGACCCTGGGTAGGTGACAGTGACCCCAGGGACGGTGACAGTGACCCCAGGGTCGGTGACAGTGACCCCAGGGTTGGTGACAGTGACCCCAGGGATGGGGACAGTGACCCCAGGGACAGTGACAGTGACCCCAGGGACGGTGACAGTGACCCTGGGTAGGTGACAGTGACCCTGGGTAGGTGACAGTGACCCCAGGGGTGGTGACAGTGACCCCAGGGACGGTGACAATGACCCCAGGGACAGTGACAGTGACCCCAGGGATGGGGACAGTGACCCCAGGGACAGTGACAGTGACCCCAGGGACGGTGACAGTGACCCCGGGGGTGGTGACAGTGACCCCAGGGATGGTGACAGTGACCTCAGGGATGGTGACAATGACCCCGGGGACAGTGACAGTGACCCCAGGGTTGGTGACAGTGACCCCAGGGTTGGTGACAGTGACCCCGGGGTTGGTGACAGTGACCCCAGGGATGGTGACAGTGACCCCAGGGTTGGGGACAGTGACCCCAGGGTTGGGGACAGTGACCCCAGGGGTGGGGACAGTGACCCCAGGGACAGTGACAGTGACCCCAGGGACAGTGACAGTGACCCCAGGGGTGGGGACAGTGACCCCAGGGACAGTGACAGTGACCCCAGGGATGGGGACAGTGACCCCAGGGTTGGTGACAGTGACCCCAGGGGTGGTGACAGTGACCCTGGGTAGGTGACAGTGACCCCAGGGATGGTGACAGTGACCCCAGGGATGGTGACAGTGACCCCAGGGTCGGTGACAGTGACCCCAGGGATGGGGACAGTGACCCCAGGGATGGTGACAGTGACCCCAGGGTTGGTGACAGTGACCCCAGGGATGGGGACAGTGACCCCAGGGACAGTGACAGTGACCCCAGGGTTGGTGACAGTGACCCCAGGGTTGGTGACAGTGACCCCAGGGACGGTGACAGTGACCCCAGGGACGGTGACAGTGACCCCAGGGACAGTGACAGTGACCTCAGGACCCTCTGGACAACCCCAGTGGTGGCCCAAGGTGGGCCGAGGAGCACCAGGGGTGACATCCCTGGGCAGTGACAGTGGCAGTGCCACCTCGGGGGTGACGGTGCCACCTCGGGGGTGACGGTGCCACCTCGGGGGTGGCAGTGCCATTGTCCCCGTGTCCCCACAGGCCCTGGACCTGCAGCGGCCCATCGACAAACGCGTCTATCAGGGCACCCAACCCACGTGCCACGACTTCAACCAGTTCACGGCGGGCGCCGAGACGCTGCCGCTGCTCGTCGGCTTCTCCGCCGGCCAAGTGCAGTGCCTGGACCTGGCCAAGAAGGACAGCGCCGGGCGGCTCTTCAACCAGGAGGTGAGGGGCACCCGGGGCCACCAGGAACCCTCTGGGGCCACCAGGAACCCTCTGGGGCCACCAGGAACCCTCTGGGGCCACCAGGAACCGCTTGGGGCCTCCATGGGGCCACCAGGAACCGCTTGGGAGCTTCATGGGGCCACCAAGAACCACTTGGGAGCTTCATGGGGCAACCAGAACCTCCCCAGGGCCACCAGAAACCCCTTGGGAGCTTCATGGGGCCACCAGGAACCCTCTGGGGCCACCAGGAACCGCTTGGGAGCTCCTTGGGGCCACCAGGAACCTCTTGGGAGCTTCATGGGGCCACCAGGAACCGCTTGGGAGTTCCATGGGGCCACCAGGAACCGCTTGGGAGCTTCATGGGGCCACAGGAACTCCTGGGGAGCTTCATGGGGCAACCAGAACCTCCCCAGGGCCACCAGGAACCCTCTGGGGCCACCAGGAACCTCTTGGGAGCTTCATGGGGCCACCAGGAACCTCTTGGGAGCTTCATGGGGCCACCAGGAACCTCTTGGGATCCTCCATGGGACCACCAGAACGTCCCTGGGGCCACCAGGAACCCTCAGGGGCCACCAGGAACCCTCTGGGGCCACCAGGAACCTCTTGGGGGCTTCATGGGGCCACCAGGAACCGCTTGGGACCTCCATGGAGCCACCAGATCCTCCCCAGGGCCACCAGGAACCCCTTGAGATCCTTCATGGGGCCACCAGAACCTCCCCAGGGCCACCAGGAACCCCCTGGGACCACCAGGAACCCCTTGAGATCCTCCATGGGGCCACCAGAACCTCCCCAGGACCACCAGGAACCCCCTGGGGCCACCAGGAACCTCTTGAGATCCTCCATAGGATCACCAGAACCTCTTGAGGGCCACCAGAAACCCCTCAGGACCCCCATGGGACCACCAGAACCTCTTGAGGGCCACCAGGAACCCCTTAAGGTCCTTCATGGGGCCACCAGAACCTCCCCAGGGCCACCAGGAACCCTCTGGGGCCACCAGGAACCCATTGAGATCCTCCATGGGGCCACCAGGAACCCCTCAGGACCCCCATGGGGCCACCAGAACCTCTTGAGGGCCACCAGGAACCTCTTGAGATCCTCCATGGGGCCACCAGAACCTCTTGAGGGCCCTCAGAACCCCCTTAGGACCACCAGAACCACCCCAAACCCACCAAAACCCCTTCAACCCCCCTTTTCCCACCCGTTTTTTTTAACCCTTCCCCTCCCAGCGCCTGATCGACAGCTCCAAGGTGACCTCGGTGAAGTGGCTGCCGGGCACGGCGCGGCTCTTCGTGGCGGCGCACGCCAGCGGTCACCTCTACCTGTACGACGCGGAGCAGCCCTGCGGCGCCGGCAGCCCCCGGTACGCGCCGGTGGCACAAGGAGAAGGCTTCGAGGTCTTCTCCTGCAAGGGCAAGACACCGAGGAACCCGGTGCTGAAATGGGCCGTGGGCTCGGGGCCGCTGAACGAATTCGCCTTCTCGCCCGACGGACGCTCCTTGGCGTGCGTCAGCCAAGATGGGGTGATGAGGGTCTTCCACTTCTCCTCCATGCTGCTCCAGGGCATGATGAGGAGCTACTTCGGGGGTCTCCTCTGCGTCTGCTGGAGCCCCGACGGTCGTTACGTGGTCACCGGCGGCGAGGACGATTTGGTGACCGTGTGGTCGTTCGTTGAAGGACGGGTGGTGGCACGAGGTCACGGCCACAAGTCGTGGGTCAACGCTGTGGCCTTTGACCCCTTCGCGCGTGGAGATGGCGGTGAAGAACCTCCAAGCGCCGTTTATCGTTTCGGTTCTGCCGGGCAGGACACGCAGTTCTGCTTGTGGGATCTGACCGAGGAGGTGTTGGAGCGTCCCCGTGTCCGTCCCACCGCTCCCGGTGACCCCCGTGTGCCTTTCCCGGTGTTGCCACGTTCTTTGTCCCGTTCCAACAGCCTCCCCCAAGCCGGTGGATGTCCCCAAATGTCACCGCGTGTCCCACCGGTGCCGCGTTTCGCCATGTTGACGCTGCGTGACCCCCGTGGTGGTGGTGAGAAGGAGGAGAAGCGATGCCACAGCCTCGGTAACATCAACCGAGGAGGAACCACCGGTGAGAAGAACCCACCGGGGGTCGGTCCCGGTGGGGTTCAGGGGTCGTTGGACATGGGGAAGGTGTTGGGCACGGCGCTGTGCCCGCGGCTGCACGAGGTGCCGCTGCTGGAGCCGCTGGTGTGCAAGAAAATCGCCCACGAGAGGCTGACGGTGCTGCTGTTCCTGGAGGATTGCATCGTGACGGCGTGTCAGGAGGGGCTGATCTGCACCTGGGCACGGCCCGGGGTCTCTGTGAGTGTGGGGAGGGGTCTCAGAGGGGATTTGGGGGTCTCAGAGGGGGTTTGAGGGGTCTCAGAGGGGATTTGGGGTGATTTTGGGGGTCTGGGATAGGGTTTGGGGTGCCAGGAACTCCAGGTCTGTACGGTGACAGGGTGCCAGGAGGGGCTGATCTGCACCTGGGCACGGCCGGGGGTCTCTGTGAGTGTGGGGAGGGGTCCCAGGGGGATTTGAGGGGTCTCAGAGGGGGTTTGGGGTGTTTGAGGGGGGATTTGGGGTGTTTGAGGGGAGATTTGGGGTGTTTGAGGGGGGATTTGGGGTGTTTGAGGGGGGATTTGGGGTGCCAGGAGGGGCTGATCTGCACCTGGGCACAGCCCGGGGTCTCTGTGAGTGTGGGGAGGGGTCTCAGAGGGGATTTGGGGGGTTTGAGGGGGGATTTGGGGTGTTTGAGGGGGGATTTGGGGGGTCTCAGAGGGGATTTGGGGTGTTTCAGGGGGGATTTGGGGTGCCAGGAGGGGCTGATCTGCACCTGGGCACGGCCCGGGGTCTCTGTGAGTGTGGGGAGGGGTCTCAGAGGGGATTTGGGGGGTCTCCAAGCAGATTTGGGGGGTCTCCAAGTGGATTTTGGGGGTCTCCGAGGGGATTTGGGATTATTTAGGGGGAATTTGGGGTGCCTGGGAGGGAATTTGGGGGGTCTGGGATGGGATTTTGGGTAATTAAGAGTGAATTTGGGGTGTCTGGGAGTGAATTTGGGGTGATTTAGGGGGAATTTGGGGTGATTTAGGGGGAATTTGGGGTGTCTGGGAGGGAATTTGGGGTGATTTAGGGGGAATTTGGGGTGATTTAGAGGGAATTTAGGGGGATTTTGGGGTGATTTAGAGGGAATTTGGGGTGTCTGGGAGGGAATTTGGGGTGCCTGGGAGGGAATTTGGGGTGATTTAGGGGGAATTTGGGGTTCCCAGGGTGATTTTTTGGGGTACAAATCTCGGATTTTGGGAGGGGCGGAGCCTTGGGGGGGGTGGGGGTATCCCCCCGGGGTGTCCCTGCGGTGACGTCACAGGGGGTGGCATTTGTCCCCTCCCGCGGTGACAGCGCTGTCCCCTCCCCCCTCCAGGGCCCGGCGGCCTCGCAGAACGGCGGCGGCTCCCCGGGTGGCACCGTGGTGTAGCTGTCACCCGTGTCACCCGTGTCACCCTCCGTGTCACCCTCCGGGTCACCTCCAGGACACACCCGGGTCACCTTGTGGGTCACCTGTGTCACCCTGTGTCACCCGTGTCACCTCCATGTCACCAGTGTCACCTCCAGGACACACCCGGGTCACCTGTGTCACCTCCCGTGTCACCCGTGTCACCCGTGTCACCTCCGTGTCACCCTCCGGGTCACCCGTGTCACCCATGTCACCCTCTGGGTCACCTGTGTCACCTCCCGTGTCACCCTCCGGGTCACCTTGTGGGTCACCTGTGTCACCCGTGTCACCCGTGTCACCCGTGTCACCCTCCAGGACACACCCGTGTCACCTCCCGTGTCACCCATGTCACCCGTGTCACCTGTGTCACTCTCGGGTCACCCGTGTCACCTCCGTGTCACCCTCCGGGTCACCCATGTCACCTCCCGTGTCACCCTCCGGGTCACCTGTGTCACCTCCCATGTCACCCGTGTCACCCGTGTGTCACCTCCTGGGTCACCTGTGTCACCTCCGTGTCACCCGTGTCACCCTCCGGGTCACACCTGTGTCACCCTCCGGGTCACACCCGTGTCACCCGTGTCACCCGTGTCACCCTCCGGGTCACCCGTGTCACCCTCCATGTCACCCGTGTCACCCGTGTCATCTCCCGTGTCACCCGTGTCACCTCCAGGACACACCCGTGTCACCCATGTCACCTCCAGGACACATCCGTGTCACCCGTGTCATCTCCGTGTCACCCTCCATGTCACCTGTGTCTCCCGTGTCACCTCCATGTCACCCGTGTCACCTCCCATGTCAGCCGTGTCACCTCCAGGACACACCCGGGTCACCTTGTGGGTCACCTGTGTCACCCTGTGTCACCCAGGTCACCCTCCAGGACACGTGTCACCCTGCGTGTCACCTGTGTCACCCATGTCACCTCGCGTGTCACCCTCTGGGTCACCTGTGTCACTTCCTGGGTCACCTGTGTCACCCGTGTCACCATCTAGGACACACTCGTGTCACCTCCGTGTCACCCGTGTCACCTCGCGTGTCACCCTCCGGGTCACCTGTGTCACCTCCCGGGTCACCCGTGTCACCTCCAGGACACACCCGTGTCACCCGTGTCATCTCCGTGTCACCCTCCATGTCACCCGTGTCACCTCCGCGTCACCCTCCGGGTCACCTGTGTCACCTCCGTGTCACCTCCCGTGTCACCCGTGTCACCCGTGTCCTCTCCGTGTCACCCTCCATGTCACTCGTGTCACCTCCCATGTCACCCACGGGTGTCACCCCCGAGCTACTGAGCCCCCCAAGGGTGGCACCGCCCCTCCCCCCGTGCCTTTGTCACTTTATTGTCCCCGCGGTGTCCCCGCTGTCCCCAAGGGTGGCACCGCCCCTCCCCCCCCCCCTTATTTATACTAAAAAGAGAATTTTTGGCACCCGGGTGGCACCGGCAATTTGGGGACACCGAGGGGACAGTTTGGGGACACGGGGGTGGCACAGGGGGGACAATTTGGGGACACAAAGGGGACAATTTGGGGACAGTTTGGGGACAATTTGGGAACACAAAGGGGACATTTGGGGACATTTGGGGACAATTTGGGAACACAAAGGGGACAGTTTGGGGACAATGTGGGGACACTTTGGGGACACTTTGGGGACACTTTGGGGACATTTGGGGACATTTGGGGACACGGCGGTGACAGGAACACAACAACACAACTTTATTCTCGCCCCTCCCCCCCCGCGGGGAATTTGGGGGGGGGTCGCCCCCCGGACGGGCCCATTTTGGGGGGGGGGGGCCATAAATAAGGGGGGGGTCGCGGTGCGAGGGTCCCTACGAATAAATTACTAATGGGGGGGGGTCCCCCCAATTTTTTGGGGGGTCGGGGGGGTCCCCCGAATTTTTTTGGGGGGGGTCGCGTCGCGCTGCCCCTCGGGGAGGGTCATGGGGGCAGCGGGGAGACCCCCCCCCAAATTGTTGGGGGGTGGGGGAGGGGCGGCACGCGAGTGGGACCCTCCCCCCGGGGGGGGTCTCGGATTTGGGGGGGGTCCGGTGGGATTTTGGAGGGTCCGGTGAGATTTTGGGGGGGGGTCTCGGATTTTGGGGGTCCGGTGGGTTTTTGGGGGGGGGTCCCGTGATTTTTGGGGGGGGTCTCGTATTTGGGGGGTCCGGTGGGATTTTGGGGGGGTCCGGTGGGATTTTGGGGGGGGGGTCTCGGATTTGGGGACCCCCACCAGTGCCCGGTGGGATTTTGGGGGGGGGTCTCGGATTTTGGGGAGGTCCAGTGGGATTTTGGGGGGGTCTTGGATTTTGGGGGGTCCGGTGAGATTTTGGGGGGGGTCCGGTGGGATTTTGGGGGGGGTCCGGTGGGATTTTGGGGGGGGGTTTCTGTACAGGTCCCTCCCCCTCCGTGGGGACTCCCCGGGGACACTTGGGGACACTTGGGGACACCCTGGGGACACTTGGGGACACCCCGGGGACACTTTGGGGACACCCAGAATCAAGGGGGGGTCCCGGGGGGCGCGGGGGGGGGTCGCAGGCCGGCGGCGCAGAGCAGCAGACAGTCCTTGGTGGCACCGGGGGGTGGCACCTGGGGACAGGTGGCATTGTCACATTGTCATTGTCACCAGCGGCGTCACTCACCCCCCCACGACAGTGACACCCCCCACCCCCGCCCCACCCGGTGTTGGGGACACGGGGGTGGCACCGGTGGCAGTGCCACCAGGGTGGGTTGGCTGCGGTTGTCACCTCCCCGGGGCTGGGGTGGCGGTGACGCAGATGGGGGTGGCAGGGGTGGCCTTGGGGACATGGCAGGGGTGACAGTGGCAGTGGTGGCAGTGACATGGGTGGCCTTGGGGACATGCCCAGAGGTGGCAGTGGCAGGGGTGGCGGTGACACAGGTGGGGGTGGCAGGGGTGGCCTTGGGGACATGCCCAGAGGTGGCGGTGACACGGGTGGGGGTGGCCTTGGGGTGGCCTTGGGGACATGCCCAGGGTGACAGTGGCAGGGGTGGCGGTGACACAGGTGAGGGTGGCAGGGGTGGCCTTGGGGACATGCCCAGAGATGGTGGTGACACGGGTGGGGGTGGCAGGGGTGGCAGTGGGTGACAGTGACACGGGTGACAGTGACAGGGGGTGGCCTTGGGGACATGCCCAGGGTGACAGTGGCAGGGGTGACAGTGACACTGGTGGCCTTGGGGACATGGCAGGGGTGGCAGTGACACGGGTGGGGGTGGCAGGGGTGACAGTGGCAGTGCCAGGGGGTGGCACAGGTGGCACAGGTGACACAGGTGACATACCCGCGCCCAGAGCAGCAGGTGCCGGGACAGGGGGTGACAATGAGTGACAGTGGGTGGCAGGAGGTGACAATGGGTGACAGTGGCAGTGCCAGGGGGTGGCACAGGTGGCACAGAGGGTGGCACAGGTGGCACAGGTGACACAGGTGACATACCCGCGCCCAGAGCAGCAGGTGCCGGGACAGGGGCAGCCCCAGGGGGGAGCGGAAAAGCCGGGGGGGCTGCGGAGAGATCAGAGAGCGTCACCCCCCCAAAATCACCCCAAAACCCCCCAAAAATCCCCCAAAAATCCCCCCCAAAACCCCCCCCCCAAAAAAAACCCCAAAAAAACCCCAAAAAAACCCCAAAAACCCCAAAAATCCCCCCAAAATCCCCCCTTACCTCCGCGATTTGGGGGGGCTGCCCCGCGCCTCCTGCAGGGGAAATTTGGGGAGGGGGGTTTGGTCAAAATCCCCCCAAAATTTGGGGATCCCCTTTTTGGGGTTCCCACCCTAAATTTGGGGAGCCCCCCCCAGCCCCAAATGGGGGGAGGGGACGTGTCCTGCCCCACCCCCCCCCAAAAAAAACCACCCCGAAATAATTTGGGGAGGGGGCGCAGCCCCTGGTGGGGTTTTGGGGGGACCTGAGGAATTTGGGGGGTCCTGGTGGATTTGGGGACATTTTTGGGGTGTCCCCGTGGATTTTGGGGTGGGGGGGTCATTTCGGGGGGTGTCCCCATGGATTTTGGGGACATTTTTGAGGTGTCCCCGTGGATTTTGGGGTGGGGGTGTTACTGGGATTTTGGGGACATTTTTGGGTTGTCCCCGTGGATTTTGGGGACATTTTTGGGGTGTCCCCGCGGATTTTGGGGTGGGGGGTGTCCCCGTGGATTTTGGGGACATTTTTGGGGTGTCCCCGCGGATTTTGGGGACATTTTTGGGGTGTCCCCGCGGATTTTGGGGTGTCCCCGCGGATTTTGGGGACATTTTTGGGGGGTCCTTGCCTTGCGGCGGGGGGGGCCCGGGGGGGTCGCTCCGCAGCCGCCCCAGTTGCGTTTCCAGTTCCAGATTGCGGCTCTCGGCCTCCCGCAGCCGCCTGGGGGGAGGGGACAGCTGGGGACACTTGGGGACATTGGGGACACTTGGGGACACTTGGGGATATTGGGGACACCCCCGGACCCCCTCCCGGTCCCGCTGTCCCCTCCCGGTCCCGCTGTCCCCTCCCTGTCCCCGTTATCCCCTCCCGGTCCCGCTGTCCCCCCGCTGTCCCCCCGGTGTCCCCGTTGTCCCCACACTGTCCCCGCTGCCCCCTCCCTGTCCCTGCTGTCCCCTCCCGGTCCCGGTGTCCCCCCGGTGTCCCCGTTGTCCCCACCCTGTCCCCGTTGTCCCCCTCCGGTCCCGCTGTCGCCCCCCGGTCCCGCTGTCGCCCCCCGGTCCCGCTGTCCCCTCGCTGTCCCCGTGTCCCCCCGGTGTCCCCGCTGTCCCCTCCGGTACCGGGCCAGCTCCTGCCCCGCCGCCCGCAGCTTCCCGAGCTCCCGCTCCAGCTCCTCCCGCCCGCGCCGCTCCTTCGCCAGCGCCTCCCGGAGCTCCGGGACCGACACCGGAACCGGCTCCGGGACCACCGGGACCGACACCGGAACCTCCGGGACCACCGGGACCACTGGGACCGACACCGGAACCGACACCGGGACCGGCTCCGGGACCACCGGGACCGCCGGGACCGCCGGGACCGACACCGGAACCGGCTCCGGGACCGACACCGGAACCGGCTCCGGGACCACCGGGACCGCCGGGACCGACACCGGGACCGCACTCGGGACCGCCGGGACCGCCGCCGCCACCTGCGGGAACCGCGTCTGCCTGAGGACCCCCGGGATTCCCGGGATGCCCCGAACCGGGCACGGACCCCCCCCGGGATTCGAGACCCATCCCCGGGATCCCTTTTTCCCCCCACCCCCACCCTGCGTCGGCACCGGAATTCCCGAAATTCCCGAATTCCTAAAATTCCCGAATTAATCCCCGGGATTCCCGAATATCCCGGGATTCCCGAAATTCCCAAAATTCCCGAATTAATCCCCGGGATTCCCGAAATTCCCGGGATTCCCAAAATTCCCGAAATTCCCGAATTCCCCAAATTCCCAAAATTCGCTTCCCCCCCCCCCCCACGTACCGGCGGGTCCCGGGGGGGCTCCGTGTCCGGGGGGGGCGTCCTGGGGGGGGCCCCCTTGGCCGGGGGGGGTCCCGGGGGGGGTCCCGGGACCCCTTTTTGGGGGGGCCCCGCCGGGGGGGGGTGGGATTCTTGGGGGGGTCCCCCCTTGGGAGGGGTGGGGGTGGGGGGCGGCACTTTTTGGGGAGGGGGTCCCGAGGGTGGGGGGGGTCCTTTTTGGGGGGGCGCCTCCATCGGGGTGGGGGTCCCCGTAGGTGGGGGCGGCTCTTTTTGGGGGGGGGGTCCCGAGGGGTTTTGGGGGGTCCTGGGGGGTGGGGGGGGGGTCCCCTTGCGCGGGGGGGTGCCTATGGCCAAGGGGGTCCCGGTGCCCGGGGGGGTCCCCGACTCGGGGGGGGTCCCCCACTCCCCCTCCATGGCCGCGTCCTGGTCCCACTCCTCATCCTCATCTTCATCCTCCTCCTCCTCCTCCTCCTCCTCGGCTCTGAAACCGGGGGGGGGGGGCATGGGGGGGTCACCTGGAGACCCCAGACCCCCCCCGGGACCCTCTGAGCCCCCCAGACCCCCCCAAACCCCTGGACCCCCGGACCCCCCCAGACCCCCCAAACCCCCAAACCCCCCCGGACCCTCTGACACCCCCAGACTCCTCTGGACACCCTGACACCCCCTGACCCCCCCGGACCCCCAAACCCCCCGGACCCTCTGACACCCCCAGACCCCTCCAGACCCTCCCAGACCCCCCAGACCCCCTCAGACCCCACACCCCCGAATCCCCCCGTCCCTCTGACCCCCCAGACCCCCCTGACCCCCCCCAGACCCTTCTGGACCCCCAGACCCCCCCAAACCTCCCCGGACACCCAGACCTCCCCCAGACCCCCCCAAACTCCCCAAGCCCCCAAACCCCCCCGGCCCCTCTGACACCCCCAGACCCCTCTGGACCCCCTGACCCCCCGAGACTCCCCTGTCCCTCTGACACCCCCAAACCCCCCCAGACCCCCCAAACCCCCTGACGCCCCCAGACCCCCCTGGTCCCTCTGAGCCCCCAGACCCCCCTGACCCCCCAGACCCCTCTGACCCCCCTGACACCCCCAGACCCCCCAAACCCCCTCTGACCCCCCTGACTCCCCCAGACCCCCCAGACCCCTCTGACCCCCCTGACACCCCCAGACCCCCCTGACACCCCCAGACCCCCGTGGTCCCTCTGACCCCCCCAGACCCCCCTGACACCCCCAAACCCCTCAGACCCCCCCGGACCCCCCTGACACCCCCAAACCCCTCAGACCCCCCCGGACCCCCCTGACACCCCCAAACCCCTCAGACCCCCCCAGACCCCCAGACCCCCCTGACACCCCCAAACCCCCCGGGCCCCCCCGGAACCCCCGGACACCCAGACCCCCCCCAAACCCCCTGACGCCCCCAAACCCGCCGGTCCCTCTGACCCCCCCAGACCCCCCAGACAGCCCCAAACCCCCCCAAACCCTCCAGACCCCCCGGACCCTCTGACACCCCCAGACCCCCCTGACCCCCCCCAGACCCTTCTGGACCCCCTGACCCCCCAGACCCCCCAGACCCCCCCCGGACCCCCTAACCCCCCCAGACCCCTCCAGACCCCCTGACCCCCCCAAACCCCCTGACCCCCCCCAAACCCCCCCAGACCCCCTGAAACCCCCAGACACCCCGTCCTTCTGACACCCCCTGACACCCCCAGACCCCCCAGACCCCCCCAGACCCCCCTGTCCCTCTGACACCCCCAAACCCCCCCGACCCCCCAGACCCCCCTGTCCCTCTGACACCCCCAAACCCCCCCGGACCCCCCGGACCCCCCCGGACCCCCCCGGTCCCCCCCCGACTCACGGGCGGGCGTAGGAGTACCCCACGAACGGGAGGTGCAGCCCCAGCTCGGGGGGGTCCCCGGAGTCCCCCAGCAGCTCCTGGGGCGGGGGGAGGCGTTAAATCTGTCCCGGGTCTGTCCCGGGTTTGTCCCGGGTTTGTCCCGGGTTTGTCCTGGGTTTATCCCGGGTCTGTCCTGGGTTTGTCCCGGGTTTGTCCCGGGTTTATCCCAGATCTATCCTGGGTTTATCCCGGCTTTATCCCAGATTTATCCCAGGTTTATCCCGGATCTGTCCTGGATTTATCCCAGATTTATCCCAGATTTATCCCCGGTTTATCCGGGATCTATCCCCGGTTTAACCCGGTTCTATCCCGGTTCTACCCCGCTATTTAACCCGTTCCTCACCGGCTGGCTGAGGCAGTTTATCCCGGGTTCATCCCCGGTTCATCCCCGGTCTATCCCCGGTTTATCCCGTGTCTATCCCGGTTCTATCCCGTGTCTAACCCGGTATTTAACCCCTTCCTCACCGGCTGGCTGAGGCAGTTTATCCCCGGTTTATCCCCGGTCTATCCCCGGTTTATCCCCGGTTTATCCCCGGTCTATCCCCGGTCTATCCCCGGTTTATCCCGGTTCTACCCCGCTATTTAACCCCTTCCTCACCGGCTGGCTGAGGCAGTTTATCCCCGGTTCTATCCCCGGTTTATCCCCGGTTCTAACCCGGTATTTAACCCCTTCCTCACCGGCTGGCTGAGGCAGTTTATCCCCGGTTTATCCCCGGTCTATCCCCGGTTTATCCCCGGTCTACCCCCGGTTTACCCCCGGTCTATCCCCGGTCTATCCCCGGTTCTAACCCGCTATTTAACCCGTTCCTCACCGGCTGGCTGAGGCAGTCTATCCGGGATCTATCCCCGGTCTATCCCCGGTCTATCCCCGGTTTATCCCCGTGTTTAACCCGTTCCTCACCGGCTGGCTGAGGCAGTTTATCCCGGTCTATCCCCGGTTTATCCCCGTGTTTAACCCGTTCCTCCCCGGCTGGCTGAGGCAGTTTATCCCGGTTTATCCCCGGTTTATCCCCGCTATTTAACCCGTTCCTCACCGGCTGGCTGAGGCAGTTTATCCCCGGTTTATCCCCGGTTTATCCCCGTTATTTAACCCGTTCCTCACCGGCTGGCTGAGGCAGTTTATCCCCGGTTTATCCCGGTTCATCCCCGGTTTATCCCGGATTTTTCCCAGATTTATCCCCGGTCTATCCCCGGTTTATCCCCGGTTTATCCCCGGTCTATCCCCGGTCTATCCCCGGTTTATCCCGGTTTATCCCTGGTTTATCCCCAGTTTATCCCCGGTCTATCCCCGGTTTATCCCCGGTCTATCCCCGGTCTATCCCCGGTCTATCCCCGGTCTATCCCGGTTCTAACCCGCTATTTAACCCGTTCCTCACCGGCTGGCTGAGGCAGTCTATCCGGGATCTATCCCCTGTCTATCCCCGGTTTATCCCCGGTTTATCCCCGGATTTAACCCGTTCCTCACCGGCTGGCTGAGGCAGTTTATCCCCGGTCTATCCCCGGTTTATCCCCGGTTTATCCCCGGTCTATCCCGGTTCTAACCCGCTATTTAACCCGTTCCTCACCGGCTGGCTGAGGCAGTTTATCCCCGGTCTATCCCCGGTCTATCCCCGGTCTATCCCCGGTTTATCCCCGTATTTAACCCGTTCCTCACCGGCTGGCTGAGGCAGTTTATCCCCGGTTTATCCCCGGTTTATCCCCGGTCTATCCCCGGTCTATCCCGGTTCTACCCCGCTATTTAACCCCTTCCTCACCGGCTGGCTGAGGCAGTCTATCCGGGATCTATCCCCGGTTTATGCCCGGTTTATGCCCGGTTTATCCCCGTATTTAACCCGTTCCTCACCGGCTGGCTGAGGCAATCGTCCAGCACGTCGAAGTTGGAGGTGTCGGCGGCCCCGGCGGCGGCGCTGGGGGCGAAGGGGGCGGGGCAGCGGCGGAGCGCGCGCCAGCGCAGCCCCGCGAACAGCGGCAGCGCGCGGAAGTCGCGCGCGCCCCCGCGGCCGAGGCGCGCGCCCGGCGCGCACAGCAGCCCCCGCAGGAGCGCGCGCGCCGCCGCCGGCACCGCCCGCGCGCCCCCGCGGCCTTCCTCGGTATCATCATCATCGTCATCGTCCGGAATGTGGAGGTGGTCCTGGGGGCACCAGTATAAACCAGTATAAACCAGTATAAACCAGTATAAACCAGTATAAACCAGTAACGGATCAGTGACCGCCCAGTGCACACCAGTATAAACCAGTATATACCAGTATAAACCAGTATAAACCAGTATAAACCAGTATAAACCAGTATAAACCCGTATAAACAAGTAACGGCCCAGTGCGCACCAGTATAAACCAGTATAAACCAGTATAAACCAGTATAAACCAGTATGAACCAGTATAAACCACTATAAACCACTATAAACCACTATAAACCAGTAACGGACCACTGCGCACCAGTATAAACCAGTATAAACCAGTAACGGCCCAGTGCCCGCCCAGTGCCCACCAGTATCAACCGGTGCCCACCAGTATCTTCCAGTGCCCACCAATATCAACCAGTGCACACCAGTGCCAGCCCAGTGCCCCCAGTATCAACCAGTGCCCCCAGTATCAACCAGTGCCCACCAGTAATGGCCCAGTGCCCGCCCAGTGCGCACCAGTGACCCCAGTCCCTCCCAGTCCCTCCCAGTCCCCCCCCAGTTCCTCCCAGCACCCTCTTAGCACCTTCCCAGTCACTCCCAGTCCCTCCCAGTGTCTCCCAGTTTATCCCAGTCCCCCCCAGTCCCTCCCAGTCCCTCCCAGTCCCCTCCCAGTGCCTCCCAGTATCCCTCCAGTCTCTCCCACTCCCTCCCAGTCCCCTCCCAGTCCCCTCCCAGTCCCTCCTAGTCCCTCCCAGTGCCCCCCCAGTTCCTCCCAGCACCCTCTTAGCACCCTCCCAGTCCCCCCCAGTTGCTCCCAGTTCCTCCCAGTCCCCCCCAGTCCCTCCTAGTCTCTCCCAGTCCATCCCAGTTCCCCCCCAGTGCCCCCCAGTTCCCCTCCAGCCCCTCCCAGTTCCTCCCAGCACCCTCTTAGCACCCTCTTAGCACCCTCCCAGTGTCTCCCAGTCCCTCCCAGTGTCCCCCAGTATCCCCCCAGTCCCCCTCAGTCCCCTCCCAGTCCCTCCCAGTTCCCCCCCAGTCCCTCCCAGTCCCTCCCAGTTCCCCCCCAGTCCCCTCCAGTCCCCCCCAGTCCCCTCCCAGTATTCCCCCAGTCCCTCCCAGTCCCTCCCAGTCCCTCCTAGTCTCTCCCAGTGCCCCCCCAGTTCCTCCCAGCACCCTCTTAGCACCCTCCCAGTCACTCCCAGTCCCTCCCAGTCCCTCCCAGTCCCTCCAGTCCCCCCAGTCTGGGTCCCCACCTGGAAGTGCAGGATCTTGGCGTAGGTCTCGAGGACGGTGTCGGCGAAGAACGGGGGTCTCCCCAGGAACATCTCGTAGGCCATGACCCCCAGCGCCCACCAGTCGCACTCGGGGCCGTAGGAGCGCGACGGGTCCTCGACGGCCAACAGCATCTCGGGGGACAGGTAATCGGGGGTGCCCACGGCCACCGCCGAGCGCACCTGGGGACATCATCAGGGACATCGGGGAGATTGGGGACATTGGGGACATTGGGGACATTGGGGTCATTGGGGACATTGGGGACATTGGGGGTATTGGGGACACTGGGGACATTGGGGATATTTGGGATATTGGGGACAGGTAATCGGGGGTGCCCACGGCCACCGCCGAGCGCACCTGGGGACACGGGGACATCATTGGGGACATCGGGGGGATTGGGGACATTGGGGACATTGGGGGGATTGGGGACGTTGGGGACATTGGGGACATTGGGGACATTGGGGGGATTGGGGACATTGGGGGGATTGGGGACATTGGGGACATTGGGGACATCATTGGGGACATTGGGGACATTGGGGACACTGGGGGGATTGAGGGGATTGGGGACATTGGGGACATTGGGGACATTGGGGACAATGGGGACATTGGGGACATTGGGGACATTGGGGGGATTGGGGATATTGGGGACATTGGGGACATTGGGGACATTGGGGACATTGGGGACAGGTAATCGGGGGTGCCCACAGCCACCACCAAATGCACCTGGGGACATTGGGGACATCATTGGGGACATTTGGGGACATTGAGGACACTGGGGGGATTGGGGACATTGGGGACATCGGGGACATTGGGGACATTTGGGGCATTGGGGGGATTGGGGACATTGGGGGGATTTGGGACATTGGGGACATTGGGGACATTGGGGACATTGGGGACATGGGGACATTGGGGACATTGGGGACATTGGGGACATTGGGGACATTGGGGGGATTGGGAGGATTGGGGACATTGGGGGGATTGGGGACATTGGGGACATTGGGGACATTGGGGACATTGGGGACATCGGGGGGATTGGGGACATTGGGCACATTGGGGACATTGGGGGGACATTGGGGACATTGGGGGGATTGGGGGGATTGGGGACACTGGGGACATTGGGGACATTGGGGGGATTGGGGGGATTGGGGACACTGGGGACATTGGGGATATTTGGGATATTGGGGACAGGTAATCGGGGGTGCCCACGGCCACTGCCGAGCGCACCTGGGGACATCATCGGGGACATCGGGGACATCATTGGGGACATTGGGGACATTGGGGACATTGGGGACATTGGGGACATTGGGGACATCGGGGATATTGGGGACATGGGGCTGGAGCCAAGGAAATTCTCCAGGTGCTCGTAGGGTTGAGCTCTGTGTCCCCCCCGTGTCCCCCCCGTGTCCCCAGTGTCACTCACGGTGCCATCAGGCCCCAGGCGCAGGCAGGACCCGAAGTCCCCAAGCCGGACGTGTCCCCAGCGGTCCAGCAGGATGTTGTCGGGTTTGATGTCCCTGGGGAGGGGGTGGCCTTTGTCACCTCCCCCCGTCCTGGTCCCCAAACTCCCCCCTCCTCCAAGAGCCCCCAGTGCCCCCCCGTGTCCCTCCATGTCCCCAATGTCCCCAATGTCCCCAAATGTCCCCAATCCCCCCAATGTCCCAAATCCCCTCAATGTCCCCAATGTCCCCAATGTCCCCAATCCCCCCAATGTCCCCAATGCCCCCAATGTCCCCAATGTCCCCAGTGCCCCCAATGTCCCCAATGTCCCCAGTGCCCCCAATGTCCCCCAATGTCCCCAATGTCCCCAATGTCCCCAATGTCCCCAATGTCCCCAGTGCCCCCAATGTCCCCAATGTCCCCAAATGTCCCCAATGTCCCCAATGTCCCCAATGTCCCCAGTGCCCCCAATGTCCCCAATGTCCCCAAATGTCCCCAATGTCCCCAATGTCCCCAAATGTCCCCAATGTCCCCAGTACCCCCAATCCCCCCAATCCCCCCAATCCCCCCAATCCCCCCCATGTCCCCAATGTCCCCCCGTCGTCCCCAATGTTCCCCCAATGTCCCCAATATCCCAAATCCCCCCAATGTCCCCAATGCCCCCAATGTCCCCAATGTCCCCAATCCCCCAATGTCCATAATATCCCAAATTTCCCTAATGTCCCCAATGTCCCCAATGTCCCCAATGTCCCCAATGTCCCCAATGTCCCCCAATCCCCCCAATGTCCCCAATGTCCCCAATGTTCCAAATATCCCCAATGTCCCCAATGTCCCCAATGTCCCCAATGTCCCCAATGTCCCCCCAATGTCCCCAACGTCCCCAATGTCCCCAATGTCCCCCCAATGTCCCCGATGTCCCCAATGTCCCCGATGTCCCCGTGTCCCACCGGTGCACGTAGCCCAGCCGGTGCACCGAGTCGATGGCCATCACCAGCTCGGCCAGGTAGAATCGCGCCATGGCCAGCGGCAGCCGGTCCCCAAATTTGCTGAGCAGGGTCAGGAGGTCACCCCCGATGTAGTAATCCATGACCAGGTACTGCGGGGACACGGGGACATGGGGACATTGGGGACACGGGGACAGTTTGGGGACATTGGGGGGATTGGGGACATTGGGGATGCTGAGGACATTGGGGATGCTGGGGACATTGGGGGCATCGGGGATATGGGGACATTGGGGACATTGGGGACATTGGGGACATTGGGGACATTGGGGACATCGGGGATATGGGGACATTGGGGACATTGGGGACATTGGGGGGGTTGGGGACATTGGGGACATGGGGACATCGGGGACATGGGGACATTGGGGACATTGGGGACATTGGGGACATTGGGGGCATTGGGGACATTGGGGACACTGGGGACATTGTGGGGGACAGCAGGGGCATTGGGGACATTGGGGACATTGGGGACATTGGGGACATTGGGGATATGGGGACATTGGGGACATTGGGGACATTGGGGACATTGGGGACATTGGGGGGATTGGGGACATTGGGGACATCGGGGACATTGGGGATATTGGGGACATGGGGACATTGAGGACATTGGGGACATTGGGGACATTGGGGACATTGGGGACATGGGGACATTGAGGACATTGGGGACATTGGGGACATTGGGGACATTGGGGACATGGGGACATTGAGGACATTGGGGACATTGGGGACATTGGGGACATTGGGGATATTGGGGACATGGGGACATTGAGGACATTGGGGACATTGGGGACATTGGGGACATTGGGGACATGGGGACATTGAGGACATTGGGGACATTGGGGACATTGGGGACATTGGGGACATGGGGACATTGAGGACATTGGGGACATTGGGGACATTGGGGACATTGGGGACATGGGGACATTGGGGATGCTGGGGACATTGGGGATGCTGGGGACATTGGGGACATGGGGGACATTGGGGACATTGGGGACATGGGGACATTGGGGATGCTGGGGACATTGGGGATGCTGGGGACATTGGGGACATGGGGACACGGGGACAGTGTGGGGACACAGGGACATGGGGACAGTTTGGGGACATGGGGACATGGAGACATAGGGGACATTGGGGACACTGGGGACATTGGGGACATTGGGGACATGGGGACAGCTTGGGGACACAAGGACATGGGGACATTGGGGACATTGGGGACATGGGGGACACAGAGGTGTCACGAGGGACATTGAGGTGACACAGGTGACACGGAGGTGGCACAGGTGACAGGGGTGACACGGAGATGACATGGAGGTGACACAGGGGATGCTGAGGTGACACAGGTGACACGGAGATGACACGCAGGTGGCACAGGTGGCACGGGTGGCACGCGGGTGGCACGGGTGACACAGGTGGCACGGGTGACACGGCTGTCCCCTCACCAGGCACTGCGGGTCCTGGAAGGCGAAGTGCAGCCGCGTGATCCAGCGCCGGTCCCCGCGGGCCAGCACGTCCCGCTCCTCCCGGAAACACGACACCTGGGACGGTGACGGTGACGCGGTGACATGGTGACACGGTGACACAGTGACACAGTGACACGGTGACACGGTGACACGGGGACACGGTGACACGGTGACACGGTGACATGGTGACACAGTGACACGGTGACGGTGATGGTGACACCGACAGTGATGGTGACAGTGACATTGACACAGTGACAATGACACAGACACGGTGACAGTGACACAGTGACAGTGACGGTGACAGTGACAGTGACACAGTGACAGTGATGGTGACAGTGACACAGTGACGGTGATGGTGACAGTGACAGTGATGGTGATGGTACCATAGTGACAGTGACACAGTGACAGTGATGGTGATGGTACCATAGTGACAGTGACACAGTGACAGTGATGGTGACAGTGACACAGTGACGGTGATGGTGACAGTGACAGTGATGGTGATGGTACCATAGTGACAGTGACACAGTGACAGTGATGGTGATGGTACCATAGTGACAGTGACACAGTGACAGTGATGGTGACGGTGATGGTGACAGCAACAGTGATGGTGACAGTGACATTGACACAGTGACGGTGACACAGTGACGTGATGGTGACACAGTGACAGTGACGGTGACACAGTGACAGTGACACAGTGACAGTGACACAGTGACGGTGACACAGTGACGGTGACAGTGATGGTGACACAGTGACAGTGATGGTGACAGTGACGGTGAGGGTGACAGTGACACAGTCACAGTGATGGTGACGGTAATGGTGACAGTGACACAATGACAGTGACGGTGACGGTGACACCGACAGTGATTGTGACACAGTGACAGTGACACAGTGATGGTGACGGTGACACAGTGACACTGACACAGTGACAGTGATGGTGACGGTGACAGTGACACAGTGACAGTGACACAGTGACAGTGACGGTGACAGTGACGGTGAGGGTGACAGTGACACGGCTGCCACCTGCGTGACCCCGCCCGCACCGCCCTTGTCACCGGCGTCCCCTCACCCACAGTGCCACCCCCACCTCATGTCCCCACGTGTCCCCGAGTGTCCCCGAGTGTCCCCGAGTGTCCCCCGAGTGTCCCTACACACCCCCTGAGTGTCCCCAACTGTTCCCAAGTGTCCCCAGTGTCCCCTCATGTCCCCATGTCCCCACTGTCCCCTCGTGTCCTCTGTCCCGTGTCCCCTCATGTCCCCACATGTCCCCTCATGTCCCCGAGACCCCATGACCCCATGACCCCGTGTCCCCTGTGTCCCCTCATGTCCCCACATGTCCCCCCATGTCCCCTCATGTCCCCGTGACCCCGTGACCCCATGACCCCTGACCTCTCCTTGCCGCAGCATGTCCCACTTGTTCATGATCTTCATGGCGTAGATCTGCCCGTTCTCCTTCATCCTCACCACGGCCACCTGCAGGCGGGGGTGTCACCTGCTGCCACCTCTGGTGTGCCCGGTGTCACCCGCTGCCACCCCCGGTGTCCCCCGATGTCCCCTGGTGTCCTCTACTGCCACCCCCGGTGTCCTCCGGTGTCACCCGCTGCCACCCCCGGTGTCCCTGGTGTCCCCTGGTGTCCCCTAGTGGCACCCCCGGTGTCCCCTGCTGTCCCCCCCAGTGTCCCCCATTGTCCCCCTGCTGTCCCCCCCAGTGTCCCCATGCTGTCCCCGGTGTCCCGCTGTCCCCGCTGTCCCCTCCCTGTCCCCCGCTGTCCCCTCACTGTCCCCTCACTGTCCCCTCACTGTCCCCACTCTGTCCCCCCGCTGTCCCCCCTGTTCCTGCTGTCCCCGCTGTCCCCTCACTGTCCCCGCTGTCCCCTCACTGTCCCCGCTGTCCCACCACTGTCCCGCTGTCCCCGGTGTCCCGGTATCCCCGCTGTCCCAGTGTCCGGGTGTCCCCCCGCTGTCCCCTCTGTCCCCGCTGCCCCCTCACTGTCCCCTCACTGTCCCTGGTGTCCCCCCATGTCCCTCACTGTCCCCCCCTGTCCCCGCTGTCCCCGCTGTCCCCCCCGGTGTCCCCCCAGTGTCCCCCCCGTGTCCCTCACTGTCCCGGTGTCCCCCCAGTGTCCCCGCTGTCCTGGTGTCCCTGTGTCCCTCACTGTCCCCCTGCTGTCCCCTCCAGTGTCCCCACGCTGTCCCCGCTGTCCCCGTTGTCCCGGTGTCCCCTCCACTGTCCCCACACTGTCCCCGCTGTCCCCCCAGTGTCCCCGATGTCCCCTCCGGTGTCCCCGGTGTCCCCGTGTCCCCACACTGTCCCCGCTGTCCCCCCGGTGTCCCCTCACTGTCCCCTCACTGTCCCCACTGTCCCGGTGTCCCCCCGCTGTCCCCTCACTGTCCCCGCTGTCCCCTCACTGTCCCCACTGTCCCCTCACTGTCCCCACTGTCCCGGTGTCCCCCCGTGTCCCCTCACTGTCCCCGCTGTCCCCCCCGCTGTCCCCCCAGTGTCCCCGCTGCCCCGCTGTCCCCGCTGTCCCTGCGCTATCCCCTTGCTGTCCCCTCACTGTCCCCTCTCTGTCCCCACTGTCCCCGCTGTCCCCCCGGTGTCCCACTGTCCCGCTGTCCCCCACTGTCCCCACACTGTCCCCCCACTGTCCCCTCACTGTCCCCAATGTCCCCACTGTCCCCTCACTGTCCCCAATGTCCCCACTGTCCCCTCACTGTCCCCGCTGTCCCCACACTGTCCCCACTGTCCCCTCACTGTCCCACTGTCCCCTCACTGTCCCACTGTCCCCCCGGTGTCCCCTCACTGTCCCCCCCTGTCCCCGCTGTCCCCCCGCTGTCCCCGTGTCCCCCCGCTGTCCCCGCTGTCCCCACTGTCCTGGTGTCCCCGCTGTCCCCCCGCTGTCCCCACTGTCCCAGTGTCCCGGTGTCCCTGGTGTCCCCTGGTGTCCCCTCACTGTCCCCACACTGTCCCCACCTCGCTGAAGGCGCCCCTCCCGATCACTTTCAGGATCTCGAAGTCGCGGCGCTGCAGCTGCAGCTCCCGGACCCGCGCGGCCACCGGCTCGGCTGGGGACACCCACCGGCAGGGGTCAGGGGTCAGGGGTCACCGGGGGGACACCGGGGGGACACCGGGAGGGGTCAGGAGTTACCGGGGGGGCACCGGGACCGGTCAGGGGTCAGGGGTCAGGGTTACCGGGGGGGCATCAGGAGGGGTCAGGGGTTACTGGGGGGGGTCAGGGGCTACCGGGGGCCTATTGGGGGGGTCAGGGGCTACCAGGAGGGGTCAGGGGATACCGGGGAGGGGGCACCGGGAGGGGTCAGGGGTTACCGGGGGGGGCACCGGGAGGGGTCAGGGGTTACCAGAGGGGCACCGGGAGGGGTCAGACGTTACCGGGGGGGGGGGGCACCGGGGTCAGGGAACACCGGGAGGGCACCAGGAGGGGTCAGGGGTTACCGGGGGGGGCACCGGGAGGGGTCAGGGGCTACCGGGGGGGGCACCGGGAGGGGTCAGGGGATACCGGAGGGGCACCGGGGTCAGGGGTTACTGGGGGGGCACCGGGAGGGGTCAGGGAACACCGGGAGGGGTCAGGAGCTACCGGGGGGGGGGTCAGGGGTTACCGGGGGGCACCGGGACCGGGGTCAGGGGCTACCGGGGGGGTCAGGGGTTACCGGGAGGGGGGTCAGGGGATACCGGGGGGGCGGTCAGGGGCTACCGGGGGGGGGTCATGGACTACCGGGGGGAGGTCAGGAGTTACCGGGGGGCACCGGGACCGGGGTCAGGGGATACCGGGGGGGTCACGGGGGGGGAGTCAGAGAACACCGGGAGGGGTCAGGGGATACCGGGGGGGGTCAGGGACCACCAAGGGGGGGGCACCGGGAGGGAGAATCCCAGGGAATTTTTGGGGGGGGGGGGGGGCGGGAAGTGAAGCGGGGGGGGGAGGGGCGGTTCCGGGAGGGGGGGGGTGTGACGGTACCGGGGGGGTGTGACAGTACCGGGGGGGGGATGGGGGGGGTTGTGACCCCCCCGGTGCCGCGGGGGGGGCGGGGGGGGCGGCCGCGCACCCTCGGCCCATTTATGGCCGCGCCGCGATCGGTGCCCGCGGGGGGGGGGAGGGGAACCGGTCCCGCCGTGCCCAGAAAAGGAGCGGCGCCACCGGAGCCCCCCCCGGGCCCCCCCCGGGACCCCGAGACCCCGACAAAGGGACCCCCACATTGCCCAACCCCCCCCCGAAATGACCCCGGGGTTCGGTGCCCCCCCCCCCCGCCTCCACCCGCCGGTACCGACCGGACCGGGACACACAACCCACCCCCCCCGGCCCCGGTGGCGATTCAGAGACCCCCAGACCGGGACCAGGACCGGGACCCCCAGACCGGGACCGGGACCGGGACCCCCACACCGGGACCGGGACCCCCAGACCGCGACCCCCAGACCGGGACCGGGACCCCCAGACCGGGACCGGGACCCCCACACCGGGACCCTCAGACCGGGACCGGAACCCCCAGACCGGGACCGAGACCGGGACCCCCACACCGGGACCGGGACCCCCACACCGGGACCGGGACCCTCCTACCGAGAACGAGACCGGGACCCCCAGACCGGGACCGGGACCCCCAGACCGGGACCGGGACCCCCAGACCGGGACCGGGACCGGGACCCCCACACCGGGACCGGGACCCCCAGACCGGGACCGGGACCCCCAGACCGGGACCGGGACCCCCAGACCGGGACCGGGACCGGGACCCCCACACCGGGACCGGGACCCCCAGACCGCGACCCCCAGACCGGGACCGGGACCCCCAGACCGCGACCCCCAGACCGGGACCGGGACCGGGACCGGGACCCCCACACCGGGACCCTCAGACCGGGACCGGGACCCTCAGACCGAGACCGTGACCAGGACCCCTAGACCGAGACCGGGACCCCCACACCGGGACCGGGACCCCCACACCGAGACCCCCACACCGGGACCGGGACCCCCACACCGGGACCGGGACCCCCACACCGAGACCCCCACACCGGGACCGGGACAACCCCCCCGGGATCCCACCGTGTCCCCCCACCCCCGGTACCGACCCGCCCGGTCCGGAGCCCTCCCCGAACCGGAACCGAGTCCCGGGCCCTGCCTGCCCCGACGGTCCCGGTGCCCCCCGCCCGTGACACCCCCGGGCCCGACCCCCCCCCGGTTCCGGACACTGCCGGTCCTGGACCCCTCCGAATCCCGAATTTCCCGGTCCCGGAACCGCCAAACCCGAATTTCCCGGTCCCGGAACCCCCAAACCCGAATTTCCCGGTCTCGGAACCCCAAAACCGAATTTCCCGGTCCCGGAACCCCAAACCCGAACTTCCCGGTCCCGGAACCCCCAAACCCGAATTTCCCGGTCCCGGAACTCCCAGTCCTGAACTTCCCGGTCCCGGACCCCCCTGGCCCATACCCGGTTCCCCCGTTCCCGTCCCGGTGCCGGTGCCGGTGCCCCGAACCCACCCCCCCGTCCCGTACCGGTGCCGGTGCCCCAAACCGATCCCCCCGTTCCGGTGCCGGTGCCCCAAACCGACCCCCCCGTCCCGGTGCTGGTGCCGGTGCCGGTGCCCCGAACCGAACCGACCCCCCGTCCCGGTGCCGGTGCTGGTGCCCCCCTAGCCCGAACCCGATCCGACCCCCCCTTCCCGGTGCCGGTGCCCCGAACAGAACCGAGCCCCCCCGTCCCGGTGCCGGTGCCCCGAACCGAGCCCCCCCGTCCCGTCCCGGTCCCCGTCCCGGTGGCGTTGCCGGTGCCCCGAACCCACCCCCCCGTTCCGGTCCCGGTGCCGGTGCCGGTGCCCCGAACCCACCCCCTCGTCCCGTCCCGGTCCCGGTCCCGGTCCCGGTCCCGGTGCCGGTGCCCCGCCGTACCCCAGCTCAGAAAGTCCCGGACATGTCTGTCACTGTCGCTGTCGCTGTCGCCGTTTCTGTCGCCGTCCCCGCCGCCGTCCCCGCCGCCGCCGGTGTCCCCGGTGCTCCCGGTGCTCGCGGGGGGCTGCCGGTGGCGGAGGCGGTGCTGCAGCCCCCCCGCCAGCCCGAGCAGCAGGTCCAGGAGGGTCTCCAGCCCCAGCGACCCCCGGCCCAGCGCCAGCGCCCGCAGCCGCTCCCGCCGCCCCGGGGGCGCCGCCATCGCCCGGCCCGCACCGGGGAGGCTCCGCCGCCACCCGGGCACCGGGGCCGGCCGAGCCCCGAGCGCCTCCTCCCCGCCCGGTACCCGCCCCTCGATACCGGGGGGACGGGAGGGGGAGGGGGGGGAGCGGTACCGGAGACAGCAGTGGGGTTGGGGGAGTGGGGACACCCAGACCGGGACCGGGACCCTCATACCGGGACCGGGACACCCAGACCGGGACGCCCAGACCGGGACCGGGACCCTCCTACCGGGACCGGGACACCCAGACCGGGACCGGGACCCCCACACCGGGACACCCAGACCGGGACCGGGACCCTCACACCGGGACCGGGACACCCAGACCGGGACTGGGACACCCATACCGGGACCGGGACCCCCAGACCGGGACACCCAGACCGGGACCGGGACCCTCATACCGGGACCGGGACCCCCAGACCGGGACACCCAGACCGGGACCGGGACCCTCATACCGGGACCGGGACCCCCCCACCGGGACCGGGACCTCCAGACCGGGACCGGGACCCCCAGACCGGGACCGGGACACCCAGACCGGGACCCCCAGACCGGCACCCGGACACCCACACCGGGACACCCAGACCGGGACCGGGACCCCCAGACCGGGACCGGGACCCTCATACCGGGACCAGGACCTCCAGACCGGGACCGGGACCCTCATACCGGGACCGGGACCCCCCCATCTCCACCGGGACCCCCAAACCGGGACCGGAAACTGGGACGGGGACCCCCGTAAGGGAACTGGGACCCCCACACTGGGACCGGGACCAGATTCCCCCCCCAAAATCCCCCAGACCCCCCTAAAATCCCCCCTAAAATCCCCCCAGACCCCCTAAAATCCTCCCAAAAATTCCTCCAAACCCCCCAAAAATTGCTCCAAACCCCCTAAAATCCCCCCCAAAAATCCCCCCAGACCCTCTAAAATCCCTCTAAAATACCCCCAAAATTCCTCCAAACCCCCCAAATCCCCCCAGACCCCCCCCAAATCCCCCCAGACCCCCCAAAATCCCCCCAGACCCCCCATAAATCAGAGCCGGAGGTACCAAGTGAGGCTGGGGGGTTTTATTTGGGGTGGGGGGTGCAGATTGGGGGGGGCCGGGGGTGCAGTTGGAGGTTCCAGGGGGATTTTGGGGGGTCCTGGAGTATCCGGAGGGATTTTGGGGTGTCCTGGAAGGTCCTGGGGGGTCCTGGGGGGGTCCGGGGGTCTCCTCAGGAGTACATGGTGAGCTGCAGCCACTGTTGGGGGGACACCCCCTCAGGATTTGGGGGATTTTGGGGGGTCCAGGGAGGGTTTGGGGTCATCCCAGAGGAATTTTGGGGGTCCCTGAAACATTTGGGGTCACCCCAGAGGGATTTTGGGGGTCCCTGAAACATTTGGGGTCACCCCAGAGGGATTTTGGGGGTCCAGGGAGGGATTGGGGTCACCCCAGACGGATTTTGGGGGGTCCCTGAAAGGTTTGGGGTCACCCCAGAGGGATTTTGGGGGGTCCAGGGAGGGTTTGGGGTCACCCCAGAGGGATTTTGGGGGGTCCAGGGAGGGTTTGGGGTCACCCCAGAGGAATTTTGGGGGTCCCTGAAGGGTTTGGGGTCACCCCAGAGGGATTTTGGGGTCACCCCAGGGGGATTTTGGGGGGTCCCTGAAACATTTGGGGTAACCCCAGAGGGATTTTGGGGGTCCTTGAAGGGTTTGGGGTCACCCCAGGGGGATTTTGGGGGGTCCAGGGAGGGTTTGGGGTCACCCCAGAGGAATTTTGGGGGTCCTTGAAAGGTTTGGGGTCACCCCAGGGGGATTTTGGGGGGTCCCTGAAAGGTTTGGGGTCACCCCAGAAGGATTTTGGGGGTCCCTGAAGGGTTTGGGGTCACCCCAGAGGGATTTTGCGGGTCCTTGAAGGGTTTGGGGTCACCCCAGGGGGATTTTGGGGGGTCCAGGGAGGGTTTGGGGTCACCCCAAAGGGATTTTGGGGGTCCCTGGAGGATTTGGGGTCATCCCAGAGGGATTTTGGGGGGTCCAGGGAAGGTTTGGGGTCACCCCAGAGGAATTTTTGGGGGTCCAGGGAGGGTTTTGGGTCACCCCAGGGGGATTTTGGGGGGTCCCTGAAGGGTTTGGGGTCATCCCAGGGGGATTTTGGGGTCACCCCAGAGGGATTTTGGGGGATCCCTGAAGGGTTTGGGGTCACCCCAGAGGAATTTTTGGGGGTCCAGGGAGGGTTTTGGGTCACCCCAGAGGAATTTTGGGGTTCCCAGAGGAATTTTGGGGTTCCCAGAGGAATTTTGGGGTCACCCCAGAAGGATTTTGGGGTCAGCCCAGAGGGATTTTGGGGGTCCAGGGAGGATTTGGGGTCACCCCAGAGGGATTTTGGGGGTCCCTGGAAGATTTGGGGTCACCCCAGAGGGATTTTGGGGGGTCCCTGAAACATTTGGGGTCTCTCCAGTGCCACAAACTCAGCGGGGCCATTTTGGGGGTCCCCCTCCTTTACCCCCTCCCCCCAAATTTTGGGGACACCCCAAAACCCCCCGGGGGGACCCCAAAACCCCCCGAGGGGACCCCAAAACCCCCCCGGGACCCCAGACCCACCTCCTGGAGGCTGACGCGGATCTGCCCCGACCCCTCCCGGTCCAGGGACTTGAAGGCACCTGAGGGGACCCCAAAATCAGGGGGGGAACCCCAAAATTTGGGGGGGAAACCCAAAATCTGTGGGGACCCCAAAATTTGGAGGGAAACCCAAAATTTGGGGGGGACCCCAAAACCGGGATCTGCACCCCCACCCACCTCAGAGAACCCAAATAAACCCCCGAGATTTTGGGGTCTCCTCCGATTTTGGGGTCCCCAAATCGATTTTGGGGATCCATCCCCCAATTTTGGGATTTTCACCCCCCCAATTTTGTGATTTCCTCCCCAGATTTTGTAATTTTCTCCCCATTTTTGTGATTTCCCCCCAGATTTTGGAATTTTCCCCTTAATTTTCAGATTTCCTGCCCCAATTTTTGGATTTCCTCCCTCCCAATTTTGTGACTTCCCCCCCAGATTTTGTGATTTCCCCCCCCGATTTCAGAATTTGCCCCCCAATATTCGAATTTCCCCCCCAGATTTTGTAATTTTCTCCCCCGATTTTGTGATTTCCTCCCCAATTTTGTGATTTCCTCCCCAGATTTTGTAATTTTCTCCCCCAAATTTGTAATTTCCCCCCCGAATTTGTGATTCCCCCCTGATTTTGGGATCTCCCCCCCAGATTTTGGAATTTTCTCCCCCAGTTTTGTGATTTCCCCCCGATTTCGGCATTTCCCCCCCAATTTTGTGATTTTCCCCCCAATTTTGTGATTTCCTCCCCAGATTTTGTAATTTTCTCCCCAATTTTGTGATTTCCCCCCCGATTTTGTAATTTTCTCCCCCGATTTTGGGATTTTCCCCCAATTTCGGGGTTCCTTACGGAACATGGCGTCCAGGCGCACGAGGCAGCTGATGAAGTTGTCGAAGTCCAGGTTCCCCCCCTCGTCCCCGTAACGACGCCCCAAAACCGCCCAAAGTTGGGGAGGCAGCCGGAACCCTGGGGGGGGGGGCACAGGTGACCTTTGACCCCACCCAAAATACCTTCAAACCCCCCAAAATTCACCAATTCCTCCCAAAAAACTGCCCCCAAATATTCCCATTTCCACCCCAAATAATCACGACCCGACCCCAAATTAACTTCGGGACACCCCAAAATATTCCTGACCTCCACCCCCCCCCCCAAAAACCAGCCTGGACTCCCCAAAACCCCAAATTTTTGGGGGATTTTTGGGGATTCCTGGAGGGTTTGGGGTCACCCCAGGGGGATTTTGGGGTTCCCAGAGGAATTTGGGGTCATTATGGGGGAATTTCGGGGTTCCCAGAGGAATTTGGGGTCATTATGGGGGATTTTTGGGGTTCCCAGAGGAATTTGGGGTCACCGTGGGGGAATTTTGGGGTTCCCAGGAGAATTTTGGGTCACCCTGGGGGAATTTTGGGGTTCCCAGTGGAATTTGGGGTCACCCCGGGGAAATTTTGGGGTTCCCAGATGAATTTGGGGTCACCGTGGGGGAATTTTGGGGTTCCTAGAGGAATTTGGGGTCATCTCAGGGGAATTTTGGGGTTCCCAGGGGAATTTTGGGGTCATTATGGGGGAATTTTGGGGTTCCCAGAGGAATTTGGGGTCACCCTGGGGGAATTTTGGGGTTCCCAGGAGAATTTAGGGTCACCCTGGGGGAATTTCGGGGTTCCCAGGAGAATTTTGGGGTCACCCGGGGTTGATTTTGGAAATCCCTGATGACTTCAGCGCCACCCCCGAATAATTCCAATCCTCACCCCTAAAACCCCAAAAAACTCCCCCATTTCCATTCCCTGTACCCCAAAACCTCTTCCCGCCATCCCCCCAAATTCCTGCCCCCCAAAAACCCCCCAAAAAACCCCCAAAATCCCCCCAAATCCCCCCAAAAATCCCAAACCTGCGGCCTCGAAGGCGCCCGGCAGCTCCTGGGGCCCGATGGTCCCCGAGCGATCGCTGTCGAATTGTTTGTACACGCACTGGGGGAGGGGGGACACCAATTTTGGGGGGTCCCGCACCCCCAAATCCACCTCACCCCCTCCCCAAAACTCGGGGACCCCAAAAATCCTCCCCCCACCTCTCCCAAACCCCAAAAATCCTCCCCCGACCCCCATTGAAAGGACTTAAAAAATCCTCGATTCCCAATTTTAGGGGTGCCCACCCCCCCAAAAAAAATTTTGGGGTGTTTTTGGGGTGTCCCCTACAACCCCCCTCATGTTTTTTAGGGGAGCTGGGGTTTAAGAAGGGAAATTTTGGGGTCCCACCCTCGGTTTTGGGTTCCTCCCTCGATTTTGGGGTGTCCCTGATTTTGGGTTCCCGCATCGATTTTTGGGGGGGTGTCCCATTTTTTGGGGTTTCCCCCCTAATTTTGGGGTCTCCAACTAATTTTGGGGTCTTCCCCAGCTCGGAGTAACCCTGGATTTTGGGATGCCCACCCCGGGTTTTGGGGCTCCCTGTCCCATTTTTGGGGTGCACCCCCCCAATTTTGGATTTTCCTCAATTTTTGGGGCTCGTTCATTTTGGGTCCCCCCAAATTTTGTCTTCTCCCTCCGTTTCGGGGTCTCTTTTCACCCTGAGCACCCCAATTTCGGGATCCCGTTCAACTTTAACCTCCCACCCCAAATTTTTGGGGTCCCCCCACCCTGATTTCGAGACCTCCCGAAAAATTTTGGGGTCCTCACCTGCCACTTCTTGATGTTGTTCCAGAGGTACTTGAACTCCTCAAACCCCAATTTCCCGGTGGTGTCGCTCTGGGGGGGCTCGTCAAGGACATTTTGGGGGGCACTGGGGACCCCCCCATTTCCCCGCACCCCAAAATCCCCCCAAATCCCCCAAAATCCGCCCAAAATCCCCCCAAAATCCGGGGTACGTCCATGACGGCCACCATGCTCCGGCACGTGTCCAGCCCGAAGCCGTCGGTCTTCAGGTCGGGATCTGGGGGTTCACAGGGGATTTTTGGGGGGCCCCCCGAGCCCCGGAGCCCAGCAGAGACCCCTGGGGGCACCCCAAAATCCCCCCCGAGCCCCTGGAGGGTTTTGGGGGGCACTCACGGCGGGTGACGACCCGGTTGAGGATGTTCATCAGCTCGGTGGGGCTGACCTCCATGTCCTGGGGGAACGGGGGGTCAGGGGAACCCCAAAAATCCTGGGGGAGCCCCAAAATTCCTGGGGGAGCCCCAAAAATCCAGGGGGAACCCCAAATCCTGAGGGAACCCCCAAATCCTGGGGGAACCCCCAAATCCTGAGGAAAACCCCAAATCCTGAGTATAAATAGTGGGGGAACCCCAAATCCTGAGGGAACCCCCAAAATCCTGGGGGAACCCCAAAATCCTGGGGAAAACCCCAAAATCCTGGGGAAAACCCCGAATCCTGACTACAAATCGTGGGGGAACCCCAAATCCTGGGGGAACCCCCAAAATCCTGAGGAAAACCCCAAATCCTGGGGGGAACCCCCAAAATCCTGAGGAAAACCCCAAAATCCTGAGGGGGTCCCGGGGGTTTTGGGGATTTTGGGGGTGCACCCCGGGGTTTTGGGGGTCCCTGGGATTTTGGGGGTCCCGTGGGTTTTGGGGGTGCACCCCGGGGGGTTTTGGGGGTGCACCCCGGGGGGTTTTGGGGGTGCACCGCGGGGTTTTGGGGGGTCCCGCGGGGATTTGGGGGTCCCGCGGGTTTTGGGGGTGCACCCCGGGGGTTTTGGGGGTCCCGCGGGGATTTGGGGGTCCCGGGGTTTTTGGGGGTTTTGGGGGTGCACCGCGGGGGTTTTGGGGGTCCCGCGGGTTTTGGGGGTGCACCGCGGGGGTTTCGGGGGTTTTGGGGTGTGCACCCCGGGGGTTTTGGGGGTCCCGGGGTTTTGGGGGGCCCTCACCTCCCCCGCCAGCTGCGTGAAGAGGCGCCGGAACTGCCGAACCTCTTCGCTCTCGTTGGCATCGACCGTGGAGATGTGGGCACGGGGCGGCTGCGGGCACCCCAAAAACGGGGTCAGGGCACCCCGAAAATGGGGTCAGAGAACCCCGAAAATGGGGGTCAGGGGATCCCAAACCCGGGGGGTCAGGGCACCCCGAAAACGGCGTCAGGGCACCCCGAAAATGGGGTCAGAGAACCCCGAAAATGGGGTCCGAGAACCCCGAAAATGGGGTCAGGGCACCCCGAAAAACGGGGGGTCAGAGAACCCCGAAAACGGGGTCAGGGCACCCCAAAACCGGGGTCAGGGCACCCAAAATCCGGGGGTGAGGAATCCCAAATCCGGGGGTCAGGGGATCCCAAACCCGGGGGGTCAGGGCACCCCAAAAACAGCATCAGGGGATCCCAAAAATGGGGGTCCGGGAACCCCAAATCGGGGGTCTGGGGATCCCAAAATCGGGGGTCAGGGGATCCCAAAAATGGGGTCAGGGCACCCAAAATCGGGGGTCAGGGAACCCCAAAAATGGGGTCAGGGAACCCCAAACCCGGGGGGTCAGGGGATCCCGAAAACTGCGTCAGGGCACCCCAAATCCGGGGGTGAGGAACCCCAAATCCGGGGGTCAGGGGATCCCAAAAACGGGGATCAGGGCACCCCAAAAATGGGGGGTCAGGGATCCCAAAAATGGGGGTCAGGGCACCCCAAATCCGGGAGCAGGGAAACCCAAATCCGGGGGGTGAGGGGATCCCAAAATGGGGTCGGGGCACCCCAAAAACGGGGGTCAGGGAACCCCAAAAATGGGGGGTCAGGGCACCCCAAATCTGGGGTGGGGGGTGGGGGTGATACTTACGGGGGGTTCGGGGTTGTAGTGGGCGGCGGCTTCGCTGTGGGGGGGGGGCAGAGAGGTCACCCCAAAAATGTCACCTGCCCCCCTAAAGTGTCACCTGCCCCCCAAAAGTGTCACCTGCCCCCAAAAAGTGTCACCTGCCACCCCAATCCCCCCAATGTCCCCAATGTCCCCCCAATGTCCCCAACCCCCCCAATCCCCCCAATGTCCCCAACCCCCCAATGTCCCCAATGTCCCCAACCCCCCCAATGTCCCCAATCCCCCCAATGTCCCCAATGTCCCCCCAATGTCCCCAACCCCCCCAATGTCCCCAATGTCCCCCAATGTCCCCCCAATGTCCCCAATGCCCCCAATGTCCCCAATGTCCCCAATCCCCCCAATGTCCCCAATGCCCCCAATGTCCCCAATGTCCCCAATGTCCCCAATGTCCCCAATGTCCCCAATGTCCCCAATGTCCCCAATATCCCCAAATGTCCCCAATGTCCCCAATGTCCCCAATGTCCCCAATGTCCCCAATGTCCCCCAATGTCCCCCCAATGTCCCCAATGCCCCCAATGTCCCCAATGTCCCCAATGTCCCCAATCCCCCCAATGTCCCCAATGTCCCCAATGTCCCCAACCCCCCCAATGTCCCCAATGTCCCCAATGTCCCCAGTGCCCCAAATGCCCCCAATGTCCCCAATGTCCCCAATGTCCCCAATGTCCCCAACCCCCCCAATGTCCCCAATGTCCCCAATGTCCCCAATGTCCCCAATCCCCCCCAATGTCCCCAATGTCCCCAAATGTCCCCACTGTCCCCAATGTCCCCAATGTCCCCAATCCCCCCAATGTCCCCAATGTCCCCAATGTCCCCTCACCTGATGGCGCTGATGACGCCCCCCAGGACCCCCATGGCCCCCCCGGCGCCGCCCCCGCCCCCCCCCCCGCTCAGGAGCCCCCCCAGGACGGAGCCGATGCCCCCCGGGAGGCCCCCCCCGGCCCCTCCCCCACCGCCCCCGCCCCCCAGCAGCCCCTTCACCAGGAACATGCCGGACTGGGAGCTACTGGGAGGCACTGGGAGGGCACTGGGAGCTACTGGGGGGCACTGGGAGGGCACTGGGAGCTACTGGGAGGGTACTGGGAGCTACTGGGGGGCACTGGGAGGGCACTGGGAGCTACTGGGGGGCACTGGGAGCTACTGGGAGGCACTGGGAGCTACTGGGGGGGGTACTGGGAGCACTGGGAGGGCACCGGAGCGGTACTGGGAGCACTGGGAGGGCACCGGGCGGTACTGGGAGCACTGGGAGCGGCTGGAAGAGAAGCAGACAGCACCGTTAGGCGACCCCCGGGGTACCGGAGGGGTTCCGGAGACCCCCCAGACCCCCCCCAGACCCTCCCGGGACCCCCCCCCGGGCTCCGGTCCCGCTCCGGTCCCGGTCCCGGGCGCGGCTTTCCGGGACTGGGCGGGGCCGCGCTGAGTCACGGTGCGGGGTGGGGGGGAGGGGAGCACCGGGAGGGTCCCGGGAGGATCCCGGGGGGTCCCGGGGGGTCCCGGGGGGTCCCGGGGGGGTCCCGGGGGGGGTTCGGTACCTGCGGGAGCGGCGCCGCTCCGGAACGAGCGCGGAACCGGAACCGGGAAGGGGGCGGGGCCAGGCGCGGGGGCGGGGCCGGCGGGAACCGCCAGGGGCGTGGCCTTGGTGGGAGGGACCAATGGGGACACGCCCTGGGCGTGGCCAGGAGGGGGCGTGGCCTAAACACCATAATAGATCATCTAATGGGCGTGGTTAACTTTTGGGGGGCGTGGCTAATCCATTGACCGACAGCTTCGAACGAAGTGGGCGTGGCCAACAGCGTGATTGACAGACCCGCCCCGTAGGGGAGGAGCTATGCAGATTAACGATGCATACCAAATGAGCCGCGGCGTGACGTCACCGCCGCGCGCCGGGACAAGATGGCGGCGCCGGGGGAAGTTTTTTGGGGTCCCCCCCCCCAGTTTTTGGGTTCACCCCCCCCAATTCCCCTCAGATTTGGGGTCCCCTCCCCCATTTTTGAGCCCTCCTCCCCCATGTCCTTCCCCAAATTTGTCCCTATTTTTCCCATTATTTCCCAAATTTTCTCAATATTTCCCCATTATTTCCCCCATTCTCCCCCATTATTTTCCCCATTTTCCCTATTTTCCAATTTCCCCCCATTTCCCTCCCAATTTCCCCCATTCCTCCCCCAAATTTTCCCCATTTCCCCCAATATTTCCTCCATTTTTCCCAATTTTCCCCCATTTTCCTCACATTTTCCCCATTTCCACCCATTTTTTCCCAGTTCCCCCCAATTTTCCCTATTCCCCCCAAAAATTCCATTTTTTCCAATTTCCTCCCAATATTGCCCCAATTTTCCCATTTTCCCCCAATTTCCCCCCTATTTTCCCTATTCCTCCCAAAATTTCCCCCATTTTTTTCCAATTTTCCCCTAATATTCCCCCAATTTTCCCCAATTTTCCCTATTCCCCCCAAAAATTCTCCCATTTTTTCCAATTTCCCCCCAAAATTCCCCCATTTTTCCAATTTTCCCCCAATATTCCCCCAATTTTCCCATTTCCCCCCAGTATTCCCCCATTTTTTCCAATTTTCCCCCAATATTCCCCCAATATTCCCCCAATTTCCCCCAATTTTCCCTATTCCCCCCCAAAATTCCCCCATTTTTTCGAATTTTCCCCAAATTTTCCCCCAATTTTCCCATTTCCCCCAATTTTCCCCAATTTTCCCCCAATATTACCCCAATTTTCTAATTTCCCCCCAATTTCCCACCAATTTTCCCTATTCCTCCCAATTTTCCCATTTTCCCCCAATATTCCCCTAATTTCCCCCCAATATTCCCCAAAATTCCCCCCAATTTTCCCATTTTCCCCCAATTTCCCCCAATTTTTCCCCAATTTTCCCCCAATTTCCCCCAATTTTCCCCAATTTCCCCCAATTTTCCGGTACAAAGGATTTTATTGGTGGCAGAAGCGGCTCCGGGGGGGCCCATGCGGCAGCGGGGGGGGGAGGGGACATTTTTTGGGGGGGGAGGGGACATTTTTGGGGACATTAAAGCCACTGACACGAGCGGGGGTGGGGGAGGGGCGTTATTGCTCCTGCGGGGGGGGGTGGGGGAGGGGCTGTTTTTTGGGGAGGGGTCGGGGTGGGGGAGGAAAATTAAATTTAAAAAAAAAAAAATCGAAATTTTGATTTTTTTTTGATTGATATCCCCAAATTATTATCCGGGAAAGGGGCCCGACGTTAATTAATTCATTAATTAATTAGTTCCGGAGGGAACAGCCCTAATATTTTTATTTTGGGGGGGTGTGGCATGGATCCCCCCCCCAAAAAATAATCGATAAATTCCGGAGTGAACAGCCCAAAAATTGGGATTTGGGACCCCCAAAATGGTGCGGGAAGGGGCGTGGCCTCCACCCCCTTAATTAATTAATTGATTAATTGATAGATTCCAGAGTCAACACCCCAAAATTTGGGTTTTGGGGGGGTGTGGCCCCTCCCCCATCGCTGTTATCGGCAGATTTGGGCCCAAATTTGGGATTTTTGGGGGTCTGCCCCTCCCCTATCGCTGTTATCGGCAGATTTGGGCCCAAATTTGGGGTTTTTGGGGGTCTGCCCCTCCCCCATCGCTGTTATTGGCAGATTTGGGCCCAAATTTGGGATTTTGGGGGGGTCTGCCCCTCCCCCATCGCTGTTATCGGCAGATTTGGGCCCAAATTTGGGATTTTGGGGGGGTTTGCCCCTCCCCCATCGCTGTTATTGGCAGATTTGGGCCCAAATTTGGTTTTTTGGGGGGGTCTGCCCCTCCCCCATCGCTGTTATTGGCAGATTTAGGCCCAAATTTGGGTTTTTGGGGGGTCTGCCCCTCCCCCATCGCTGTTATCGGCAGATTTGGGCCCAAATTTGGGTTTTTGGGGGGTCTGCCCCTCCCCCATTGCTGTTATTGGCAGATTTGGGCCCAAATTTGGGATTTTGGGGGGGTTTGCCCCTCCCCCATCGCTGTTATCGGCAGATTTGGCCCCAAAATGGGGGGAGGGGCCACGCCCAAAGCCCCCCCGCCCCCCCCCAGTGCGGAAGGTTCCAGAAGGAACAGCCCGGGAGGAGGGGGAGGGGACAGGAGGGGACATTGGGGACATTGGGGGGGGTCACGTCAGGTCTCCCCGGGTGGGGGAGGGGCTCCAAGGCACTGGGTGGGGGAGGGGCGGTGGGGTGGGGGAGGGGAGGGGGTGGGGGGGGGGTTAGGAATTCATCTCCGCCCGGAGCATCCACGGGAACCAGCAGCAGAACAGCAACCTGGGGACACGGGGACATCGTGGGGACATCGTGGGGACATCCCCTGGGACATGGGGACAGGGACAGGGACACCCCCCTGGGGACACGGGGACATTGTGGGGACATCGTGGGGACACAGGGACATCGTAGGGACACGGGGACATCCATGGGGACACAGGGACATTCATGGGGACATCCCTGGGGACATCCATGGGGACATCCACGGGGGCATGGGGACAACCCTGGGGACATGGACAGGGACACCCCCCTGAGGACATGGGGACATCATGGGGACACCCCATGGGGACAGGGTCACCCCCCTGGGGACATCCCCTGGGACATGGGGACAGGGACAGGGACACCCCCCTGGGGACACGGGGACATTGTGGGGACATCCCCAAGGACATGGGGACATCCATGGGAACACAGGGACATCCATGGGGACATCCCTGGGGACATCCATGGGGACATGGGGACATCCCCTGGGACATGGGGACAGGGACAGGGACAGGGACACCCCTCTGAGGACATGGGGACATCCCTGGGGACATCCCCTGGGACATGGGGACATCCATGGGGACATCCCTGGGGACATCCACGGGGGCATGGGGACAACCCTGGGGACAACCCTGGGGACATGGACAGGGACAGGGACAGCCCCCTGAGGACATGGGGACATCATGGGGACACCCCATGGGGGCATGGGGACATCCATGGGGACATCGTGGGGACATCCCCCTGGACATGGGGACATCCATGGGGACACAGGGACAGCCATGGGGACATCCCTGGGGACATGGGGACAACCCTGGGGACATGGACAGGGACAGGGACACCCCCCCGGGGACACGGGGACATCCCTGGGGACATGGACAGGGACAGGGACACCCCCCTGAGGACATGAGGACATCCCTGGGGACACCCCATGGGGACAGGGACACCCCCCTGGGGACATCCATGGGGACGTCCCTGGGGACATCATGGGGACATCCATGGGGACATCGTGGGGACACAGGGACATCCATGGGGACATCCCTGGGGACATCCATGGGGGCATGGGGACAACCCTGGGGACACCCCATGGGGACAGGGTCACCCCCTGGGGACAGCGTAGGGACAGGGCCACCCCAGCAAGGACAGGGCCACCCCCAGGGCCACCCCCGGGGACAGGGCCACCCCTGGGGACAGGGCCACCCCCAGGGCCACCCCCGGGGACAGGGCCACCCCTGGGGACAGGGCCACCCCCAGGGCCACCCCCGGGGACAGGGCCACCCCTGGGGACAGGGCCACCCCCAGGGCCACCCCCCGTGTCCCCGTCCCTGTCCCCACCTGGAGAAGGAGCTCTCGGATGTGATGTCCTTGGGGGTCCGCACGGCCGGGAAGCGCTTGGGCTGTGACACTGCGGGGACACGGGGGGACACAGGGGGACATGGGGGACATGGGGGACATGGGGGGATATGGGGGGATATGGGGACATGGGGACATGGGGACATGGGGGCATTGGGGACATGGGGGACATGGGGACAATGGGGACATGGGGGATATGGGGACAATGGAGACACGGGGGGACATGGGGGGACATGGGGGGACATGGGGGGACATGGGGGACATGGGGACATGGGGGACATGGGGGGACATGGGGGGACATGGGGACAATGGGGGGACATGGGGACATGGGGGGGACATGGGGACATGGTCACATCGACCGCAACAGCCAATCAGCAGCGCCCACACACCTGTCAATCACTGCTCTGCCCCACCCACCCATCAATCACTGCCCCGCCCACCCGTCAATCACAGTCCCATCTGTCAATCACTGCCCACCTGTCAATCACGGCCCCGCCCCTCACCTGTGACGGGCTGTCCCTTCTTTTCGGCGCTGCCATCCCCGGGCTCCTCCTTGGGCCCCCCGACCCTGGGGGTGACACAGGGACAGGGGGTGACCCCAGTGTCCCCTCGATGTCCCCTCGGTGACCTCCCCATGACCCCTGGTCCCACATCCCTGGGACCCCCTGGTGACCTTCCCGTGTCCCGTGTCACCTCCCTGTGACCTCCCTTGACCCCAATGTCCCACCCCAGTGTCCCCCCAATGTCCCCAGTGTCCCTCCCATGTCCCCCCCATGTCCCCGCCATGTCCCCCCAATGTCCCCGGTGTCCCTCCCATGTCCCCCAATGTCCCCCCATGTCCCCCAATGTCCTGGATGTCCCTGCCATGTCCCCCCCATGTCCCCCAATGTCCCCCCATGTCCCCCCCATGTCCCCTCCATGTCCCCCCCATGTCCCCCAATGTCCCAGGTGTCCCCGCCATGTCCCCCCATGTCCCCCCATGTCCCCCCATGTCCCTCCCATGTCCCCCCATGTCCCCCCATGTCCCAGGTGTCCCCACCATGTCCCCCCATGTCCCTCCATGTCCCCCCATGTCCCCCCATGTCCCCCCAATGTCCCCTCCATGTCCCCCAATGTCCCCCCCATGTCCCTCAATGTCCTGGGTGTCCCTGCCATGTCCCCCCGTGTCCCCCCAATGTCCCCCCCATGTCCCCCCATGTCCCCCCCATGTCCCACAGTGTCCCCCAGTGTCCCCCAGTGTCCCCCATGTCCCCCCATGTCCCCCAATGTCCCCCAATGTCCCGGGTGTCCCCCCCGTGTCCCCCCGCACCTCTGGACGCGGGAGGGGGGTGCGAAGACGCCGTGTTTGGGGGGGCAGGTGAAGTAGCGCACCCCGAAAACGGAGCCGTCGTGTTTGCCCCCCGCCGAGTCCAGCTCCACCCCGAACCAGTACCCTGGGGACAGCGGGGACAGCCAGGGGACATTGGGGACATTGGGGGATTGGGGGACATTGGGGACATTGGGGACATTGGGGACATTGGGGGGATTGGGGACATTGGGGACATTGGGGACATTGGGGACATTGGGGGGACATTGGGGACATTGGGGACATTGGGGGGATTGGGGACATTGGGGACATTGGGGACATTGGGGACATTGGGGACATTGGGGGGACATTGGGGACATTGGGGACATTGGGGGGATTGGGGACATTGGGGACATTGGGGACATTGGGGACATTGGGGGGATTGGGGACATTGGGGACATTGGGGGCATTGGGGACATTGGGGGGATTTGGGACATTGGGGGCATTGGGGACATTGGGGACAGTGGGGACATTGGGGGCATTGGGGACATTGGGGACAGTGGGGACATTGGGGGGGATTGGGGGGACATTGGGGACATTGGGGACATTGGGGACATTGGGGACATTGGGGGGATTGGGGGGACATTGGGGACATTGGGGACATTGGGGGGATTGGGGGGACATTGGGGACATTGGGGACATTGGGGACATTGGGGGACATTGGGGACATTGGGGGGATTGGGGACATTGGGGACATTGGGGGGATTGGGGGGACATTGGGGACATTGGGGACATTGGGGACATTGGGGGACATTGGGGACATTGGGGGGACATTGGGGACATTGGGGACATTGGGGGACATTGGGGACATTGGGGGGACATTGGGGACATTGGGGACATTGGGTGTCACAGGGGGGTCTCGGAGGGTCCCATCCTAGCGTGGGGGTCCCATCCCGGGGGTCCTGGGGGTGCCTCAAGGGGGTCCCATTCTGGGGGGGGTCTCGGTGGGTTGGGGTCTCTCAGTGGGTTGGGGTCTCCATGGGTTGGGGTCTCTCTGTGGGTCAGGGTCTCTCTCCGTGGGTTGGGGTCTCTCCGTGGGTTGGGGTCTCTCAGTGTGGGTGGGGGTCCCTCAGTGGGTGGGTCTGTCGGTGGGTCGGGGTCTCTCCGTGGGTGGGGGTCTCCGTGGGTGGGTCTCTCCGTGGGCGAGGGTCTCGGTGGACGGGGGTCTCTCAATGTGGGTCGGGGTCTCTCAATGTGGGTCAGGGTCTCGGCGGGTCGGGGGTCTCACCGGGGGCGAAGTCGGTGCGGCCGTAGAACCGGGCCCGGCCCCGCCGCTGTCCCGCCACCAGCACCGCGTCCCCGGGCGCCACGCGCCGCCCCTCGCGGTCCAGCCACGCCCCCGCGCGCTTCCGGGACCCTGGGGGCGGGGCCACGCTGACCACGCCCGGCCACGCCCATCCCGGCCACGCCCATATCGGCCACACCCATCCTAGCCACGCCCATCGTGACCACGCCCATCCCAGCCACGCCCCCGCGCGCTTCCGGGACCCTGGGGGCGGGGCCAGACTGACCACGCCCTGCCACGCCCATCCTAGCCACGCCCATCTCGGACACACCCATACAGACCACGCCCACTCCGGACACACCCATCCTAGCCACGCCCCCGCGCGCTTCCGGGTTCCTGGGGGCGGGGCCACGCAGACCACGCCCATCCCGGCCACGCCCATCTCGGTCACGCCCATATTGACCACGCCCCACCACGCCCATCTCGGCCACGCCCATCGCGACCACGCCCAGCCACGCCCAACCCTTGGGGTGCTCCCCCCAGATTTTGGGGGGGTTCCCCTGGATTTTGGGAGTCCCCTGGGAGTTTTGGTGGTTTTAGGGGATTTTGGGAGTCCCCTGGGATTTTGGGGAGTTTTAGCGGATTTTTGGGGGTCCCCGTGGATTTTTGGTGGTCCGCCTGAATTTTGGGGATTTTTGGGGTTCCCCTGTATTTTTGGGGTTCCCCGCGGATTTTGGGGTTCCCCTGGATTTTGGGTGGTTCCCAGGATTTTTGGGGTGGTTCCCCTGTATTTTTTGGGGGGTTCCTGGGATTTTTGGGGTTCCCCTGTATTTTGGGGGGTCCCCCCGATTTTGGGGTTCCCCTGAATTTTCCGGGGGATTCCCCACGGATTTTGGGGTTCCCCTGAATTTTGGGTGGTTCCCCTGTATTTTGGGGGGTTCCCCGCGGATCTTGGGGTTCCCCTGTATTTTCTGGGGGGTTCCCTGCAGATTTTGGGGTTCCCCTGAGTTTTGGGGGGGTTTTAGGGGATTTTGGGGGGGTTTTGGGGGATTTTGGGGGGTCCGTACCTCTCTTGTCCTTGCGGGATTTGTGGGGGGCTCGTGCCGGGGGTCCCGGGGGGCTCGGGGGGGGCGACGGGGCCGGCGGCTGCTCCTCGACCTTGGAGATCCGGGACACCGAGGCGAAGACGCCTGTGGCCAGTACGGACCAGTATAAACCAGTACAGACCAGTATAAACCAGTATGGACCAGTATAACCCAGTATAACCCAGTATAACCCCGTATAACCCAGTATAACCCAGTATAACTCAGTATAACCCAGTATAAACCAGTATGGCCCAGTATAACCCAGTATAACCCAGTATAACCCAGTATAACCCAGTATAACCCAGTATAAACCAATATAACCCAGTATAACCCAGTATAACCCAGTATAACCCAGTATAACCCAGTATAAACCAGTATGGCCCAGTACAAACCAGTATAACCCAGTATAACCCAGTATGGCCCAGTATAACCCAGTATAACCCAGTATAGCCCAGTATGGCCCAGTATAACCCAGTATAACCCAGTATAACCCACTATAACCCAGTATGGCCCAATATAACCCAGTATAACCCAGTATAACCCAGTATGGCCCAGTATAACCCAGTATAACCCAGTATAACCCAATATAACCCAGTATGGCCCAGTATAACCCAATATAACCCAGTGTAACCCAGTATAACCCAGTATAGCCCAGTATAACCCAGTATGGCCCAGTATAACCCAGTATAACCCAGTATAACCCAGTATAACCCAGTATAACCCAGTATGGCCCAGTATAACCCAGTATGGCCCAGTATGGCCCAGTATAGCCCAGTATAACCCAGTATGGCCCAGTACAAACCAGTACAAACCAGTACAAACCAGTATAACCCAGTATGGCTCAGTATAACCCAGTATAACCCAGTATAACCCAGTATAAACCAGTATGGGGGGTCCTGGGTGGTCTTGGGGGGTCCTGGGGGGTCCCTGGGGGTCCCAACCCCATTTCAGGGGGTCCCGTGGGGTCCCGGGGGTTCCCTGGGGGTCCTGTGGGGTCTTGGGGGTTTCCAGGGGTCCCGGGGGGTTTCGGGGGGTCCCAACCCCATTTCAGGGGGTCCTGGGGGGTCTCGGGGGTTCCCAGGGGGTCCCGTGTGGTCCCAGGGGGTCCCAACCCCATTTCAGGGGGTCCCAGGGGTTCCCAGGGGTCCGGAGGGGTTTTGAGGGGTCCCAGGGGGTCTTGGGGGGTCTTGGGGGGTCCCAACCCCATTTCAGGGAGTCCCTGGGGGTCCCGGGGTCCTGTGGGGTCCCAGGGGGTCCTGGGGGGTACTGGGTGGTCTTGGGGGCTCCCAGGGGGTCCCAACCCCATTTCAGGGGTTCCCGTGGGGTCCCGGGGGTTCCCTGGGGGTCCTGTGGGGTCTCGGGGGTTTCCAGGGGTCCCGGGGGGTTTCGGGGGGTCCCGGGGGGTCTCAGGGGGTCCTGGGTGGTCTTGGGGGGTCCTGGGGGGTCTCAGGGGGTCCCAACCCCATTTCAGGGGGTCCCAGGGAACCCCAGGGGTTCCCAGGGGTCCGGCGGGGTTTTGAGGGGTCCCAGGGGGTTCCGGGGGGTCTTGGGGGGTCCCAACCCCATTTCAGGGGTTCCCGTGGGGTCCCGGGGGGTCCTGGGGGTTCCCAGGGGGTCCCGGGGGGTCCCGTGTGGTCCCAGGGGGTCCCAACCCCATTTCAGGGGGTCCCGTGGGGTCCTGGGTGGTCTTGGGGGATCCTGGGGGGTCTCAAGGGGTCCCAACCCCATTTCAGGGGTTCCCATGGGGTCCTGGGGGTTCCCTGGGGGTCCTGTGGGGTCCTCGGGGGTCCCGGGGGGTCTCAGGGGGTCCCGGGGGGTCTCGGGGGGTCCCGGGGGTCCCGGGGGGTTTTGGGGGGTCCCAGGGGGTCTCAGGGGGTCCCGGGGGTCCCGTACCGGTTTTGGGGGGGCAGATGAAGTAGCGCACCCCCCCCACGCTGCCGTCGTTCTTCCCCTCGGGCTCGTCCAGCTCCACCCCGGCCCACTGCCCGCTGGCGAAGGCCGTGGTGCCGCAGAACCGCAGCGTGCCCACCTGCACGGGGACACCTGGGTGTCACCTGAACCCCAAAAACAGACCCCCGAAATACCCCAAAAACGCCCCAAAAAAACCCAATCCTGAAAAAAACCCAAAATCCTACAAAAATCCCAAACCCCAAAATCCCAAACCCCAAAATCCCAGCACGGGCCGTGGTGCCGCAGAACCGCAGCGTGCCCACCTGCACGGGGACACCTGGGTGTCACCTGAACCCCAAAAACAGCACCCCAAAATACCCCAAAAACGCCCCAAAAACCCCCAAATCCTACAAAAATCCCAAACCCCAAAAACCAAACTCCTACAAAAACCCCAAACCCCAAAATCCCAGCACGGGCCGTGGTGCCACAGAACCGCAGCGTGCCCACCTGCACGGGGACACCTGGGTGACACCTGGACCCCAAAAACGGCACCCCCAAAATACCCCAAAAACACCCCAAAAAACCCCAGTCCTAAAAAAAACCCCAAATCCTACAAAAATCCCAAACCCCAAAATCCCAGCACGGGCCGTGGTGCCGCAGAACCGGAGAGTGCCCACCTGCACGGGCACACCTGGGTGACACCTGGACCCCAAAAACAGCACCCCAAAATACCCCAAAAACGCCCCAAAAAACCCCAAATCCTACAGGAAAACCTAAACCCCAAAATCCCAAACCCCAAAATGCCAAACCCCAAAATCCCAGCACGGGCCGTGGTGCCACAGAACCGCAGCGTGCCCACCTGCACGGGGACACCTGGCTGACACCTGGACCCCAAAAACAGCACCCCAAAATACCCCAAAAACACCCCAAAAAAACCCCAAATCCTACAGAAAAACCTAAACCCCAAAACCCCAAACCCCAAAATCCCAGCACGGGCCGTGGTGCCGCAGAACCGGAGAGTGCCCACCTGGCACGGGGACACCTGGGTGGCACCTGGACCCCAAAAACGGCACCCCCAAAATACCCCAAAAACACCCCAAAAAAACCCAGTCCTGAAAAAAACCCAAAATCCTACAAAAATCCCAACCCCAAAATCCCAGCACGGGCCGTGGTGCCGCAGAACCGCAGCGTGCCCACCTGCACGGGGACACCTGGGTGACACCTGGACCCCAAAACCAGACCCCAAAATACCCCAAAAACGCCCCAAAAAAACCCCAAATCCTACAAAAATCCCAAACCCCAAAAACCCAAATCCTACAAAAATCCCAAACCCCAAAATCCCAGCACGGGCCGTGGTGCCGCAGAACCGGAGAGTGCCCACCTGGCACGGGGACACCTGGGTGACACCTGGACCCCAAAAACGGCACCCCAAAATACCCCAAAAACGCCCCAAAAAAACCCAAGTCCTACAGAAAAACCTAAACCCCAAAAACCAAAATCCTACAAAACTCCTACAAAAACCCCAAACCCCAAAATCCCAAACTCCAAAATCCCAGCACGGGCCGTGGTGCCGCAGAACCGCAGCGTGCCCACCTGGCACGGGGACACCTGGGTGACACCTGGACCCCAAAAACGGCCTGGCCCTGGGTGACACCGGGACCTCTGGGGTCACACAGGTGACACAGGTGACACGGTGACATTGGGATGACACAGGTGACACGGGTGACACAGGTGACACAGGTGTGACACAGGTGACATGGGTGACATGGTGACATTGGGATGACACAGGTGGCACAGGTGACACAGGTGACACAGGTGGCACAGGTGTGACACAGGTGGCACAGGTGACATGGTGACACAGGTGGCACAGGTGACTCAGGCGTGACACAGGTGACACGGAGCAGATTTAGGTTAACACAGGTGACACAGGAGTGACACAGGAGACACAGGTGACACGGGGGTGACACACAGGTGACACAGGGGGTGACACAGGTGACACACAGGACACAGGGGTGACACAGGTGACACAGGTGACAGGTGACACAGGGGTGACATGGGGCAGGTTTAGGATGACATGGGGCAGGTTTAGAGTGACACAGGGGTGACATGGGGCAGGTTTAGGATGACATGGGGCAGGTTTGGGCTGACATGGGGCAGGTTGAGAGTGACACAGGGATGACACAGGTGACCCAGGTGACACACAGGTGACACACAGGTGACACAGGGGTGACACAGGGCAGGTTTGGGCTGGCATGGGGCAGGTTGAGAGTGACACACGTGACACACAGGTGACACAGGTGACACACAGGTGACCCAGGTGACACACACACCTTGCCGCTGTCCAGCCTGACCCGGTCCCCCAGCTGCAGCCCCAGGCAGAGCAGCATCAGCGTGCCGGGCAGGTTGTCGTAGTTGGGCAGGGTGACGCGGGGGTGACATGGGGCGGGTTTGGGGTGACACAGGTGACACAGGTGACACACAGGTGACAGGTGACACAAGGGTGACATGAGGCAGGTTTAGAGTGACATGGGGCAGGTTTGGGCTGACACGGGGCAGGTTTAGAGTGACACAGGGATGACACACAGGTGACACAGGTGACACACAGGTGACACAGGTGACACAGGGGTGACATGGGGCAGGTTTAGGATGACATGGGGCATGTTTAGGTTGACACAGGGATGACACAGGTGACACAAGGGTGACATGAGGCAGGTTTAGAGTGACACGGGGCAGGTTTAGGGTGACACAGGTGACACACAGGTGACACAGGTGACACAGGGGTGACATGGGGCAGGTTTAGGATGACATGGGGCAGGTCTGGGGTGACACAGGTGACACACAGGTGACACACAGGTGACACAGGGCAGGTTTGGGCTGACACGGAGCAGGTTTAGAGTGACACAGGGATGACACAGGTGACACACAGGTGACATGAGGCAGGTTTAGGATGACACGGGGCAGGTTTAGGTTGACACAGGTGACACAGGTGACACAGGGCAGGTTTGGTCTGACACGGGGCAGGTTTGGGCTGACATGGGGCAGGTTTGGGGTGACACAGGTGACACAGGGGTGGGTTTAGGGTGACACAGGTGACACACAGGTGACACAGGGCAGGTTTAGAGTGACACACAGGTGACACAGGTGACACAGGGGTGACACAGGGCAGGTTTAGGATGACACGGGGCAGGTTTGGGCTGGCATGGGTCAGATTTAGGTTGACACAGGTGACACAGGTGACACACAGGTGACACAGGTGACATGGGGGTGACACACAGGTGACACAGGTGACACACACACCTTGCCGCTGTCCAGCCTGACCCGGTCCCCCAGCTGCAGCCCCAGGCAGAGCAGCATCAGCGTGCCGGGCAGGTTGTCGTAGTTGGGCAGGGTGACGCGGGGCAGGCTGCAGCTCAGCGGAACCGCGTCCAGCAGCAGCCGCCGCAGCTCCCGCGCCGCCTCCGCCGCCTCCGCCCGGTCCAGCGCCATGTCCGTGGGGTCCGGCACCACCTCCGCCGCCACCTGGCCCTTGCTGTTCTGCGGGGGGCGACAAGGGACAGGTCTGAGGTGGCCACGCCTGGCCAAAGGTGGCCAAAGGTGGCCAAAGGTGGCCAAAGGTGGCCAAAGGTGGCCAAAGGTGGCCAAAGGTGGCCAAAGGTGGCCTGGTGGCTCCCCAGGGGAAGCCCGGGATGTTCCAGGTCTCCGGAGGTTTTGGTGGCACCAAAACCCCTCAGGACCCCCACATTGTGTCCACAGGACCCCCAAAACCCCTCCAGGATGGTGGCCACAGAAGCCACAGGTGACCAAAGGTGGCCAAAGGTGACCACAGGTGGCCAAAGGTGGCCACAGGTACCCAAAGGTGGCCTGGTGGCTCCCCAGGCGAAGCCCAGGATATTCCGGGTCTCTGGAGGTTTTGGTGGCACCAAAACCCCTCAGGACCCCCCCATTGTATCCCCAGGACCCTCAAAACCCTTCCAGGATGGTGGCCACAGAAGCCACAGGTGGCCAAAGGTGGCCAAAGGTGGCCAAAGGTACCCAAAGGTGGCCTGGTGGCCCCCCAGGGGAAGCCAGGGACAATTCGGGTCCATGGAGGTTTTGGTGCCACCAAAACCCCTCAGGACACCCCCCATTGTGTCCCCAGGACCCCCCAAATCCCCCCTTTGTCCCCAGGACCCCCAAACCCCATCAGGACCCCCCATCTGGTGGCCACAGGTACCCAAAGGTGGCCAAAGGTGGCCAAGGGTGGCCAAAGGTGGCCTGGTGGCTCCCCAGGGGAAGCACAGGATGTTCCGGCTCTCTGGAGGTTTTGGTGGCACCAAAACCCCTCAGGAACCCCCCATTGTGTCCCCCAGGACCCCCCAAATCCCCCCTTTGTCCCCAGGACCCCCCCATTGTGTTCCCAGGACCCCGAAACCCCATCAGGACCCCCCATCTGGTGGCCAAAGGTGGCCACAGGTGGCCAAAGGTGGCCAAAGGTGGCCTGGTGGCTCCCCAGGGGAAGCCCGGGATGTTCCGGGTCTCCGGAGGTTTTGGTGCCACCAAAACCGCTCAGGAACCCCCCACTGAGTCCCCAGGACCCCCAAACCCCATCAGGACCCCCCATCTGGTGGCCAAAGGTGGCCAAAGGTGGCCAAGGGTGGCCTGGTGGCTCCCCAGGGGAAGCACAGGACAATTCGGGTCCGTGGAGGTTTTGGTGTCACCAAAACCCCTCAGGACCCCCCCATTGTGTCCCCAGGACCCCCAAACCCCATCAGGACCCCCCATCTGGTGGCCACAGTGACCATAAGTGACCATAGGTGGCCAAAGGTGGCCTGGTGGCTCCCCAGGTGAAGCCTGGGACAATTCGGGTCCATGGAGGTTTTGGTGCCACCAAAACCCCTCAGGAACCCCCCATTGTGTCCCCAGGACCCCCCAAATCCCCCCTTTATCTCCAGGACCCCCAAACCCCATCAGGACCCCCCATCTGGTGGCCAAAGGTGGCCAAAGGTGGCCAAGGGTGGCCTGGTGGCTCCCCAGGGGAAGCACAGGACAATTTTGGTCCCAGGAAACCCCCCATTGTGTCCCCAGGACCTCCCAAATCCCCCTTTTGTCCCCAGGATCCCCCAAATCCCCCCTTTGTCCCCAGGACCCCGAAACCACATCAGGACCCCCCATCTGGTGGCCAAAGGTGGCCAAAGGTGGCCATGGGTGGCCTGGTGGCTCCCCAGGTGAAGCCCGGGATGTTCTGGCTCTCCGGAGGTTTTGGTGGCACCAAACCACCCCAGAACACCCCCATTGAGTCCCCCAGGACCCCCAAAACCCCTCCAGGATGGTGGCCACAGAAGCCACAGGTGACCACAGGTGGCCAAAGGTGGCCTGGTGGCTCCCCAGGGGAAGCACAGGATTTTCCGGGTCTCCGGAGGTTTTGGTGCCACCAAAACCCCTCAGGACCCCCCATTGTATCCCCAGGACCCCCCAAATCCCCCCTTTGTGCCCAGGACCCCAAAACCCCTTCAGGACCCCCCATCTGGTGGCCAAAGGTGGCCAAAGGTGGCCAAAGGTGACCAAAGGTGGTCTGGTGGCTCCCCAGGGGAAGTCCAGGACAATTTTGGGCCCAGGACCCCCCAAAATCCCCCCAAAACCCCCCAGGACCCCCCAAAATCCCCCCGTACCCTGAGGGCGGGGTCGGCCCCGTGCTCCAGCAGGCAGCGCCCCCAACCCCAAACCCCAAATTCCCCCAAATTTCCCCAAAATCCCTGAACCATCCCCAATTCCCCGACCCCCCCCCGAGCCCCCCACCCCAAAAAGACCCCCAGGACCCCCCAAAATCGCCCCGTACCCTGAGGGCGGGGTCGGCCCCGTGCTCCAGCAGGCAGCGCACCCAACCCCAAATTCCCCCAAATTTCCCCAATCTCCCCCAAATTACCCCAAATCCCCCGACCCCCCCCAGCCCCCCACCCCAAAAAAACCCCCCAGGACCCCCCAAAATCCCCCATACCCTGAGGGCGGGGTCGGCCCCGTGCTCCAGCAGGCAGCGCCCCCAACCCCAAACCCCAAACCCCAAATCCGCCCAAATCTCCCCCAAATCCCCCGACCCCTCCCCGAGCCCCCCACCCCAAAAAGACCCCCAGGACCCCCCAAAATCCCCCCGTACCCTGAGGGCGGGGTCGGCCCCGTGCTCCAGCAGGCAGCGCCCCCTCCCCAAACCCCAAATTCACCCAAATTTCCCCAATCTCCCCCAAATCCCCCGAGTCCCCCCGAGCCCCCCACCCCAAAAAAAACCCCAGGACCCCCCAAAATCCCCTAAAAGACCCCCAGGACCCCCCAAAATCGCCCCATACCCTGAGGGCGGGGTCGGCCCCGTGCTCCAGCAGGCAGCGCCCTCAACCCCAAACCCCAAACCCCAAATCCGCCCAAATCTCCCCCAAATCCCCCGACCCCCCCCGAGCCCCCCACCCCAAAAAGACCCCCCAGGACCCCCCAAAATCGCCCCGTACCCTGAGGGCGGGGTCAGCCCCGTGCTCCAGCAGGCAGCGCCCCCAACCCCAAACCCCAAATTCCCCCAAAATCCCTGATCCATCCCAAATCTCCGAGCCCTCACCCCAAAAAAAAACCTCAGGACCCCCAAAAATCCCCCCCAAAACCCCCCAGGACCCCCCAAAATCGCCCCGTACCCTGAGGGCGGGGTCGGCCCCGTGCTCCAGCAGGCAGCGCCCCCAACCCCAAACCCCAAACCCCAAATTCCCCCAAATTTCCCCAATCTCCCCCTAATTCCCCCAAATCCTCCGAGCCCCCCCGAGCCCCCCACCCCAAAAAGCCCCCCCAGGACCCCCCAAAATCCCCCCGTACCCTGAGGGCGGGGTCGGTCCCGTGCTCCAGCAGGCAGCGCCCCCAACCCCAAACCCCAAACCCCAAATTCCCCCAAATTTCCCCAATCTCCCCCAAATCCCCCGACCCCCCCCGAGCCCCCCACCCCAAAAAAAAACCCCAGGACCCCCCAAAATCCCCTCAAAACCCCCCAGGACCCCCCAAAATCCCCCCATACCCTGAGGGCGGGGTCGGCCCCGTGCTCCAGCAGGCAGCGCCCCCAACCCCAAACCCCAAACCCCAAATTCCCCCAAATTTCCCCAATCTCCCCCAAATTCCCCCAAATCCCCCGAGTCCCCCCGAGCCCCCCACCCCAAAAAGACCTCCCAGGACCCCCCAAAATCCCCTCAAAACCCCCCAGGACCCCCCAAAATCGCCCCATACCCTGCGGGCGGGGTCGGCCCCGTGCTCCAGCAGGCAGCGCCCCAAACCCCAAACCCCAAATTCCCCCAAATTTCCCCAATCTCCCCCAAATTCCCCCAAATCCCCCGACCCCCCCTGAGCCCCCCACCCCAAAAAGACCCCCCAGGACCCCCCAAAATCCCCCCGTACCCTGAGGGCGGGGTCGGCGCCGTGCTCCAGCAGGCAGCGCACCGCCCCCAGGCACAGGTTGGAGGCCGCGATGTGCAGAGCGGTGCCGTGGCTGAAATCGCTGCAGGTGGAGTGCAGAACTGCGGGGAAATTCGGGGTGCTTGGGGGGAAACTGAGGCACGGGGAACCCCAAAAATCATGGTGGGGGGTTATAGGTGAACGGGGGATCCTAAAAACCCGAGGGGGATCCCAAAAATCCCGGGGGAAACTGAGGCACGGTCATGGGGAAACCTCAAAAACGCCAAAAGCAGAGAGGGAAACTGAGGCACAGGGCACGGGTGGGACCCCAAAACTGCCAAATGTAGGGGGAAACTGAGGCACGGGGAACCCCAAAAATCATGGGGGGGGGTTATAGGTGAACGGGGGATCCTAAAAACCAAGGAGGATCCCAAAAATCCCGGGGGAAACTGAGGCACGGTCATGGGGAAACCTCAAAAATGCCAAAAGCAGAGAGGGAAACTGAGGCACGGGGCACAAGGGGACCCCTAAACCATCAAATATAAGGGGGAAACTGAGGCACGGGGAACCCCAAATAGGGCAGGGGGTGGTGGATGTATGGGGGGAATCCCAAAAATCCCAAAAATCCCGGGGGAAACTGAGGCACGGTAATGGGGAAACCTCAAAAACGCCAAAAGCAGAGAGGGAAACTGAGGCACGGGGCACGGGGGGTCCCCAAAACCACCAAATGTGGGGGAAACTGAGGCACGGGGAACCCCAAAAATCAAGGGGGTGTTATAGGTGAATGGGGGATCCTAAAAAACCGAGGGGGATCCCAAAAATCCCGGGGGAAACTGAGGCACGGTGATGGGGAAACCTCAAAAACGCCGAAAGCAGAGGGGGACCATTCCCAAACTGGGGGTGCCAATCCCGAACTGGGGATGTCAGCCCGGATCCGGGTGTGCCAATCTCATTTTGGGGGGCTCATTCCCGATCTGGGGGTGCAATTCCCTATCTGGGGGTGTCAATATCATTTTGGGGGGCTCATTCCCGATCTGGGGGTGCCAATTTCATTTTGGGGGGCTCATTCCCAATCTGGGGGTGCCAATCCCAATCTGGGGGTCCCAATCCCGATCTGGGGGGTGCCAGCTCCGATCTGGGGGTGCCAGCCCGGATCTGGGGGTGCCAATTTCATTTTGAGGGGCTCATTCCCGATCTGGGGGTGCCGATCCCGATCTGGGGGTGCCAATATAATTTTGGGGGGCTCATTCCCGATCTGGGGGTGCCGATCCCTATCTGGGGGTCCCAATCCCGATCTGGGGGTGCCAGCTCCGATCTGGGGGTGCCAGCCCGGATCCGGGTGTGCCAATCTCATTTTGGGGGGCTCATTCCCGATCTCGGGGTGCCAATCTCGATCTGGGGGTGCCAACTTCATTTTGAGGGGACCATTCCCGATCTGGAAGGTGCCAATATCATTTTGGGGGGCTCATTCCTGATCTGGGGGTGCCAATTTCATTTTGAGGGGCTCATTCCCAATCTGGGGGTGCCAATCCCGATCTGGGGGTGTCAATATCATTTTGGGGTGCTAATTCCCGATCTCGGGGTGCCAATTTCATTTTGAGGGGCTCATTCCCAATCTGGGGGTGCAATTCCCTATCTGGGGGTGCCAATTTCATTTTGGGGGGCTCATTCCCGATCTGGGGGTGCCAGCCCCGATCTGGGGGGTGCCAACTTCATTTTGAGGGGCTCATTCCCAATCTGGGGGTGCAATTCCCTATCTAGGGGTGCCAATTTCATTTTGAGGGAACCATTCCCGATCTGGGGGTGCCAGCTCCGATCTGGGGGTGCCAGCCCGGATCTGGGGGTGCCAATTTCATTTTGAGGGGATCATTCCCGATCTGGGGGTGCCGATCCCAATTTAAGGGGCTCATTCCCGATCTGGGGGTGCTGATCCCGATTTGAGGGGATCATTCCCGATCTGGGGGTGCCGATCCCGATCTGGGGGTGCCAACCCCGATCTGGGGGTGCCGATCCCGATTTGAGGGGCTCATTCCCGATCTGGGGGTGCCGATCCCGATCTGGGGGTGCCGATCCTGATTTGAGGGGCTCATTCCCGAACCGGGGGTGCCGATCCCGATTTGAGGGGCTCATTCCCGATCTGGGGGTGCCGATCCCGATTTGAGGGGCTCATTCCCAAACTGGGGGTGCTGATCCCGATCTGGGGGTGCCAATCTCATTTTGGGGGTGCCAATCTCATTTTGGGGGGCTCATTCCCGATCTCGGGGTGCCAATCTTGATCTGGGGGTGCCAATCTCATTTTGAGGGGACCATTCCCAATCTGGGGGTGCCAATCCTGAACTGGGGGTGCAATTCCCAATCTGGGGGTGCCAATCCCGATCTGGGGGTCCCAATCCCGATCTGGGGGGTGCCAGCTCCGATCTGGGGGTGCCAATCCCGATCTGGGGGTGCCAATTTCATTTTGAGGGGCTCATTCCCAATCTGGGGGTGCAATTCCCTATCTGGGTGTGCCAATTTAATTTTGAGGGGACCATTCCCGATCTGGGGGTGCCGATCCCGATCTGGGGGTGCCAATCCCTATCTGGGGGTGCCGATCCCGACTCGAGGGGCTCATTCCCGATCTGGGGGTGCCGATGCCAACTCGAGGGGCTCATTCCCAAGCGTGGGGTCCCATTCCCGATTTTGGGGTGCCCCTGACCTCGGGGGGCGGCGGCCCGCAGCAGGGTGCGGATCAGCTCGGGCACGTCGAAGTAGGCGGCGTAGTGCAGCGCGTTCATGTGCGTCCAGCGGCTGCGCAGCCCCACGTCCCCACCCAGCGCCAGCAGCCGCGTGGACAGACGGACAGCGGCCGCGGGGTCACCTGCGGGGACATCGGGGACATCGGGGACATTGGGGACATTGGGGGGATTGGGGGGGATTGGGGACATTGGGGACATTGGGGACATTGGGGGCATTGGGGACATTGGGGGACATTGGGGGGATTGGGGACATTGGGGACATTGGGGACATTGGGGGGATTGGGGGGATTGGGGGGATTTGGGACATTGGGGGGATTGGGGACATTGGGGACATTGGGGGGATTGGGGGACATTGGGGACATTGGGGACATTGGGGACATTGGGGACATTGGGGGGATTGGGGGCATTGGGGACATTGGGGGGATTGGGGGACATTGGGGACATTGGGGACATTGGGGACATTGGGGGGATTGGGGGACATTGGGGACATTGGGGACATTGGGGACATTGGGGACATTGGGGGGATTGGGGGCATTGGGGGGATTTGGGACATCAGGGAGATTGGGGACATTGGGGACATTGGGGACATTGGGGGACATTGAGGGGACATTGGGGACATTGGGGACATTGGGGACATTGGGGGATTGGGGACATTGGGGGACATTGGGGGACATTGGGGGGATTGGGGACATTGGGGGGATTGGGGGGATTGGGGCGATTGGAGGGATTGGGGGGACATTGGGGACATCGGGGGGACATTGGGGACATTGGGGACATTGGGGACATTGGGGACATTGGGGGGATTGCAGACATTGGGGACACACTGGGGACACCCTGGGGACATGGTGGCCCTGTCCCTGTCCCTGTCCCTGTCCCTGTCCCTGTCCCTGTCACCAACCCACGTCGGGGACACTGGTGACACCCTGGGGACACCCTGGTGACACCCTGGGGACACCCTGGGTGGCCGTGTCACCCACCCATGCCGTGGGCACCCTGGTGGCACCCTGGTGACACCCTGGTGACACGGTGGCCCTGTCCCTGTCCCTGTCCCTTTCACCAACCCACGTCGGGGACACTGGGGACACTGGTGACACTGGGGACACCCTGGGGACACCCCGGGTGGCCGTGTCACCCACCCACGCCGTGCGCCCCGGCCTTGCAGGCGTAGTGCAGCAGCGTCATGTCCGTCAGTCCGTCCCGGTCATCCACGTGGCACCCGCGGCGCAGGATCTGCGGGGACACGGGGACACGGCTGGGACACCCTGGGGACACCCTGGGGACACCCCGGGGACACCCTGGGGACAGCCCGGGGACAACAGGGACATCCCCAGGGACACCCAGGGACACCCCAGGGACACCCCAGGGACACCCCAGGGACACCCCAGGGACATCCCAGGGACACCCCAGGGACATCCCAGGGACATTGGGGACACCCTGGGGACACCCCAGGGACATCCCAGGGACATTGGGGACACCCCAGGGACACCCCAGGGACACCCCAGGGACATTGGGGACACCCCAGGGACACCCCAGGGACACCCCAGGGACATTGGGGACACCCCAGGGACAACCAGGGACACCCCAGGGACACCCCAGGGACATTGGGGACACCCCAGGGACACCCCAGGGACACCCCAGGGACATTGGGGACACCCCAGGGACACCCCAGGGACACCCAGGGACACCCCAGGGACATTGGGGACACCCCAGGGACACCCCAGGGACACCCCAGGGACACCCCAGGGACATTGGGGACACCCCAGGGACATTGGGGACACCACAGGGACACCCAGGGACACCGGGGACACCCCAGGGACACCCCAGGGACACCCCAGGGACATTGGGGACACCCCAGGGACACCCCAGGGACACCCAGGGACACCCAGGGACACCCCAAGGGACATTGGGGACACCCCAGGGACATCCCAGGGACACCGGGGACACCCCAGGGACACCCCAGGGACACCCCAGGGACATTGGGGACACCCCAGGGACACCCCAGGGACATCCCCAGGGACACCCAGGGACACCCCAGGGACATCCCAGGGACATTGGGGACACCCCAGGGACACCCAGGGACACCCAGGGACACCCCAGGGACATTGGGGACACCCTGGGACACCCTGGGGACACCCTGGGGACATCCCAGGGACACCCCAGGGACATCCCAGGGACATCGAGGACACCCCAGGGACACCCAGGGACACCCCAGGGACATTGGGGACACCCCAGGGACACCCCAGGGACACCCCTGGGACATCGGGGACACCCCAGGGACACCCCAGGGACGTCCCAATGTCACCAGTGCCATCCCAGCGCAACCCCAGTGCCACCTCAGGGACACTCTGGGGACACCGGGGACATCCCTCAGGTCCCCCCCAAACCCCTCCAAACCCCCCCAAACCCCCTCAGATGCCCCTCAAACCCCCTGAGGACCCCCTCATACCCCCCCAAACCCCCTCAGATCCCCCCAAACTGCCTCATACCCCCCCCCAAACCCCCTCAGGTCCCCCCAAACCCCCTCAGATCCCCCAAAACCCCCTGAGGACCCCCTCAGATCCCCCCCAAATCCCCTCAGATCCCCTCAAACCCCCTAAGATCCCCCCCCACATCTCCTCAGAACACCCCCAAACCCCCCAGAATCTCCTTAAACCCTCTCAGATCCCCCCCAAACCCAACTCAGGACCCCCAAACCCCAACTCAGGACCCCCAAACCCCCTCATACCCCCCCCAAACCCCCTCATATTCCCCCAAAAGCCCCTCATATCCCCCCCAAACCCCCTCAGATCACCCCAAACCCCCTCATACCCCCCCCAAACCCCCTCAGATCCCCCCAAATCCACTCAAATCCCCCCCAAACCCCCTCATATCCCCCCCAAACCCCCTCAAAACCCCCCCAAACCCCCTGAAGACTCCCTCAGAACCCCCTCAAACCACCTGAGGACCCCCCAAACCCCCTCATATCCCCTCCAAACCCCCTCAGACCCCCCCAAACCCCCTCAGATCCCCCCCAAACCCCCTCATATCCCCCCCAAAGCCCCTCAGATCCCCCCCAAACGCCCTCAGATCCCCTCAAACCCAACTCAAGACCCCCAAACCCCCTCATATCCCCCCCAAACCCCCTCAGATCTCCTTAAACCCCCTCCAAACCCCCTCAAACCCCCTGAGGACCCCCCAAACCGCCTCAGAACACCCCCAAACCCCCTCAGATCCCCCCAAACCCCCTCAAACCCCCCCCCCAAACCCCCTGAGAACCCCCTCAGAACCCCCTCAAACCACCTGGGGACCCCCCCAAACCCCCTCATACCCCCCCCAAACCCCTTCAGATCTCCTCAAACCCCCTCATATCCCCCCCAAACCCCCTCAGAACCCCCTCAAACCCCCTCAGATCCCCCTCAAACCCCTTCAGAACCCCCCCAAACCCCCTCATCCCCCCCCCAAACCACCTCATACCCCCCCAAACCCCCTCAGAACCCCTTAAACCCCCTCAGATTCCCCCCAAACCCCCTCCAAACCTCCTCAAACCCCCTGAGGACCCCCTCAGAACCCCTTAAACCCCCTCAGATCTCCTTAAACCCCCTCCAAACCCCCCCAAACCGCCTCATATCCCCCCCAAACCCCCTGAGGACCGCCTCAGATCCCCCCCAAATCCCCTCAGATCTCCTTAAACCCCCTCCAAACCCCCTAAAACCCCCTGAGGACTCCCTCAAACCCCCTCACACCCCCCCCAGACCCCCTCATACCCCCCCAAACCCACTCAGAACCCCTCCAAACCCCCTCATACCCCCCCAAACCGCCTGGGGACCACCCCAAACCCCCTCAGATCTCCCCCAAACCCCCTCAGATCTCCTTAAACTCCCTCAGAACCCCCTCAAACCCCCTGAGGACCCCCCTAACCCCCTCATACCCCCCCCAAACCCCGTCATATCCCCCCCAAACCCCCTCATATCCCCTTAAACCCCCTCATACCCCCCCCAAACCCCCTCATATCGCCCCCAGACCCCCTCATACACCCCCAAACCCCTTCAGATCCCCTCAAACCCCCTCAGATCCCCCTCAAACCCCCTCATATCCCCCCCAAACCCCCTCAAAATCCCCCCAAACCCCCTGAGGACCCCCTCAGAACCCCCTCAAACCACCTGAGGACCCCCCAAACCCCCTCAGAACACCCTCAAACCCCCTCAGGTCCCCCAAACCCCCTCAGATTCCCCCTAAACCCCCTCATATCTCCCCCAAACCCAACTCAGGACCCCCAAATCCACTCATACCCCCCCCCAAACCCCCTGAGGACCCCCTCATATCCCCTCCAAACCCCCTCAGATCCCCCCCAAACCCCCTCAGATCCCCCCAAACCCCCTCAGATCCCCCCAAACCCCCTCCAAACCCCCTCAAACCCCCTGAGGACCCCCTCAAAACCCCCCCAAACCCCTTGAGGACTCCCTCAAACCCCCTCATACACCCCCCAAACCCCCTCAGAACCCCTTAAACCCCTTCAGATCACCCCTAAACCCCCTCAGGTCCCCCCCAAACCCCTTCAGAACCCCCCCAAACCCCCTCATCCCCCCCCCAAACCACCTCATATCCCCCCGAAACCCCCTCATACCCCCCCAAACCCCCTCAGAACCCCCTCAAACCCCCTCAGATCCCCCCCCAAACCCCCTCAGAACCCCTTAAACCCCCTCAGATCACCCCTAAACCCTCTCATATCCCCCCCAAACCCCCTCATACCCCCCCAAACCCCTTCAGATCCCCTCAAACCCCCTCATATCCCCCCCAAACCCCCTCAGAACCCCCCCAAACCCCCTCATATCCCCCCCAAACCGCCTGGGGTCCCCCTCAGATCCCCCCCAAACCCCCTCAGATCTCCTTAAACCCCCACAGAACCCCCTCAAACCCCCTGAGGACTCCCTCAAACCCCCTCAAACCACCTGAGGACCCCCCAAACGCCCTCAGATCCCCCTCAAACCCCCTCATACCCCCCTCAAACCCCCTCAGATGCCCCCCAAACCCCCTCATACCCCCCCCAAACCCCCTCAAATCCCCCCCAAACCTCCTCAAAACCCCCCCAAACCCCCTGAGGACTCCCTCAAACCCCCTCATACCCCCCCCAAACCCCCTCATACCCCCCTCAAACCGCCTCATACCCCCCCCAAACCCCCTCATATCCCCCCCAAACCCCCTCATATCCTCTCCAAACCGCCTGGGGACCCCCCCAAACCCCCCGCGCCCACCTCGTTGCCGATGAGGTCCACGCTGTGCTGCACTTGGGGCACCCACTGGCGCAGGATGGCGAAGAGCTGGGGCACGGTGGTGCGGGGGTCCAGCAGGATCTCCCGGCACGCCGCGTCGTTGGGGTCGAAGAAGGTGAAGGCTGAGGGGGGCAAAACGGGGGGGACACGGGGGGGGCACCCCCAAAATGCTCAGCCCCAAATTGGCCATCAGAGAAACCCCCCGGAGCCATTCTGGGCATTTTTGGGGGTCCCCATGGGGTCCTTTGTGGCCTGGGGGGGTCCCCATGGGGTCTTTGTGCCCTGGGGGGGATTGTTGTCACCCCTTGGGGTCATTTTTGGGGGGTCTCTGCCATCTGGGGGGGTCCTGTGACTTGGGGGGGGTCGCACCCCCAAAATGCTGACCCCCAAATTGGCCATCAGAGACCCCCCTAAAACCACTCTGGGCATTTTTGGGGGGTCCCCATGGGGTCCTTTGTGCCCTGGGGGGGTCGTTGTCACCCTTTGGGGTCACTTTTGGGGGGTCTCTGCCATCTGGGGGGGTCCCTGTGACTTGGGGGGGGTCGCACCCCCAAAATGCTGACCCCCAAATTGGCCATCAGAGACCCCCCTAAAACCACTCTGGGCATTTTTGGGGGGTCCCCATGGGGTCCTTTGTGCCCTGGGGGGGTTGTTGTCACTTGGGGGGGTCACTTTTGGGGGGTCTCTGCCATCTGGGGGGGTCCCTGTGCCTTGGGGGGGGTCGCACCCCCAAAATGCTCACCCCAAATCGGCCATCAGAGACCCCCCTAAAACCACTCTGGGCATTTTTGGGGGTCCCTATGGGGTCCTTTGTGCCCTGGGGGGGGTCATTGTCATTTGGGGGGGGTCCCCCATCCCCGGGGGGGTCCTTTTTTGAGGGGGGGGGTCTCTTTTTTGGGGGTCTCTTTCTGGGGGTTTCCCCATCCCCTGGGGGGGGTCCCGTTTTTTGGGGGGGGTCTATTTTTGGGGGTCTCTTTCTGGGGGTTTCCCCATCCCCTGGGGGTCCCGTTTTTTGGGGGGGGGGGTCTCTTTTTTGGGGGTCTCTTTCTGGGGGTTTCCCCATCCCCTGGGGGGGGTCCCGTTTTTTGGGGGGGGGTCTTTTTTTTGGGGGTCCCTTTCTGGGGGTTTCCCCATCCCCTGGGAGGGGTCCCATTTTTTGGGGGGGTCTCTTTTTGGGGGTCCCTTTCTGGGGGTTTCCCCATACCCTGGGGGTCCCGTTTTTTGGGGGGGGGGTCTCTTTTTGGGGGTCTCTTTCTGGGGGTTTTCCCATCCCCTGGGGGGGGTCCCACTTTTTGGGGGGGGATCTTTTTTTGGGGGGGTCCCATTCTGGGGGTTTCCCCATCCCCTGGGGGGGGGGGTCCCACTTTTTGGGGGGGGGTCTCTTTTTGGGGGTCCCTTTCTGGGGGTTTCCTCATCCCCTGGGGGGGGTCCCGGTTTTTGGGGGGAGGTCTCTTTTTGTGGGGTCTCTTTTTGGGGGTCTCTTTCTGGGTATTTCCCCATCCCCGGGGGGTCCCGTTTTTGGGGGGGGGTCTCACCGTAGTCCTTGGGCAGGGGGGCGGGGGCGGCGGGGTGAACCATCGGCTTCTTGCGCCGCTCCACCACCGGGCTGGGGGGGTCGGGGGGCGGCGCCCCCCCCGCCGGGGGGTCCCCCCCGCGCTCCTTGGTCATGGCGAGGCCTGGGGGGGAGGGGACGGGGGGGGTTAGGGGGGGTTTGGGGGGGCTTGGGGGGGGTTTGGGGGGGGTTTGGGGGGGATGGACCCCCCCCCCACTTTTGGGCTGACGGGGGCGAGGGGGCACCGAGAATGGGGAGGGGGCACCGGGACCAAGAATGGGGAGGGGGCACCGGGACCGGAATGGGGAGGGGGCAACGGGACCGGGATGGGGAGGGGGAACCGGGAATGGGGAGGGGGAAATTGGGATGGGGAGGGGGCACCGGGACTGGGGAGGGGGCACTGAGAGTGGGGAGGGGGCACCGGGAATGGGATGGGGAGGGGGCACCGGGAATGGGGAGGGGGCACCGGGACCGGAATGGGGAGGGGGTACCGGGAATGGGATGGGGGCACCGGGAATGGGGAGGGGGCACCGGGACCGGAATGGGGAGGGGGCACCGGGAGTGGGATGGGGAGGGGGCACCGGGAATGGGGAGGGGGCACCGGGAATGGGATGAGGGCACCGGGAATGGGATGGGGAGGGGGCACCGGGAGTGGGATGGGGAGGGGGCACCGGGAATGGGATGGGGAGGGGGCACCGGGAATGGGGAGGGGGCACCGGGACCGGGAATGGGGAAGGGGCACCGGGAGTGGGATGGGGAGGGGGCACCGGGAATGGGGAGGGGGCACCGGGACCGGGAATGGGGAAGGGGCACCGGGACCGGAATGGGGAGGGGGCACCGGGAATGGGATGGGGGCACCGGGAATGGGGAGGGGGCACCGGGACTGGGATGGGGAGGGGGCACCGGGAATGGGGAGGGGGCACCGGGACCGGAATGGGGAGGGGTCCCCGGGACCGGGAATGGGGAGGGGGTACCGGGAATGGGATGGGGGCACCGGGAATAGAATGGGGAGGGGGCACCGGGAATGGGGAGGGGGCACTGAGAGTGGGGAGGGGGCACCGGGAATAGGATGGGGAGGGGGCACCGGGACTGGGAGGGGGCACCGGGACCGGGATGGGGAGGGGGCACCGGGAATGGGATGGGGGCACCGGGAATAGGATGGGAAGGGGTCCCCGGAATGGGGAGGGGGCGGCAGGATGGGGAGGGGGCGGCAGGATGGGGAGGGGGCTCCGGGATGCAGGGGAGGATGGGGATGCAGGGAGGGAACGGGATAGGGTCACCGGGATGCACGGGGGCCTGGCTGGGGGTCCCCGGGATGGGGAGGGGTCCCCGGGAAGGCGGATGTGCCCCCGAAAATGGGGAGGGGGCTCCGGGATGCGCCCCCCCAGCCCCGCCGGGGCCGCGCCGGGCCCGAGGGATGCGCAGGGAGCGCGGCCGGGGATGGCGGGGCCGGGGCGGGGCGGGGCCGGGGCTGAAGGACCGGGGGACACCGGGACCGACCCCCACGAACCCCCCCGGGGTGGTACCGGCACCGACCCCTCCCCAAATTCCGCCCCCCCCCCCCCCTCCGGTACCTGCGGGTCCGCGGCCGCGGGATGGGCCCGGCGCAGTGCGCGTGCGCGGCCGCCAGGGGGCGGGGCCTGGGCAGGGGGCGGGGCTATGGGGGGCGTAGGGGGGCTATGGGGGGCTATGGGGTATAGGGGATGTGGGGAATATGGGAATGTGGGGGCTATAGGGGCTGTGGGGGCTATAGGGGCTATAGGGGCTGTGGGGGCTATAGGGGCTATAGGGGCTATAGGGGCTGTGGGGGCTGTGGGGGCTATAGGGGCTGTGGGGGCTGTGGGGGCTATGGGGGCTATAGGGGCTGTGGGGGCTATGGGGGCTATAGGGGCTGTGGGGGCTATGGGGGCTATAGGGGCTGTGGGGGCTATGGGGGCTGTGGGGGCTGTGGGGGCTGTCGGGGCTATAGGGGCTATGGGGGCTGTGGGGGCTATAGGGGCTGTGGGGGCTATGGGGGCTATAGAGGCTATAGGGACTATGGGGGCTATAGGGGCTATAGGGGCTGTGGGGGCTATAGGGGCTGTGGGGGCTATAGGGGCTATAGGGGCTGTGGGGGCTGTGGGGGCTATAGGGGCTATGGGGGCTATAGGGGCTGTGGGGGCTATAGGGGCTGTGGGGGCTATAGGGGCTATAGGGGCTGTGGGGGCTATAGGGGCTATAGGGGCTGTGGGGGCTATAGGGGCTATGGGGGCTGTGGGGGCTATAGGGGCTATGGGGGCTATAGGGGCTATAGGGGCTGTGGGGGCTATGGGGGCTGTGGGGGCTATAGGGGCTGTGGGGGCTATGGGGGCTGTGGGGGCTGTGGGGGCTATAGGGGCTGTGGGGGCTATAGGGGCTGTGGGGGCTATGGGGGCTATAGGGGCTATAGGGGCTATAGGGGCTGTGGGGATCTGGGATCCTCTCAAAGGGATTTGGGATCCTTTCGAGGGGATTTGGGATCTTTTCAAGGGGATTTGGGATCTTTTCAAGGGGATTTTGAATCCTTTTGAGGGGATTTGGGATCTTCTCAAAGGAGTTTGGGATCCTGTCAAGGGGATTTGGGATCCTGTCAAAGGGATTTGGGATCCTCTCAAGGGGATTTTGAATCCTTTCAAGGGGGTTTTTAATCCCTTCAAGGGGATTTTGGATCCTCTCAAGAGGATTTGGGATCCTGTCAAGGGGATTTTGGATCCTCTCAAGAGGATTTGGGATCTTCTCCAGGGGATTTTGAATCCTTTCAAGGGGATTTTGGATCCTCTCAAAGGGATTTTGGATCTTCTCAAGGGGATTTTGGATCCTCTCAAGGGGGTTTTGGATCCTTTCAGGGGGTTTGGGATCCTTTCAAGGAGCTTTGGATCCTCTAAAGTGGGTTTGGATCCCTCCAAGGGGATTTGGGATCCTCTCAAGGGGGTTTGGGATCCTCTGAAGGGGATTTTGGACCCTTCTGAAGGGATTTGGGGTCTCTCTGAAAGGATTTCGGACCCTTCTGAGGGGATTTGGGGTCTATCCGAGCAGATTTGGGGTCCCTCTGAGGGGATTTTGGACCCTTCTGAGGGGATTTGGGGTCCACCCAAGGGGATTTGGGGTCACCCAAGGGAATTTGGGGTCCATCCAAGGGGATTTGGAGACCCTCTGGGTGGATTTCAGGTCATCTGAGGGGATTCGGGGTCATCCAAGAGGGTTTTGGACCCTTCTGAGGGATTTTTTTTGGCAATTCCGAGAGGGTTCGGACACTTCTGTGGCGTTTTGGGGCACTCCCAAAGTGATTTTGGGTCATTCCGAAGTGATTTTGGGTCATTCCGAAGTGATTTTGTTTATTCCGAAGTGATTTTGGGTCATTCCGAAGTGATTTTGGCTCGTTCCGAAGTGATTTTGGGTCATTCCGAAGTGATTTTGTTTATTCCGAAGTGATTTTGGGTCATTCCGAAGTGATTTTGGCTCGTTCCGAAGTGATTTTGGGTCATTCCGAAGTGATTTTGTTTATTCCGAATTGATTTTGGGTCATTCCGAGAGGTTTCAGACCCGTCCGACGCTCTCGGTTGGGGGCGGGACCAGCGGCGGCGCTCCGCTCTCCTATTGGCTGAGAGGCGCGACAGACGGAGGCGCTCCGCGCTCCTATTGGCTGAGCCGCGCTGATTGGCAGGACCGGCGGGATCGTCGCTCTGCCGCTGGGACTGGTCCCAGTACCAAACTGGGAGAGGCTCAGACTGGTCCAGGCCCCCCCAGTGACCCCTCTGAGTCCCCCCAAAAACCCCAGACCGAATTTGGGGGGACTCAAGAAACTTCTGGAGGTTTCGGGGGGGGCTTCTGGGTGGGACTTGAGGCTGTCTGAATTAAGTTGGGGGTCTCCAGGAGGGAGAATTTGGGGTTCCCAGGGAGGATTTGGGGTTCCCAGGGCTGAGGAGGGGTCCCTGGGTGAAGTCTGGGGGTCCCCAGGGAGGATTTGGGGGTCCCAGGGTGAGGTTTGGGGGCGCCCAGGGAGGATTTGGGGGTCCCAGGGTGAGGTTTGGGGGCGCCCAGGGAGGATTTGGGGGTCCCAGGGTGAGCTTTGGGGGTTCCCAGGGAGGATTTGGGGTTCGCTGGGTGAGGTTTGGGGGCACCCAGGGAGGATTTGGGGGTCCCTGAGTGAGGTTTGGGGGTCCCCAGGGAGGTTTTGGAGGTCCTGGGTGAGGTTTGGGGGTCCCCAGGGAGGATTTGGGGGTCCCAGGGTGAGGTTTGGGGGTCCCCAGGGAGGATTTGGGGATCCCCAGGGACGATTTGGGGATCTCAGGGAGGATTTGGGGGTCCCAGGGTGAGGTTTAGGGGTGCCCAGGGAGGTTTTGGAGGTCCTGGGTGAGGTTTGGGGGCGCCCAGGGAGGATTTGGGGGTGCCCAGGGAAGATTTGGGGATCCCAGGGTGAGGTTTGGGGGTCCCCAGGGAGGTTTTGGAGGTCCTGGGTGAGGTTTGGGGGCGCCCAGGGAGGATTTGGGGTTCGCTGGGTGAGGTTTGGGGGCGCCCAGGGAGGATTTGGGGGTCCCAGGGTGAGGTTTGGGGATCCCCAGGGAGGATTTGGGGTTCTCAGGGAGGATTTGAGGTTCTCAGGGAGGATTTGGGGGTCCCAGGGTGAGGTTTGGGGGCGCCCAGGGAGGATTTGGGGGTCCCAGGGCTGAGGAGGGGTCCCTGGGTGAAGTCTGGGGGTCCCCAGGGAGGATTTGGAGGTCCTGGGTGAGGTGTGGGGGCACCCAGGGAGGATTTGGGGGTCCCTGGGTGAGGTTTGGGGGTGCCCAGGGAGGATTTGGGGGTCCCAGGGTGAGGTTTGGGGGTCCCAGGGCTGAGGAGGGGTCCCTGGGTGAAGTCTGGGGGTCCCCAGGAAGGATTTGGGGTTCGCTGGGTGAGGTTTGGGGGTTCCCAGGGAGTATTTGGGGGTCCCAGGGTGAGGTTTGGGGGTCCCCAGGGAGGATTTGGGGGTCCCAGGGTGAGGTTTGGGGATCCCCAGGGAGGATTTGGGGCTTCTGGGGGGAAATTGGGGTTCCCAGGGAGGATTTGGGGGTCCCAGGGTGAGGTTTGGGATTCCCCAGGGAAGATTTGGGGATCCCAGGGTGAGGTTTAGGGGTGCCCAGGGAAGATTTGGGGATCCCAGGGAGGATTTGGGGGTCCCCAGGGAGAATTTGGGAGTTCTGGGTGAGATTTGGGGATCCTCAGGGAGGATCTGGGGGTCCCAGGGTGAGGTTTGGGGGCCCCCAGGGAGGTTTTGGAGGTCCTGGGTGAGGTTTGGGGGTCGTCAGGGAGGATTTGGGGTTCGCTGGGTGAGGTTTGGGGGTGCCCAGGGAGGATTTGGGGGTCCCAGGGTGAGGTTTGGGGGTCCCCAGGGAGGATTTGGGGGTCCCCAGGGAAGATTTGGGGATCCCAGGGAGGATTTGGGGGTCCCCAGGGAGGTTTTGGAGGTCCTGGGTGAGGTTTGGGGGTCCCCAGGGAGGATTTGGGGTCCCCAAAAGGGGGTCCCCGCCCTCCATCCCCGTCGCCATGGCAACAACGCGGGGTGGGGGGGGCGTTTCCATGACAACCGCCACCGCAGCGCCCCCTACCGGCGGCGGGGGGGGGGGCGGCTCTTAACGAAGCCGCTTTTAATTAACTTTATTGAACGTGATTAATTAATTACAGAGATGGTAAAACCGCACGGCGGGGGGGGGGGGTGGGGGGAGAGGAGGGGGAGGGGCGGCACGGGACCCCCCCCCTCTCCCCTCCCCCCTCCCTTCCTCCTCCTCTTTGCACCTATTGCTCATTTTGGGGGCTTTTTTTTGGGGGGGAGGGGCAGTGCCAGAGGGGAACCCCCCCCCAAACCCCCCCAAATTTCCAGGACCCCCCCCACCCCACCCCCACCCCGGGAGGTGCCGCCCCCAGCCCCTCCTGCCCCAAACTGGGAGCACTGGGAGCACTGGGGGGGGGAGGGGAATAAATACAATCTTCCAATATATTAAAACCCCCCTGGGGGGTGCTGGGTTTTTTGGGGGGGGGTCGGGGTTGATTTTTTGGGGTGGGGAGGGGGTCGTGGGGACCCCTCCCCACGCGGGATGGGGGTCACATCATGCCCAGCTGCAGGAGGGTGTTCGCGTACATCATGGGCTTGACGTTGGGGTGAGGCTGGGGAGGGGGGAGAAAAATTGGGGGGGGGGTTTCAGGGGTGGGGGGGGGTTTGGGGGATCCCCCCCACCCCAAATTGACAGCCAGGACAGAGCCCGAGCACCCCAAAAAATCCTGAGGTGGTCCCAGAAAGGGGAGATGTAAAAAGGGTCCCCTAAAAGAGTGAGACCCCCCCCCCAAAAAAACCACCCACAAATAACCCCTGGGACCCCCCCAAAAGGATGAGACCCCCCAAGAACCCCCAAGAACACCCAAAAATAACCCCTGGGACCCCCCCAAAAGGATGAGACCCCCCAAGAACCCCCAAATAACCCCTGGGACCCCCCAAGAACACCCACAAATAACCCCTGGGGACCCCCCCAAAAGGATGAGACCCCCAAGAACCCCCAAATAACCCCTGGGACCCCCCAAGAACCCCCAAATAACCCCTGGGACCCCCCAAGAACACCCACAAATAACCCCTGGGGACCCCCCCAAAAGGATGAGACCCCCCAAGAACCCCCAAATAACCCCTGGGACCCCCCAAGAACCCCCACAAATAACCCCTGGGGACCCCCCCAAAAGGATGAGACCCCCCAAGAACCCCCAAATAACCCCTGGGGACCCCCCCCCCCAAAAAGTTGAGACCCCTAAAAGTTCCCCCAATAACCCCCGGGATCCACTCCCCAGAAATTTGAGACTCTCAGGGATTTTGGGGGTCCCTGGGTTGGATTTGGGGATCCCCAGGAAGGTTTTGGAGCTCCCAGGATTTTTGGGGGTCCCTGGTTTGGATTTTTGGGGTCCTTGAGTGGGATTTTGGGGGGTCCCTGGGTGGGATTTTGGGTTTCTGGGTGGGACTTGGGGTCCTTGGGTGGGATTTTGGGGTCCTCGGGTTGGATTTTGGGGGTCCCTGGGTGGGATTTGGGGATCCCCAGGAAGGTTTTGGAGCTCCCAGGATTTTTGGCTTCCCTGGGTGGGATTTTGGGGGTCCCTGGGTGGGATTTTGGGGTTCCCTGGGTGGGATTTTGGGGGTCCCTGGGTGGGATTTTTGGGGGTCCCCGGTGGGATTTTGGGGGTCCCTGGTTTGGATTTTGGGGGTCCCCGGGTGGGATTTTGGGGGTCCCAGTGCCCCCAGACTCACCACTGCTGTGAACTGGTGGAAGTCGGGGCGGAGGTCGCTGCCCCGCAGGTGGATGTAGGAGCCCTTGTTGCCCATCTGGTCACTGCAGGGGACATTTGGGGACACTTGGGGACATTTGGGGACACTTGGGGACACCACAGCACAACCCCCGTGGGTCACCAAGGCTGGGGACCACCAGGGATGGGGACATTTGGGGACATTTGGGGACATCACAGCACAACCCCCGTGGGCCACCAAGCCTGGGGACCACCAGGGATGGGGACATTTGGGACATTTGGGGACACCTGGGGACATTTGGGGACACTTGGGGACATCACAGCACAACCCCTGTGGGCCACCGAGGCTGGGGACTACCAGGGATGGGGACACTTGGGGACATTTGGGGACACCACAGCACAACCCCCGTGGGCTACTGAGCCTGGGGACCACCAGGGATGGGGACATTTGGGGACATTTGGGACATTTGGGGACACTTGGGGACATCACAGCAGAACCCCCGTGAGACACCGAGCCTGGGGACCACCAGGGATGGGGACATTTGGGGACATTTGGGGACATTTGGGGACATCACAGCACAACCCCCGTGGGCCACCAAGCCTGGGGACCACCAGGGATGGGGACATTTGGGGACATTTGGGGACATTTCAGCTCAGGGGACAGTGGGGACAGGACTGAGGGGACAAGGTGGCTCAGGGGACACCGGGCTTGGGGACATTTCAGCTCAGGGGACACTGGGGACAAAACCAAGGGGACAAGGTGGCTCAGGGGACACTGGGGACAGGACTGAGGGGACAAGGTGGCTCGGGGGACACCGGACTTGGGGACATTTCAGCTCAGGGGACACACGGGGCTCAGAGCACACTGAACCGAGGTGACACGGGGGACAAACCCAAGGCCACCAGCGGTGTCCCCAGCGGTGTCCCCAGCGGTGTCCCCGAGCTGTCCCTCACCAGTAGTTGGGGGCGGAGAAGACGGTGACACAGCGGCCATCGTGGGCCACCTCGTAGCCCTCGGGCTTGACCTCGTGGCTGCGGATGATCAGCTCCAGGTGGTTCCGCTCCAGGAAGCGCTTGGTGACATCGGGGCCAAACTGGCAGCTGACCCCCCGCTTGCTGACCGACCGGCCGTTCTGGGGACATCGGGGACATCAGGGGGGATTGGGGGACATTGGGGGGATTGGGGACATCGGGGACATTGGGGACATTGGGGACATCGGGGACATTGGGGACATCGGGGACATTGGGGACATTGGGGACATTGGGGGAATTGGGGACATTGGGGACATTGGGGACATTGGGGACATTGGGGGGCATTGGGGACATTGGGGACATTGGGGACATTGGGGACATTGGGGGGACATTGGGGACATTGGGGACATTGGGGACATTGGGGACATTGGGGGGCATTGGGGACATTGGGGACATTGGGGACATTGGGGACATCAGGGGGGATTGGGGACATTGGGGACATTGGGGACATTGGGGACATTGGGGACATTGGGGACATTGGGGACATTGGGGGGATTGGGGGGATTGGGGACATTGGGGGGATTGGGGGGATTGGGGACATTGGGGACATTGGGGGCATTGGGGGGATTGGGGACATTGGGGACATTGGGGACATTGGGGACATTGGGGACATTGGGGACATTGGGGGGATTGGGGACATTGGGGGGATTGGGGGCATTGAGGGCATGGGGGCCATTGGGGCCATTGGGGACATTGGGGGCATTGGGGACATTGGGGACATTGGGGACATTGGGAGAATGGAGAATGTCACCAAGACGTGGGGACAGGGCAGGGGGACACCCCCAGGACATGGGGACAGGACACGGGGACACCCCCAGGACATGGGGACAGGACATGGGGACACCCCCAGGACACGGGGACACCCCCAGGACATGGGGACAGGGCAGGGGACACCCCCAGGACATGGGGACACCCCCAGGACATGGGGACAGGACATGGGGACAGGACATGGGGACACCCCCAGGACATGGGGACACCCCCAGGACATGGGGACACTCCCAGGACATGGGGACAGGACATGGGGACACCCCCAGGACATGGGGACACCCCCAGGACATGGGGACACTCCCAGGACATGGGGACAGGACATGGGGACACCCCCAGGACATGGGGACACTCCCAGGACATGGGGACACCCCCAGGACATGGGGACACCTTGGGGACACCCCCGGGGGGGGTCACAGCTCACCTGGGGCTGGGGGTCGGACCAGAGCAGGTCACACATCGGCCCTGGGGGGGACACGGGGGTGGGGGGTCACAGCTCAGCCCCTCGCCCCGGGGACACCTTGGGGACACTTTGGGGACACCTTGGGGACATCTCGGGGGGGTGGCAGGGGGTCCCCGTCCCACCTGAGTCCGGGGGCTGCCGGTTCCGCTCGATCTTGCGGATGTCATCGAGGGTCACCCCGTCCTCGCTGAAGAGCCCCCCGTGCATGATCTGGGGGGGACACGGGGGACATTGGGGACATTGGGGACATTGGGGACATTGGGGACATGGGGGACATGGGGGACATTGGGGGTACACAGGGACAGCGGGGACTTGGGGGACATGGCCCATCCTGACACTGAGGGGGTGACAACGCGCCCCCGAGACACTGAGGAGGGAAAGAACCCCCACAAATTGTGACAGGGACACCCCCAAACCCCAAGGGGACAGGGACACCCCAAATCCTTCCAGGGATCCCCAAAACACAAGGGGACGGGGACACCCCAAACCCCAATGAGGACACAGACACCCCAAACCCTCCCAGTTATGGGGATCACCCCAAGGGGATGGGGACACCCCAAACCCTCCCAGTTATGGGGATCACCCCATGAGGATGGGGACACCCCAAACCTGAGGGGACAGGGACACCCCAAACCCCAATGAGGACACAGACACCCCAAACCTGAGGGGACAGGGACACCCCAAACCCTCCCAGTTATGGGGATCACCCCATGAGGATGGGGACACCCCAAACCCCAAGGGGACAGGGACACCCCAAACCTGAGGGGACAGGGACACCCCAAACCCCAAGGGGACGGGGACACCCCAAACCTGAGGGGACAGGGACACCCCAAACCCTCCCAGTTATGGGGATCACCCCATGAGGATGGGGACACCCCAAACCCCAAGGGGACAGGGACACCCCAAACCTGAGGGGACAGGGACACCCCAAACCCCAAGGGGACGGGGACACCCCAAACCTGAGGGGACAGGGACACCCCAAACCCTCCCAGTTATGGGGATCACCCCAAGGGGATGGGGTCACCCCAAACCCCAAGGGGACGGGGACACGCCAAATCTAAGGGGATAGGGACACCCCAAACCTGAGGGGACAGGGACACCCCAAACCCTCCCAGTTATGGGGATCACCCCACGGGGACAGGGACACCCCAAACCTGAGGGAACAGGGACACCCCAAACCTTCCCAGTTATGGGGATCACCCCAAGGGGATGGGGACACCCCAAACCTCAAGGGGACAGGGACACCCCAAACCCCAATGAGGACACAGACACCCCAAACCCGAGGGAACAGGGACACCCCCAAACCCTTCCAGGGATCCCCAAAACCCCAAGGGGACAGGGACACCCCAAACCTGAGGGAACAGGGACACCCCAAACCTGAGGGAACAGGGACACCCCAAACCCCAATGAGGACACAGACACCCCAAACCTGAGGGGACAGGGACACCCCAAACCTGAGGGGACAGGGACACCCCAAACCTTCCCAGTTATGGGGATCACCCCATGAGGATGGGGACACCCCAAACCCAAGGTGACAGGAATGGGATGGGGAGTGGGGGATGGTCAAAGCCCCCCATTTTTCGGCGGCTGCCAGATAGTGATCCATAAATGCCAATAACAGCTGCCAAATAGTGATCCACACAGGCTGCCAAATTGGGATCCATTGCATCCAATGGGATCTGCCAGATACTGAGCCCGGTGGCAATGTCCCCTCGGTGTCCCCTCGTGTCCCCTCGTGTCCCCTCACCAGCACTTTGCCGTTGATGCACTGGGCCAGGGGCAGCCACTCGAAGACCTCGCTGAAGAGGGCGAACATCTGCGCCGTGTACTTGGCCTTCACCTCGCCCTCGAAGCCGTAGATCTGGTTCATGTTGTCCGTCTCGTGGTTCCCTGAGGGGACACGGGGACACTGCCACTCCTGGGGACACTGCCCGGGGTTGGGGACACCGCACAGGGACAGCTGCCACTCCTGGGTACACTGCCACTGCTGGGGACACTGCCCGGGGACACTGCCACTCCTGGGGACAGCTGCCACTGCTGGGGACACTGCCACTCCTGGGGACACTGCCCAGGTATGGGGACACTGCCCGGGGACAACTGCCACTCCTGGGGACAACTGCCACTGCTGGGGACACTGCCCGGGGACAACTGCCACTCCTGGGGACACTGCCACTGCTGGGGACACTGCCCGGGGACACTGCCACTGCTGGGGACAGCTGCCACTGCTGGGGACACTGCCACTGCTGGGGACACTGCCCGGGGACACTGCCCGGGGACACTGCCACTCCTGGGGACACTGCCCGGGGACACTGCCCGGGGACACTGCCACTGCTGGGGACACTGTCCGGGAACACTGCCACTCCTGGGGACACTGCCACTGCTGGGGACACTGCCCGGGGACACTGCCACTCCTGGGGACACTGCCACTGCTGGGGACACTGCCCGGGGTTGGGGACAACTGCCACTGCTGGGGACACTGCCACTGCTGGGGACACTGCCCGGGGTTGGGGACAACTGCCACTGCTGGGGACAGCTGCCACTCCTGGGGCAAGTGCCACTCCTGGGGACACCACCCAGGGCTGGGGACACCACCTGGGGTTGGGGACACCGCCCAGGGATGGGGACACTGCCCAGGTACAACTGCCACTCCTGGGGACAGCTGCCACTGCTGGGGACACTGCCACTGCTGGGGACAGCTGCCACTGCTGGGGACACTGCCACTCCTGGGGACAGCTGCCACTGCTGGGGACACTGCCACTGCTGGGGACAGCTGCCACTGCTGGGGACAGCTGCCACTGCTGGGGACACTGCCTGGGGCTGGAGACACTGCCCAGGGTTGGGGACACCGCACAGGGACAACTGCCACTGCTGGGGACATTGCCGGGGCTGGGGACACTGCCCGGGGTTGGGGACACCGCCCAGGGCTGGGGACACCGCCTGGGGTTGGGGACAACTGCCACTCCTGGGCACACTCAACCCAAATGGGACAGGGATGTCCCCAACCCCAAGGGACAGGGATGTCCCCAACCCCAAGGGACAGGGATGTCCCCAACCCCAAGGGGACAGGGATGTCCCCAACCCAAATGGGACAGGGATGTCCCCAACCCCAAGGGACAGGGATGTCCCCAACCCCAAGGGGACAGGGATGTCCCCAACCCCAAGGGACAGGGATGTCCCCAACCCCATGGGGACAGGGATGTCCCCAACCCCAAGGGGACAGGGATGTCCCCAACCCCAAGGGGACAGGAATGTCCCCAACCCCAAGGGGACAGGGATGTCCCCAACCCCAAGGGGACAGGGATGTCCCCAACCCCAAGGGGACAGGGATGTCACCAACCCCAAGGGGACAGGGATGTCCCCAACCCCAAGGGGACAGGGATGTCACCAACCCCAAGGGGACAGGGATGTCCCCAACCCCAAGGGGACAGGGATGTCACCAACCCCAAGGGACAGGGATGTCACCAACCCCAAGGGGACAGGGATGTCCCCAACCCCAAGGGGACAGGGATGTCCCCAACCCCAAGGGGACAGGGATGTCACCAAACCCAAGGGACAGGGATGTCCCCAACCCAGGGGACAGGGATGTCACCAACCCCAAGGGACAGGGATGTCCCCAAGGGACAGGGATGTCCCCAACCCCAAGGGACAGGGATGTCCCCAACCCCAAATGGGACAGGGATGTCACCAACCCCAAGGGGACAGGGATGTCCCCAACCCCAAGGGACAGGGATGTCACCAACCCCAAGGGGACAGGGATGTCCCCAACCCCAAGGGACAGGGATGGCACCAACCCCAAATGGGACAGGGATGTCACCAACCCCAAGGGGACAGGGATGTCCCCAACCCCAAGGGACAGGGATGGCACCAACCCCAAGGGGACAGGGATGGCACCAACCCCAAGGGACAGGGATGTCCCCAACCCCAAGGGGACAGGGATGTCCCCAACCCCAAGGGACAGGGATGTCCCTAACCCCAAGGGGACAGGGACATCCCCAAGGGACAGGGATGTCACCAACCCCAAGGGACAGGGTTGTCCCCAACCCCAAGGGTGACAAAACCTCCCCTTTTACAAGATCTGCCAGAAAGTGACCCACCCCCTACAACAGGCGCTGCCAGATAGTGACCCAGGGACACCAGGGGACACCAGGGGACACCAGGGGACAGCTGTGGGGACACCCCCGGCCCAGACCTCGCCCCCCCAGGCCCTGGGCCTACCTCGGAGCAGGTGGAAGTGCTCGGGGTAGAGCAGCTTGAAGCCAAAGAGCGTCAGGATGACCTCCACCGAGAAGGAGCCGCGGTCCACGAAGTCCCCGTTGAAAATCTGTCACCAGCTGAGGACGACGACCCCCAGCCCGGAGTGTCCCCAGTGTCCCCCCCCCGTGCCACCCCACCCAAGGGACCCCCCAGGCGTGGATACGTAAGGGTTGGCCTCGGAGGGGAGCCCGTTGAGCTCGAAGATGTTCAGCAGGTCGTAGAACTGCCCGTGGGTGTCCCCGCACACCGTCACCTTCTCCGTCTGCCGGGGTGGGGACAGGCGGCGGCACCGGTGTCACCGCGCCGGCACGAGGGGACACCCCCCCACACACCGAGGGCGCGCCCCCCGAGACCACCCCCCAGCCGGAGGAACCCACCCACCTCCTTCAAGGTGGTCTCCACCAGGGTGGGAAGCTTGGCCAGCACCTCCTTCACCTGCACCAGGATCTGCGGGACCGTGGGGGGACACATTGTGGGGACATCAGCGGGGTGGCAGAGGGGACAGAGGGGTTTTTGGGGGGTTTTTTGGGGGGTTTTGGGGGGTTTTGGGGTACCTGGTAGGCACATTTCCTGTGGAGCTTCTTCTGGTCCTTGTACCACTGCATCAGGTCCTTCATGAAGGCCAAGGTGACCTTGCCGTCCTCCAGCTTGGGGCCGCTGTACTCGTCCTCGATGGCTGTGGGGACAGAGGGGACAGAGGGTGACAGAGGGGGGACAGAGGGGTGACAAAGGGGTGACAAAGGGGTGAAAAAGGGGTGAAAAAGGGGTGACAGAGGGGTGACAGGGTGCTGACAGTGGGGTGACAACATGGGGACAACGAGGACAGCGTGGGGACAGCGGGGTGACAACGTGGGGACAGCGAGGACAGCGAGGGGACAGAGGGAACAGAGGGGTGACAGAGGGGTGACAGAGGGAGGACAGAGGGGTGACAAAGGGGTGACAGGGTGCTGACAGTGGGGTGACAACGTGGGGACAGCGGGGTGACAACGTGGGGACAGCAAGGACAGCGTGGGGACAGCGGGGACAGAGGGGTGACAAAGGGGTGACAGAGGGGGGACAGAGGGGTGACAGAGGGGGGACAGAGGGGTGACAAGGTGGGGACAGCGGGGTGACAGAGGGGACAGTGGGAACAGGGCAGGGACAGCATGGGGATGGAGAGGACAGCGAGGGGTCAAAGGGGTGACAAAGGGGTGACAAAGGGGTGACAGGGTGGGGACAGCGGCGTGACAACGTGGGGACAGCGAGGACAGCATGGGGACAGAGGGGTGACAAAGGGGGGACAGAGGGGTGACAGAGGGGTGACAGAGGGGTGACAGAGGGGTGACAGGGTGCTGACAGTGGGGTGACAACGTGGGGACGGAGAGGACAGCGTGGGGACAGCGAGGACAGCGTGGGGACAGCGGGGTGACAGAGGGGACAGTGGGGGGACAGAGGGGACAGCGAGGGGTCAAAGGGGTGACAAAGGGGTGACAGGGTGCTGACAGCGGGGTGACAACGTGGGGACAGCGAGGACAGCGTGGGGACAGCGGGGTGACAATGTGGGGACAGCGAGGGGACAGAGGGGACAGAGGGGACACGGCCCCCACAGGTGCCCCCAGGGGTGCTGGGCCTGGCATGGGGACCCTGGTGCTGGGGACCCCAAGAACTCCAAAGGGGACAAAAGCTCAGCTGGGCACCTCCAGAGCCTCAGGGGACCCCAAAACCCTCATGGGACCCTCAGGGGATCTCAAAACCCTCCCAGAGACCCTCGTGGGGTCCCCAAAACCCTCCCAGGAACCTTCCTGGAGACCCCAGACTCACCCAGGGAACCCCATGAACCCCCCCAGGGACCCTTGTGAGGACCCCAGACCCCCAAAGTGACACCTGAGCCCCCCAGAGTGACCCCTCAGCCCCCCAAAGTGCCCCCTGAGCCCCCCAAAGTCACCCCTGAGCCCCCAAAGTGACCCCTGAGCCCCCAAAGTGACCCTTGAACCCCCCGAAGTGCCCCCTTAGTCCCTCAAAGTGACCCCTGATCCCCCCAAAGTAACCCCTGATCCCCCCAAAGTGACCCCTGAGCCCCCCAAAGTAACCCCTGAGCCCCCAAAGTGACACCTGAGCCCCCCAAAGTGACCCCTGAGCCCTCAAAGTGACCCCTGAGCCCCCAAAGTGATGCCTGAACCCCCTCAAGTGACTCCTGAGCCCCCCATAGTGACCCCTCAGCCCCCCAAAGTGACCCCTGAGCCCCTCAAAGTGACCCCTTAGCCCCCCAAAGTGCCCCCTGAGCCCTCCAAGTGATGCCTGAACCCCCTCAATTGACCCCTCAGCCCCCCAAAGTAACTCCTGAGCCTGCCCAAAGTGCCCCCTGAGCCCCCCAAAGTGACCCCTCAGCCCCTCAAAGTGCCCCCTGATCCCCCAAAGTGACCCCTGAACCCTCAAAGTGACCCCTGAGCCCCCCAAAGTGCCCCCCAAAGTGCCCCCTGAGCCCCCCAAAGTGCCCCCTTAGCCCCCCAAAGTGCCCCTCAAAGTGACCCCTGAGCCCCCCAAAGTGCCCCCCAAAGTGACCCCTGAGCCCCCCAAAGTGACCCCTGAGCCCCCCAAAGTGCCCCCCAAAGTGCCCCCTGAACCCCCCAAAGTGCCCCCCAAAGTGCCCCCTGAGCCCCCCAAGCGCCCCCCGAAGCGCCCCCGGGGCTCACTCATGCTCTCGATGTCCAGCGAGTCCACCACGGAGCGCTTGTGCTCGTCGCTGGCGATGGCCCTCTCGAAGGCCTTCTGCTTGACGATGCGGTGGCACTCCTGGTACTTGAGCTTGGCGTCCTTGTCGTTGGGCCGCACCTTCACCACCTGCGGGACAGCGGGGACAGCTGGGGACAGCCTGGGGACACGGCCTGAGCGATTGGGGACAGCCTGGGGACAGCCTGGGGACAGTTGGGGACAGCTGGGGACAGTCTGGGGACACGGCCTGAGGGGTTGGGGACAGCTGGGGACAGCAGGGACAGCCTGGAGACATGGCCTGAGGGGCTGGGGACAGCCTGGGGACACGGCCTGAGGGGTTGGGGACAGCTGGGGACAGCTGGGGACAGCCTGGGGACATGGCCTGAGGGGCTGGGGACAGCTGGGGACAGTTGGGGACAGCGGGGGACAGCCAGGGGACAGCGGGGGACAGCCTGGGGACACGGCCTGAGGGCAAGGGGACAGCTGGGGACAGTTGGGGACATGGCCTGAGGGGTTGGGGACAGCCTGGGGACAGTTGGAGACACGGCCTGAGGGCATGGGGACAGCTGGGGACAGGTGGGGACAGCCTGGGGACACGGCCTGAGGGGCTGGGGACAGCTGGGGACAGCAGGGACAGCCCGGGGACAGCCTGGGGACACGGCCTGAGGAGTTGGGGACAGCTGGGGACAGCGGGGACAGTTGGGGACATGGCCTGAAGGGTTGGGGACAGCTGGGGACAGCCTGGGGACAGCTGGGGACAGCTGGGGACAGCTGGGGACAGCTGGGGACAGCCTGACCCTACATAACCAATCCTGACCTCAGGATGGACACCCTGACCCCGGGATGGACACACTGACCCCAGGATGGACACAATGACCCCAGGATGGACACAATGACCCCAGGATGGACACCCTGACCCCGGGATGGACACAATGACCTCAGGGATGTCCTGAGCTCTTCCCTGACCCCGGGATGGACACACTGACCCCGGGATGGACACAATGACCTTGGGGATGGACACAATGACCTTAGGGATGTCCTGAGCTCTCCCCTGACTCCAGGACGGACACGCTGACCCCGGGATGGACACCCTGACCCCGGGATGGACACAATGACCTCAGGGATGTTCCCAGCCATCCCCTGACCCCGGGATGGACCTGCTGACCCTGGGATGGACCCGCTGACCCCGGGATGGACACACTGACCCTGGGACAGACATGCTGACCCCGGGATGGACACCCTGACCCCGGGATGCACACAATGACCTTGGGGATGTTCCCAGCCATCCCCTGACCCTGAGACGGACACGCTGACCCCGGGATGGACACGCTGACCCTAGGATGGACATCCTGACCCCAGGATGGACACAATGACCTCAGGGATGTTCCCAGCCATCCCCTGACCCCAGGATGGACACCCTGACCCCGGATCACCCACAATGACCCCGGGATGGACACAATGACCCCGGGATGGACACCCTGACCCCGGGATGGACACGCTGACCCCAGGATGGACACGCTGACCCCGGGATGGACACCCTGACCCCAGGATGGACACGCTGACCCCGGGATGGACACAATGACCCCAGGATGGACACCCTGACCCTGGGATGGACACAATGACCTCAGGATGGACCCCAGGATGGACACGCTGATCCCGGGATGGACACAATGACCTTGGAGATGTTCCCAGCCATCCCCTGACCCCAGGATGGACACAATGACCTCAGGATGGACCCCAGGATGGACACGCTGACCCCAGGATGGACACCCTGACCCCAGGATGGACACAATGACCTCAGGGATGTCCTAAGCTCTCCCCTGACCCCGGGATGGACACACTGACCGCAGGATGGACACCCTGATCCTGGGACAGACATGCTGACCCCAGGATGGACACAATGACCCCGGGACGGACACCCTGACCCCGGGATGGACACAATGACCTCAGGGATGTCCCGAGCTCTCCCCTGACCCCGGGATGGACACAATGACTCCGGGATGGACACCCCGACCCCGGGATGGACACCCTGACCCCGGGATGGACACAATGACCTGAGGGATGTCCTGAGCTCTTCCCTGACTACAGGATGGACACCCTGACCCCGGGATGGACACGATGACCCCAGGATGGACACCCTGACCCCGGGATGGACACAATGACCTTAGGGATGTCCCGAGCTCTCCCCTGACCCCGGGACGGACATGCTGACCCCAAGATGGACACCCTGACCCTAGGATGGACCCCAGGATGGACACACTGACCTCAGGGATGTCCTGAGCTCTTCCCTGACCCCAGGATGGACACCCTGACCCCGGGATGGACACAATGACCCCATGAGGGAGCCAGATCACCCACACTGACCCCAGGATGGACACGCTGACTCCGGATCACCCACACTGACCCCGGGGTGGACACGCTGACCCTGGGATGGACACACTGACCCCAGGATGGACACCCTGACCCCAGGATGGACACAATGACCTTGGAGATGTTCCCAGCCATCCCCTGACCCCAAAACGGACCCCGCTGACCACCCCAGCCCCTCTCACCATCTCGTAATCCCTGAGGGCAGCCTTGAACTTGCCCAGGGCCATGTTGCTGGTGACCCACCCTGATGGACACCCTGACCCCGGGATGGACACCCTGACCCCAGGATGGACACCCTGACCACGGGACGGACACCCTGACCCTGGGATGGACACCCTGACCCCACGATGGACACGCTGACCCCGGGATGGACATGCTGACCCCACGATGGACATGCTGACCCCGGGATGGACACGCTGACCCCGGGATGGACACACTGACCCCGGGATGGACACCCTGACCCTGGGATGGACACAATGACCTCAGGATGGACACCCTGACCTTGGGGATGTTCCCAGCCATTCCCTGACCCTGAGATGGACATGCTGATCCTGGGATGGACACAATGACCCCGGGATCGACACGCTGACCCCGGGATGGACACAATGACCTTGGGGATGTTCCCAGCCATCCCCTGACCCCAGGGATGGACACCCTGACCCCAGGATGGACACTCTGACCCCAGGATGGACACAATGACCTTGGGGATGTTCCCAGCCATCCCCTGACCCTGAGACGGACATGCTGACCCCGGGATGGACACCCTGACTCCGGGATGGACACAATGACCTCAGGGATGTCCTGAGCTCTTCCCTGACCCCAGGATGGACACAATGACCTTGGAGATGTTCCCCTGACCCCAAAACGCACCCCGCTGACCACCCCAGCCCCTCTCACCATCTCGTAATCCCTGAGGGCAGCCTTGAACTTGCCCAGGGCCATGTTGCTGGTGACCCACCCTGATGGACACCCTGACCCCGGGATGGACACAATGACCCCGGGATGGACACAATGACCTTAGGGATGTCCCGAGCTCTCCCCTGACCCCAGGATGGACACCCTGACCCCAGGATGGACACGCTGACCCCGGGACGGACACGCTGACCCTGGGATGGACACGCTGACCCCAGGATGGACACAATGACCTCAGGATGGACCCCAGGATGGACACAATGACCTCAGGGATGTCCTGAGCTCTCTCCTGACCCCAGGATGAACACAATGACTCCGGGATGGACACCCTGACCCTGGGATGGACACAATGACCTCAGGGATGTCCTGAGCTCTTCCCTGACCCCAGGATGGACACACTGACCCTGGATCACCCACAATGACCCCGGGACGGACACCCTGACCCCAGAACGGACCCGCTGACCCCAAAACGCACCCCGCTGACCACCCCAGCCCCTCTCACCATCTCGTAATCCCTGAGGGCAGCCTTGAACTTGCCCAGGGCCATGTTGCTGGCCGCCCGGCGGTAGTAGCCCTTGACGTACTTGGCGTCCAGCTGCAGGGCGCGCGTGGCGTCGGCCAGGGCGTAGCCGTAGCACTCGGTGCGCAGGTAGGCCAGGCTGCGGTTGCCATAGTAGACGGCGCAGGTGGGGTTCAGCTCGATGGCGCTGCTGTACAGCCTCACCGCCTCCTCGTAGTCCTTGCCTGCCCGCACAGAGCCGGCCGGCGTGTTGGGGGGGTGTGGGGAGGTGTGGGGGGGTGTGGGGGGCGTGGGGAGGGGTGTGGGGGGATGGGGAAGGGGGTGGATGGAGGGGAAAAGGAGTGAGGAGTGGCTGGAGTGCAAAGGTCAGGAGTGGCCAGGTCCTAAAGGTCAGGAGTGACCAGGTCCTAAAGGTCAGGAGTGGCTGGAGCGCAAAGCTGGGAGTGGTCAGAGCACAAAGGTCAGGAATGACCAGGTCCTAAAGGTCAGGAGTGGCCAGGTCCCAAAGCTGGGAGTGGCCAGAGCCCAAAGGTCAGGAGTGGCCAGATCCCAAAGAGTAACAGTGGCCAGAGTGCAAAGGTCAGGAGTGACCAGGTCACAGAGGTCAGGAGTGGCCAGAGCACAAAGAGTAAGGGTGGCCGGAGTGCAAAGGTCAGGAATGACCAGGTCCCAGAGGTCAGGAGTGACCAGGTCCCAAAGCTGGGGGTGGCCAGAGCCCAAAGGTCAGGAGTGACAGGTCCTAAAGGTCAAGAGTGACCAGAGCCCAAAGGTCAGGAGTGACCGGATCGCAAAGAGTAACGGTGGCCGGAGTGCAAAGGTCAGGAGTGGCAGGTCCCAAAGGTCAGGAGTGGCCAGGTCCTAAAGGTCAGGAGTGGCCAGGTCCTAAAGGTCAGGAGTGGCAGGTCCCAAAGGTCAGGAGTGGTCAGGTCCTAAAGGTCAGGAGTGGTCAGGTCCTAAAGGTCAGGAGTGGCCAGGTCCCAGAGGTCAGGAGTGGCCAGATCCCAGAGAATGGGACTGACCAAAGCCCAAAGGTCAGGAGTGACCAGGTCCTAAAGGTCAGGAATGACCAGGTCCTAAAGTTCAGGAGTGACCATGTCCCAAAGCTGGGGGTGGCCAGAGCCAAAGGTCAGGAGTGACCAGATCCCAGAGGATGGGACTGACCAGAGCCCAAAGGTCAGGAGTGACCAGATCCTAAAGTTTAGGAGTGACCATGTCCCAAAGCTGGGAGTGGTCAGAGCACAAAGGTCAAGACTGACTGGATCCAAAAGTTCAGGAGTGACCAGGTCCTAAAGCTGGGGGTGGCCAGAGCCCAAAGGTCAGGAGTGACCAAGTCCTAAAGGCCGGGAATGACCAGGTCCTAAAGGTCAGGAGTGGCCAGAGCACAAAGAGTGGGGGTGGCTGGAGTGCAAAGTCAGGAGTGACCAGGTCCTAAAGGTCAGGAGTGGCCAGATCCCATCTGGCAGCCCCCCCATAGATCCCAATCTGGCAGCCCCATTACCGGCAATGGATCACTATCTGGCAGCTCCCGTTATCCCCCGTTAATCCCCGTTAACCGGAGCAGCTCCCAATCTGGCAGCCCCATTACCGGCAATGGATCACAATCTGGCAGCTCCCGTTATCCCCCGTTAATCCCCGGTAACCGGCGGGGATCCCAATCTGGCAACCCCCATTCCCTCCCATGGCTCACTATCTGGCAGCTCCCGTTATCCCCCGTTATCCCCCGGTAACCGGGGCAGATCCCAGTCTGGCAGCCCCATTACCGGCAATGGATCACTATCTGGCAGCCCCCGTTATCCCCCGTTAATGCCCGGTAACCGGTGCAGCTCCCAATCTGGCAGCCCCATTACCACTAATGGATCACTATCTGGCAGCCCCCGTTATCCCCCGTTAATCCCCCGTTAACCGGGGCAGCTCCCAATCTGGCAGCCCCATTACCACTAATGGATCACAATCTGGCAGCCCCCGTTATCGCCCGGTAACCGGGGCAGCTCCCAATCTGGCAGCCCCATTACCGCCAATGGATCACTATCTGGCAGCTCCCGTTATCCCCCGGTAACCGGCGGGGATCCCAATCTGGCAGCCCCCATTACCGCCAATGGCTCTCTATCTGGCAGCCCCCATTCCCCCTATGGCTCTCTATCTGGCAGCCCCCATTCCCTCCCATGGCTCACTAGCTAGCAGCTCCCGTTATCCCCCGTTAATCCCCGGTAACCGGGGCAGCTCCCAATCTGGCAGCCCCATTACCACCAATGGATCACTATCTGGCAGCCCCCGTTATCCCCCGGTAACCGGGGCAGCTCCCAATCTGGCAGCCCCATTACCGGCAATGGATCACTATCTGGCAGTCCCCGTTAATCCCCGTTAACCGGCGGGGATCCCAATCTGGTAGTCCCCATTACCGCCAATGAATCACCATCTGGCAGCCCCGTTACCCCGCACTGCCCTCAGCGGCTCCCAATCTGGCAGCCCCCATTACCGCTAATGGATCACAATCTGGCAGCCCCCGTTATTCCCCGGTAACCGGGGCAGCTCCCAATCTGGCAGCCCCATTACCGCCAATGGATCACTATCTGGCAGCCCCGTTACCCCGCACTGCCCTCAGCGGCTCCCAATCTGGCAGCCCCCATTCCCCCCACCGGCTCTCTATCTGGCAGCCCCCTTTCCCTCCCATAGCTCACTACCTGGCAGTCCCCGTTATCCCCCGTTAATCCCCCGGTAACCGGGGCAGATCCCAATCTGGCAGCCCCATTACCGGCAATGGATCACTATCTGGCAGCCCCGTTACCCCGCACTGCCCTCAGCGGCTCCCAATATGGCAGCCCCCATTCCCCACCATGGCTCCCTATTTGGCAGCCCCCGTTGGCGGCCGTTCCCCGCCTTGGCTCCCTCCCCGGTAACCGCCGTTGCCCGCCGCTACCTTTGAAGAACTCGTTGGCCTGGGCCTTCAGCTCCTCGGCCCGTTGGAGCTCGGCGGAGCTCGGGGGCCGCCCGGGGCCGGCGCCGCCGCCGTTCCCCGCCCGCTCTCCCTCCGCCATGGCCGGGCCGTAAAGCGCCGCCGCCGCTGCCGGGCGCGGCCGCCGAGCGCCGCCGTCGCAAAGCCGCGGTGGGAGGGGGAGCGCTGTCGTAAAAGGGGGGGCGGAGGAGCGGGCGGGGGTCGCGGTGGCCCTGAGGGTCCCCAATTGTCCCCAAGTGTCCCCAGGTGTCCCCAAGGGTCCTCAGGGACCTGCTTTATGTCCCCACAACGTCCCCAAGTGTCCCAAATGTCCCCAATGTCCCCATCACCCCCATGTCCCTGATGGCCCCAAGGGTCCCCCAGTGTCCCCAAGTGTCCCCAAGTGTCCCCAGGTGTCCCCGAGTGTCCCCAAGTGTCCCCAAGGGTCCCCGAGTGTGCCCAGTGTCCCAAATTCCCCTAATCCCCCAAACGTCCCCAAAGCCCCAAATGTCCCCCAATGTCCCCACTGTCCCCAATGCCCCCAATGTCCCCAATGTCCCCAAATGTCCCCAATGTCCCCAATGTCCTCCCAATGTCCCCAATCCCCCCAATATCCCCGATGTCCCCAATGTCCCCAGTGTCCCCAATCCCCCCAATGTCCCCAAATGTCCCCAAAGCCCCAAATGTCCCCCAATGTCCCCAAATGTCCCCAGTGTCCCCAATGTCCCCAATGTCCCCAAATGTCCCCAATGTCCCCAATGTCCCCAATGTCCCCCCACTGTCCCCAATGTCCCCAATGTCCCCAATGTCCCCAAACCCCCCAATGTCCCCAATGTCCCCAATGTCCCCAATGTCCCCAAACCCCCAATGTCCCCAATGTCCCCAATGTCCCCCAATCCCCCAAATGTCCCCAAATGTCCCCAATGTCCCAGTGACAGCCGCAGCCCTTCGGTGCTTTCAGCGCTTTATGTGGGGGAGGGGACATTGGGGGGGGGGGAGGTGACACCGCGGGGGGAGGGGAAGGGGGGGGGTCGTACAGGGACCCCCCCAAAGCAGCGGGGTGGGGGAGGGGCGGGGGGAGGGGCGGTGTGCGTGTGGGTCCAGCGGCTCCGGGGATTTGGGGGGTCCTGGGGGGTCTCAGAGGGGTTTGGGGGGGATTTGGGGGGATTTGGGGGGGCTCAGAGGGATTTGGGGGAGATTTGGGGGGGCTCAAAGGGGTTTAGGGGGGATTTTGGGGGGGGCTTGGGGGTCTCAGGGGGGTTTGGGGGGGATTTGGGGGGGTCCTGGGGGGTCTCAGAGGGGTTTGGGGTGAATTTGGGGGGTTTTGGGGGGTCTCAGAGGGGTTTGGGGGGGATTCGGGGGGTCCTGGGGGGTCTCAGAGGCGTTTGAGGGGGATTTGGGGGGGTCTTGGGGGGTCCCAGGGGGTCCTGAGGGGAATCTTGGGGGTCTCAGGAGGGTTTGGGGGGTCTCAAAGGGGTTTGGGGGGGATTTGGGGGGTCCTGGGGGGTCTCAAAGGGGTTTGAGGAGGATTTGGGGGGGATTTGGGGGGGCTCAGAGGGGTTTTGGGGGGATTTGGGGGGGTCTTGGGGGGGATTTGGGGGGGTCCTGGGGGGTCTCAGAGGTGTTTGGGGGGGATTTGGGGGGGGTTTAGGGGTCCCAGGGGGTCTTGAGGGGATTTTGGGGGGATTTGGGGGGGCTCAGAGGGGTTTGGGGGGGTCCTGGGGGGTCTCAGAGGGGTTTGGGGGGGATTTGGGGGGGTCTTGGGGGGTCTCAGGGCGGTTTGGGGGGTCCCAGGGGGGTCCTGAGGGGATTTTGAGGGGGTCTTGGGGGTCCCAGGGGGGTTCTAAGGGGGATTTGGGGGGGTCCTGGGGGGTCCCAGGAGGTCCTGAGGGCAATCTTGGGGGTCTCAGAGGGGTTTGGGGGGGATTTGGGGGGGCTCAAAGGAATTTGGGGGGGTTTTGGGAGGTCTTAGAGGGGTTTGGGGGGGATTTGGGGGGTCTCAGAGGGGTTTGGGGGGATTTGGGGGGGGGCTTGGGGGAGATTTGGGGGGTCTCAGAGGGGTTTGGGGGGGATTTGGGGGGGGCTTGGGGGTCTCAGAGGGATTTGGGGTGAATTTGGGGGGTCCTGGGGGGTCTCAGAGGGGTTTGGGGGGGTTTGGGGGGTCTCAGAGGGGTTTGGGGGGGATTTGGGGGGTTTTGGGGGGGTTTTGGGAGGTCTCAGAGGGGTTTGGGGGGGATTTGGGGGGATTTGGGGGGGGTTTGGGGGGTCCCAGGAGGGTCCTGGAGGGGATTTGGGGGGTCTCAGAGGGGTTTGGGGGGGTTTTGGGGGGGCTTGGGGGGTCTCAAAGGGGTTTGGGGGGATTTGGGGGGTCTCAGAGGGGTTTGGGGGGGATTTGGGGGGTCTCAAAGGGTTTGGGGGGTATTTGGGGGGATTTGGGGGGGGTTTGGGGGGTCTCAGAGGGGTTTGGGGGGGATTTGGGGGGATTTGGGGGGGGTTTGGGGGGTCCCAGGAGGGTCCTGGAGGGGATTTGGGGGGTCTCAGAGGGGTTTGGGGGGATTTGGGGGGGTCCCGGGGCGTCCCAGGGGGTACTGAGGGGATTTTGGGGGGAGGCTTGGGGGTCTCAGGAGAATTTGGGGGGGTTTTGGGTGGTCTCAGAGGGGCTTGGGGGGGATTTGGGGGGGTCCTGGGGGTCCCAGAGGGATTTGGGGGGTCCTGGGGGGTCTCAGAGGGGTTTGAGGAGGATTTGGGGGGGTCCTGGGGGGTCTCAGAGGGGTTTGGGGGGGTTTTTGGGGGGTTTTGGGGGGTCTCAAAGGGGTTTGGGGGGGATTTGGGGGGTTTTGGGGGGTCTCAGAGGGGTTTGGGGGGATTTTGGGGGGTTTTGGGGGATCTCAAAGGGATTTGGGGGGGTCCTGGGGGGTCTCAGAGGGGTTTGGGGGGGTTTTGGGGGAGGTTTGGGGGGTCTCAAAGGGGTTTGGGGGGGTTTTGGGGGGTTTTGGGGGGTCTCAAAGGGGTTTGGGGGGGATTTGGGGGGTCCTGGGGGGGTCTCAGAGGGGATTTGGGGGGTTTTGGGGGGTCTCAGTGGGGTTTGGGGGAGATTTGGGGAGGGTTTTAGGGGTCCCAGGGGGTCTTGAGGGGATTTTGGGGCGCCTTGGGGGTCTCAGGAGGGTTTGGGGGGGATTTGGGGGGGTCCTGGGGGGTCTCGGAGGAGTTTGGGGGGGTTTTGGGGGGTCTCAGAGGGGTTTGGGGGGGATTTGGGGGGTCCTGGGGGGTCTCAGAGGGGTTTGGGAGGGATTTGGGGGGTTTGGGAGGGCTCAGAGGGGTTTGGGGGGGATTTGGGGGGTCTCAGAGGGGTTTGGGGGGATTTGGGGGGGATTTGGGGGGTCTCAGAGGGGTTTGGGGGGGATTTGGGGGGGTCCCAGAGGGGTCCTGAGGGGAATCTTGGGGGTCTCAGGAGGGTTTGGGGGGGGTTTTGGGGGGTTTTGGGGGATCTCAAAGGGATTTGGGGGGTCCTGGGGTGTCTCAGAGGGGTTTGGGTGGATTTGGGGGGGTCCTGGGGGGGCTCAAAGGGGTTCGGGGGGAATTTGGGGGGTTTTGGGGGGTCTCAGAGGGGTTCGGGGGGAATTTGGGGGGTTTGGGGGGATTTGGGGGGTCTCAGTGGGGTTTGGGGGGATTTGGGGGGGTCCTGGGGGGTCTCAGGGGGGTTTGGGGGGTCCCAGGGAGTCCTGAGGGGATTTTGGGGGGGGTCTCGGGGGTCCCAGGGGGTCCTGAGGGGATTTTGGGGGGGGTCTCGGGGGTCCCAGAGGGTTTTGGGGGGATTTTGGGGGGTCCCGGGGGGCTCCTGAGGGACTCTCGGGGGTCCTGGAGGGATTTTGGGGGTCCCAGGGGGGTCCTGAGGGGATTTTGGGGGGGGCTTGGGGGTCTCAGGAGGGTTTGGGGGGATTTTGGGGGGGTCTCGGGGGGTTTTTGGGGGGGTGGTCCCGGATTTGGGGAGGGGGGGA